>NC_052308.1:30730880-31330880 GCF_016432855.1 Salvelinus namaycush
TTACTCCTAAGGTGCTGACCTGTTGCACCCTCTACAACCACTGTGATTATTATTTGACCCTGCTGGTCATCTAGTTTGAACATTTTGAAGAACCATCTGGCCTTAATGGCCATGTACTCTTATCATCTCCACCCGGCACAGCCAGAAGAGGACTGGCCACCCCTCAGAGCCTGGTTCCTCTCTAGGTTTCTTCCTAGGTTCTGGCCTTTCTAGGGAGTTGTTCCTTGCCACTGTGCTTCTACATCTGCATTGCTTGCTGCTTGGGGTTTTAGGCTGGGTTTCTGTACAGCACGTTGTGACATCGGCTGATGTAAAAAGGGCTTTATAAATACATTTGATTTGATTTTGATTTGACTTGATAAGGATAGAGTCATCTGACCAGTTTTCCATTTAGCACCATATTTACACCTGGAAAAACTGATTTAATGGCTCACTATCCCAACATTATCCAGTGAATCAAACATCCAGTCATTAGCTGAGTAACAATAACCTTCACACACTCTGCAGCCAGATTAGGGTTTCCCTAGCCTGGTCCCAGATCTGTTTGTGTGGCCTTGCCAATATTGTTTGGAGTGACATGACTATAGGAGTTGGCAAGACAGCACAAACAGATTGGGACCAGTCTAATGTTCCCCACCCTAGATTTGCATATACAGTACTGTGGCTCAGACTATTGTGTAGTAGGCCTATGTTTTAATTTGAAGATGTTAAGTCCCCTATATAGGGGACTTTGAGCGGTTCGGGACATGTTCCAACTGATTTTGGGGTACAAAGCGTTCTGTGAATGTCGTAGGTGAATGTGCCTTATATTGTCAGAAAGCCCCATCTGTCTACTCGGCGCTACCACTCTCTCAACGGAGCTGACTTGATGTGTCAGGTATCAGACCCCACATTTGCATAGGGTGGCGTTTGCATAAACGTGTCACATTTTCTGGCCTATTCAGACAAAGAATCGATTCGCTCTGTTTATGAGTGACAGAGCCCAGCCTGGGAGGCGGCATATGAACAGTAACAGTCTAGCGTACCCAACAATTGTGGTTCATGTCGCTGTGATATTCTCAACCGGATTTAGAGATCTCAACATGAAAAAAGACTAAATAATTTCGAAGAATTTAAACAAGACCACATTCTCTTGATCGCAGACAGACAAAATCACTTTGTGTTTAACACTGAAGATGTAATGAGTCTGCACACATTTGAATGGTGTCTTTGCTCCGCTAAGTGGACTTTTAGGAGAAATGTCTCTGTCGTCAGTTATATGAAATTGTCACTAAATATGATCATTTATTTTACAGTTATAAATAAGAAAGGGGAAATTTGTTAAATAGGAAAAAAACATAAATTATTTTTTATATTTTCATAATATTTGTACTATGTAATTGAGCTTGTGTCCTCATAAGTGAGTATATCTCAGCAATTTATAACAATTTTTTTACCGAAAGGTGAGATCCAGACCTTTCTATAACTATGCAACATTACCAGTTATTGTTTATGGCCATCTCCTGAAAAATAATGATGTTTGGGTATGTCTATGTTTGGGTATGTCTATGTTTGGGTATGTCTATCTACTAGCTCCCAGGTCAGTCTTCATTAGAAGTTGCGTGGGCGTGTCTTCATCTCCACACTCTTAAAGGAGTAGCGCTCTCCGCTGTGACTGTCTGTCAGGATGTACCAGGTGCCCCAGTAAATGCCATTGGTCAGCCCGCTGTAGCGCCCGCGGTAGAAGAGTCCATTCAGGTTAGACGCCAGGCAGGCGTCGAACCACCAGCCTGCACCATAGTACTCCGCACAGTTCCCTGATGTGTAGCGATCGTGGTCACGGTCGTTGGTGCTGAACGCTCGGCCATCATGGTTGTAGCGTTTACTGTAGCTTAGGGCATTGCCCGCATCACCAGAGTACTCCCGTGCTGTCAGACGGTACCTGGGAGAAGGACAGACAGCATTAACACCATGTACTACTATGTTAAAGAGATATGTTCACGCCAAAATTGAAGTTTGTCAGATGTTTTCAGACCTCAAAAGAGGTCTAATGTTAAAATGAGTCCACGTCCTACTCCACTTGTTGTGTAGATCCAGCTACATGCCTTAATCCCAAATGAATGGGAAAGATCGGCACCGTCTGATTTCAGGCCGTCCCTATCTTCCCATTCAGATGCCGTGGGACCTGAACTGATCTCGACATTATACCACTTTTGTTGTCGTTTGTCAAATACTTTCAAAGTTTGATTTTGTGGCAAATATTCTCTTTAATTTGTGTGTATCCTTGTTTGCTCATCGGTGTATGTGTGTGTTTGTATTACCTCTGTGCCTCTGCTGCCACTCTGAAAGTGTTGTAGGTGGCTTGGCGTTTCTGCTGGTGCCAGTCCTCCAGTTGTATACGCAGCAGGTGTTGACCAGTGTTGGTTAGCGCATGCAGTGCTGCGTTCCCCAGCCAGTATTCTCCCTGTGGGGAACCAAAACCCTCGCGGTACTCCTGCCACGTTCGGTTGAAGTCCACCGAGCCATCTCGCCGACGCTGGAACACTGTCCACCCCCCGCCTGCTGTCTCCATGTCACACTCTGCCTGGGGCAGGAGGGTGCAAAGGTCACAACTCCTGGACATCAGACATCGGTCACATTTACATCAGAGAATAATGATGAAGTTTGCCTGACCGTTGCCAATAGTAAAGGGAGTAAAGGGGGTGAGGAGTGAGAGATGTAACGCATTGAGAGTTTACTCTAATCTGTAAACTCCATACTATATTTTACTCTCTTTATCGCTCTGTATGTTCCCCTCCAAGCTCTACAGATGGGACATAACACATATACAGTATACAGGTTGTTTGCATTCAGTGTGTGTAAGTATTAGGAGGTACCTCCACTGCAGGTCTGTGTGGATCAGGCTGGATGGTGTAGATTCCGTTCTCTTTGATCCCCAAACGATAGATCTCAGCACAGTCCTGAGGATGCAGCCTCACTGAGGGGACCACTGCAACACACACTCTTGCTCTTACAGCTGTATATTCTGTACGCACACGCACACACATACACAAACAGAGTACACACACACACACACACACACACAGAGTACACAAACAGTACACACACACACACACACAGAGTAAACTCAGAGTAAACACAGAATACACACACAGAGTACACACAGAGTACACACACACACAGAGCACACAGAACACACACACACACACACACACACACACACACACACACACACACACACACACACACACACACACACACACACACACACACACACACACACACACACACACCACTCTCACCTGTTGGAGGGTGTTGTGTGATGCTCCTCAACAGTAGTATCAGGTCTTTCTCTCCCTCTCTCCCAACCGCTGCCCCCTCTAAACACATCGACAAAGAATAAGTTGTGTGTGAGATCGAGGACTCATCCTTCTGATCTGCTGTAGAAGTTATATGGTGGTTGTGAGATACCAGTGAGCTATCTATCTGCCCTACTCATACCACACATAACCTTGCATTCCTGTGCACTCACCTCTGACCGACACAGAGCAGGCCTTACTAAGGCTCTGTTTAGTGTGTGTGTGTGTGTGTGTGTGTGTGTGTGTGTGTGTGTGTGTGTGTGTGTGTGTGTGTGTGTGTGTGTGTGTGTGTGTGTGTGTAGTGTTTGTGTGGTCCTCTTAAGAGATAGGAGAGACACCATCATTGTGTGCAGATGTGAGTGTTTGTGTGGAGAGAGATCAAGAGAATGAACTGGAGGACACAGAAAGAGAGAAGATCAGTGCGTGTTTTTGTTAATTTGAGTCAGTAATGCCCAGAGCACGCAGGACCCCCCACCGGCGAACGATGAACTGAAAACTCGAAAGACATGAGTCTACAAGCCTCTCATTCAAAAGTCGTTTACCATAAGGGGTTTATTGGAAGCATCGTTTGTGACTGAGACGTTTAAACATGTGCTTTAAACAATGTACATGTGTTGATTGCTAGGCATACAAATAAGATTATTTGTTGATACATTTGAAATGAGGTCTGATAGCGGCCGCAACCGGACTACATTGTAAACGACTCTTGGTGAAATGCATTGCTTGACTGCCGTGAGGGTGATAAACACAATGGTGTTAGAACTGCAACAGCCCAAACATATTTTTCTTCTCTATTCTCAGGATCTATTTTCCTGCACGCATATTGTCACGCCTGCTCCCGCTCTCCCTCCCTGGCGCTCGAGGGCGCCAGGCTGCCCAGCACTACGCACTCCTGCCACCATAATTACGCACGCCTGCTTCCCTCGTCACATGCATCAGCGATTCATTGGACTCACCTGGACTCAATCATCTGTGTTATTACCTCCCTTATATCTGTCTGTTCCCCAGCTCTCTTCCCCGCTTCAGCATTAATTGTGGTATATCGTTGTGTTACCCGGTTCTGACGCTAGTCCTGTCCTGATCCATGTCTGTGCTATATTAAATGTTCTCTCTCCGTACCTGCTTCTCTACTCCAGCGTCGGTTCTTACACATATGACAGACAGTTGTTGGTGAGAGCACATCTCTGGAGCCGCCATAAAGAATGATAGAGGTCTCTAGTGGCCAAAATGTCGTTTTAGCATGTTCAGCGCCATTGAAGGCTTCCACCATGCTTCCGCCATTTTAATGTAGTCAAAGTAGTATACTGGGTGGGGATTCCTTTGGGTTTTAGCCTCACTAGCGCTGCCCATGTTGTTATAGACGCTATCTCAATCGGAGCCGCTGAGACGGAGGAGTGTGTATTAATCCTGCTGTAGTAGGACTCATTGCGGCTAGCAGGTCAAACGAAGAGAAAAATGTATGATTCACTCAGATAAACGAATCATGACTCTCGAGTCAGTAAAAAGAGTTGTTCAAAAAGAACGAATCGTTCGCAAAACTGCACATCACTAGTGTGTGTGTGTGTGTGTTTGCCATGCCCCTCACCCAGTCGCCTGGCCATAGCCCTGAGGGCCTGGCTGTGACAGTGTAGGTCACACTCTGTCAGTACTGCAGCCATCAGAGCCAGAATGGCCCCCAGCGTGTCCCCTCCCTGGCCTACACGGCCCCTGGGGACCCCTGGCTCCTGGAGGGGATTCATACAGCGCTGCAACTGGACCAGACGCTCCGACACATCCCTGGACTGCAGAGACAACACTTTAGCATTACAGTCATAACATATGCATGTTATACACACCAGGATTGACAGACACATACAGCAGTATTCACATCACACACATACACAATAGTCACACTGCTCTCTCTCTCTCCCTCTCTCTCACACAAACACACACACACACACACAAGCACGCACCATCATTGACAGTCATATCACACACACACAAACCGACACTAAGGCATGCAAAGTAGATCACTGCCACAGACTCAATCACTCAGTTACACTTCCATCACTCCTAGCCATGTCAGTGGAACACCTGTCATTGCATGAGCTCAGCAGAGCCATATGATGAGGACATTTATAAACCCAGGCCTAATTTGACTCCCTCTTTGATTGTTATCCCTGGAAAGCATCTGTCATGTGGTGCCCCTAATCCCGAGAGTAGGGACCTGTTGCCCCCTATCCACATACCATAACACTATTGCTAAAGGCACCAGTCACTATCTATACCACTATGCTACAGAGTTGGGCTCGATTCCATTTCAATTGGCTGAGTGATGTTATGTCCATAGTCACTTTTTCAACAGCTTAAACTTTACCCCCTGTCAAACCAGAGGCACATGGCGTGTCAGACTGAGAGACTCTACCCCAGCAGTATCTAATCACCCCTACAGAACAAACATTGTCCAGGCCTTCCTCTGTGCCACCCAGCTCAGAATGATCATTGTTTGGCGTGTACAATACCGGAGTCAGTTATATCAATACCTCACTCATTCTACTGGGAAAAGCACAGGAAATGACTTCAGATTGACCTGGTGCGTGATGTCACTCACCTCGGGCTGAACCTGTCGAACTTCATGTCTGTGTTCCACCCTCAGCGGGGGGTCGGAGGCAGCCAGGGGGGCGACCGCCACCCTGCAGCCTGCCATCCCGGGGCGTCCCTCACACCCCCCTGACCCTGTCCTCGCAAGTGGAGCGGCCACCAGACTGTCCTTGCAGTGGGGACAGGCGGGAGGTGCATCCGGGGGGGACAACATGGCCCCTACACACAGGGACAGCAGGGGGAGCACGCCGAGAGAGCCTAATGGAAACATGGGAAGACTCCTAAAAGAATTTGAAAAGCTGCAGAATTCGGGGCAGAATCCAGTCTCTCAGACACTACACCTCTGTGTATTTCCGTTTACTGTCCCCCCTGACACCGGTTTTCACCTTAAAGCTGTTCTGCCTTGCCAGCCTCTTGGACTTGGGTGCCGACACGTCTTTAGTGACGCTCTTCTTTTGTATATTTTTTGGTGTTCTTGATGGGTTTCTGCTCCGCTTGATGCTTTGTTTGAAGCCTTCGATGGTGTCCCTCCACACTTTTCCCATAACCTTCTTCTATTTCTGTGTTAACTTCAACTTCTTCTTCTCTGTCTGTGTTTCTATCTGCATGCCTCTTTCATCCTGTCCACTTCTCTCTTTCCTATTTCTCTCTCCCTCTATTTCTCTTGCACTCTCTCGCTTGCTCACTCTCCCCCTCTCTCTCTCTCTCTCTCTCTCTCTCCCTGTCTCTGTTAGTGAGGTTCCTTTGACTCAGATTCCTAGATAACTGCGGCTCTCTTTGCTGTCTGACATGCACTAATGCACCCACCCCCTGATTCACACACACGCACGCATGGACACACGCCTTCACACAATCTATCCATCTCTTTGACCCATACCCTCTCTCTCTTTTTTTTTCTCTCTCTCTCTCTCTTTCTCTCTCACACACACATAAACCAGTGCAAAGAAAGAGAGAGAGAGAAGAGAGAGTGAGAAAAGGAGAGAAGGAGGGGAGGGGTAGGAACATGTGACTTGAGCATGAGAGGACAGTAAAGAAAGGGAAAGTGATTGAGCTTGTTCTAGAGTTCAATCACTTTCCCTTTCTTTACTCTCCTCTCATGCTCAAGTCACATGTTCCTCCCCTCCTTCTCTCCTTTTCTCACTCTCTTCTTCTCTCTCTCTCTTTCTTTCACTCTATTCCTCTTTTACTTTCCCTCTGACAGTCAGTGCCCACCTCTAACTCTCTCCTGTCAGTGTGTGTCTGTGTGACAAAATGTGTATATTTGTGACGCTTTTTCCTACAAGAAGACAAATATTTTCAAACACTACCCTCTCTTGTATACCCCCATGTTTCTCACCCAATCCCTTTGGTTTATTGGCGTGTGTGTTTATCAACTGCGTTCCTACCAGGTCATAAAGACTAGACAGACACTCAAAAGGGGAAAAGGGGAGAACAGTCAGGAATTCCACCATAAACACTAGGGTCATCCATACTCATTAGGATGTGCCAAAAGGACACACTCTAACAGAATGCCCACAGCCAAGGGGCAAAGACACTTCCAGTGGACTGACCACCATTCCCCTTTGGCCTTTCACTGTCAGACAATTGGCACACTTCAGCCACATCCACATTCCAGTACGTGTTGTCAGTCAGTAATGGCGAAAAGTCCATTGGTCCTGTACCAGCGTCCCTTCTTTGAATGCACAGACAATAATGGAGGACCGAATGGCTTCAGGCAGCCCTGGATCTCAGGAAATATCAGGGTGATATTGAACACAACAGCACTTTGATGATGAAGTATAGAGCAGCTGCATTCTAGATCAAAACCCAGACACGGAACAGTGAGTAGGAATCTGAGACTTCTATCGTGGCGCTTGAATTTAATAAAAATAATATATTTTACACATGAGATACATTATACAAATAATTCAGCTTCAGACAGAGACAACAGAGAATAGATAGCTCCTCAACATCTGTGGTGATGACGATAACTGATGTTCATCTCAAAATAGTAATGATGCGTAATGCAGTTGTCGCAATAGGCCTACAAGAAAATCCGTAAGGGAGATTGTTTTTGGCCTGCTCAATAACGCCATCTCATCATGACCAGTTCGCAAGTAATCAGAGCTTCTGTCTGAAATGAACGAAGACTGCCCTCTAGTGGTTTACTTTCCATAACATCTGTCGTCATCAAATAAATGGAATAATCACCAGATATTAGGATATGGCCTATAGAGATAGAATACAGTTGGCAAATGTGTGGTATGTTTGGAGCCAGTCTGCTGTTGCGTAACATCAAACACGTGGTCAATGTTTTTTGGAGAATAGACAGTCATGCCAGGTATGCTGTTTTTTTTTCTAAAATAAAATGTTTCTTCCCTAAACTTATTTTTGGCTGTTATCTGCTTATCTCCTACTGCTCATGGTGCTGTTTAGACTGGCATGTTATATCAGATGAAATGTGGTATTGTAATTTGGAGAACTTCCAAAAATGTATTAATTTACATCTGGACAGTCGTGGAGTAAACATGTCATCATTGCTTCTATTTTTGTCCATATTTGGTACAGTCAAAGCCAAGGTATTTGCAACCTTGCTAAAGATGTATCCCTGATGCAGTTATTAAAGTGGGCGTGGTGTATCCTGTTTGTGCGTGAAACGTTTTAGAGCAATGACGCAATAGTTGTTTTGGAGGAAGTGAAAGAGGGGAGGAAAAAATCAGTCTAGGAAAGAACCCAGAGCAAAAGGCACAAGCCAACAAAGCCGGAATTGAAACTATAGCTAGATATTTGTATTTAAATTACTGTGGAGAGAGTCTGAAAATACTCATCGGGAAGCTGGATATCAGAGCGATAAGCAACACAAGCTACGGCCACCAAGTCTTAACATTAACATTTTATCTGGCTAGCTTGCTAGCTATTTTGCCTGAGACATTTATTCAAATCCAGTAAGAATAGGCTGTCCTGAGACAGCAAGTCGGAAAACAGCGTTCTGGTGTGTTGGAAGTTGAAGGTAAGTTATATGATGTAACATTAGCTAGCTAAGACAGCAACGTATGAAGGTCGTTATTTCTTACTAAGCTTTTGTTTACCGACGCGACAGGGGAAATGTGAGAAATGTGTGACGGTCAGTGGGGCGGCTTCTCTTGCAGACTAATTTAGCAATAGGTCGGGGACGAACCATGGGCGTCGTGTCCGGCAACAACCGAGTCGCAAATGTATGATGTTCTGGACCTTACAGATAACTAATCGGACGATGTTTTAAGAGAAAGAGAGGGGATGGGTCAAAGAGATGGAGAGATTGTGTGCGGGCGTGTGTCCGTCCTTGCATGTGTGTGAATCAGGTGGTGGGTACATTAGTGCATTTCAGACAGCAAAAAAAGCCACACTTATCTTGTGTGTGTGTGTCGCATTGTTTGTTAGATATGTTGCACGTGGTATATCGTATGCTAATGATGCGATTTTAAAACAAATTCCTTTTCGGCAGCTGCCTGAGCTTGGGAAAATCTTTATCCCATGTGTTCCGACTTCTAGAATATAGTGTCATGGGTTGCAGATTAGAAGGCGAGGACTGGGGTTGTTACAAGAAACATGTTGTTTATTATCAGTTGGAGTGTTGGATCTACAATAGTTCCATTACAATCTAGGCATATATGACTGCGTTTACACAGGCAGTCCAATTCTGATCGTTTTTCACTAATTGGTCCTTTGACCAATCAGATCATCTCTGGAAAATATTTGATGTGAAAAGATCTGATGTGATTGGTCAAAAGACCAATTAGTGGGAAAAGATCCGAATTGGGCAGCCTGAGTGAACACAGCCATAACACAGATAGAACAAGCAGCCAGCTGTTTCAGATGTTTAAATCTGGAGCATCTAATTAGAATTTCCACTCCTTACCATGGTGAGGAGAGGAAACCCAGTGGCCGGCAGTGGGAGAGTATAGAGCAAGATGGAACTGGGCCGACATTCTGGGGTAGGGACGTCCCAAGATGTATCTGCTAGCAGATACTCATAGACTTCCAGTCATTGCGCTAATGCTTTTTAGCATTGGCTCGTGAAACTACCTCTAACTTCCATCATACTGGACACTAAGACATAAACATGGTATCCAGGAGTTCATCTGACTCTGGGGAAGTACATAAAAAGGCAATGATCCTAAAGTATCCCTTTAACGTTACCACACAGTTGAACATTCTTAGCACAGCATTTGCTTTATATTTGGGCAGAGCATCCATTGTTTGTCCTAACACCCAACACCCTACCATGACTCTTCATATAACAGTATAAGGCCAGTGTGCATTTTTGTCACTTTATTGAGCTGTCAAGCTTCTATCTACTCAGCACTCACAGTAGAAGCAGTAACAGTTAGTTCACTCTCTGACTGGTGTAGTTGCTTTGGACGATGGTGTCCAGTCTTGCTGTAGCATGCTAAGGAAAGATAGGCTAATAGCCATGTAAAGAGAGCTCTCTTCTGGACCAATAATGAAGAACTGCATTTTTCCCTAGCGTTTTCTCTTCATTTCATAACAGTCCTTTTCGGTGGATTAAATGCTGATACAAATACATTCGTAAAAGGCTAATATCAGCCGATAATATCAGTCAACTGATAAGTCGGTCAGGCTCTATTAATCTGACTGTTGGCTTGGCTGCTACGTTGTTGTTTCCCATGATAAATACACTGGATTTGAATGGGTCACTCATGTCGTCAATGTTTCAGTATAGTATTGGGTAGCTTTTTTATTATGATAGGACTAGGCTGGGCTGACATGGTTTGCTCCAATGACACTGCACCAGGTGTGTGCCTTCTAGATGGCTCCATTGAGAGAGTATGCCCTCAGAAGTTGGGAGTATGGCAGTGTAATCGCAATCACTTATTAAAACTGCAGTCTGGGAATGGACACCCTGCAAGTGATTGGGAAAGAGTAGAGTTTTATGGTTGGGTCATTCTCTAGCCTCTGTAACAGGAAACATGATCTAGTCCTCAGACTCACTTCCTGTGTGTGTGTGTGGTTTTAAGAGAGAGAATTAATGATGTCTTACTCGTGACTTGGCCAGCAGCTTAGGGAACGCATGACTGGAATGAATGGAGCTCAAGTCTGATTGGCCCATTGGAATAGCCCTGACTCTACACACAGATTGCTAATTCACACACATTATAGCATTGTCTTACACTCATTGTGCAGAGCTATGGATTTCAACCCCAACGATCAGTTTGAAACTATTGGAATATAAGATATCTAGATAAAAATCAAGTCAATATACTTGCAATAACGACTTTTGGGTTTAGGTAGGGCAGTGGTGTCAAACAAATTTTTGCCTCGGGGCACCACATTCGTTCTTCATTATGGTACGTATCCCGGGAGTGTCATACTGAAAAGGTCATTTTCTCAGTGTGCTTTTTCACTAACCTTTAAGGATTTAAAAGGAAACTCCCTCTAGGCCTACACCAATTAAAGGCTTTTAAATTTGTAGGGAGTAGTGAATGAGTACACACTTGAAGGGGAGATTATTGGGACACAACCCTGATTTTTGTGTGTGTGGTCTTTCCTCAGACACGACAGAATGACATCCAGGAAGAAAGTGCTCCTGAAAGTCATCATCCTGGGGGATTCTGGGTAAGCCACCGAGTATTGGTGTTCTCTTTCTGTTTGACCACAGTGTTTAGTCTTCTACTTTGATCAGAAAATGCAGTTTGGGTGTGCCAGATTCATTAGAACTACAGCTTACTACAGTCTTCCTGTCCAACCAGACTGCTGTTGGTTGGTTGTCCCACACATCTACAGTGCCTTCAGAAAGTATTCACACCAGGGTTCGCCGGTATCCAGATTTTCATATCGTCGTGCCGTCGTTTCATCCCGGGTATAAGGTATTACTAGTTTAGTACACAAGGGGTCAACGCGAAAAAAACATTGGGTGTTTTTATTACCAGAATGCTAACAAAATTAGCACAAGTAATATTGCATTTCCATGGAGGCTGTTGGCTAAATATGTTAGAGTGCAAATGAAAATAAACAAATTGCAAAGACAGGCACTCCAGCTCAGTTATGCATAATTAGGTAGGAGCTACTGAATGTCATTTTTGGTGAGTTTGGACCTTTACAAGTGAATGTGAACGAGAGAAATTGTACAAATGAACAAAGTTTTGACGCATGCCTGTCTGAAGGAAGAACAGTACTGACTCTGGAGCAGCATGTGTACAACGCTGTGTCTGTGTGCAGTCTGGAGTCGCAAGGGCAATGGGCCTGCTTGCTCTGCTCGGAGGAGAATACGGGCCTAGAATGTAGAGGAGAAAAAATGAAAGGAAATCAAGATAGTGGCAGCTGTACAAATAACTCATCCAAATGGCTTTAACTTGTCAAAGACGGCAGAAAGTGACACAATACGGTGCCCAGTCACCTTATTAATTCAGTCACTTACTTGGATAACTAGCAAGTTAAAATTAGAGGTCGCTTTAACGCAGAATTCAGCATTTTTCACACAGGATTTTTAGAAAATGCATAAGAAATATCTTGCTGCATTTTATAAACGCAGATGTAAAATGCCTCTTAGTGTTATTTCTGCTAAGCATCAGACAAATTTTGCGCTCTGACTGATGTTTAGCTACTTTTCTCAGGTACAGTATAGTTGCACGTGCCTGATCACGCTGTTGAAGCAAAAAAACACTGACTTTCAATATAAAATAAGACCCCTGTCAATACACAGCTGGACTCACCTGCTCCTCCCGCTTTCTCCTGTTGTGCTATTTACAACTGTTCTGGGAAACTATGGTAAGCTTCATAATGTGACCGGGGAAATGAAGAACGTAATCTGTTTTATCTCCTAACGTATTGCACAAGTTGACTGCAGGTATTTACTTAAATAGCTACAAATATTAAAATGTATTGAAAAACGTCAAAGAATTAGTTACAATGGTATTGAAAAAACCATCCCGTGGCTATTTCCAAATGCCCCGGTATACCGCCCAAGCCTAATTCACACCCCTTGACTTTTTCCACATTTTGTTGGGTTACAAAGTGAGATTAAAATGGATTGAATTGTTATTTGTTTTGTCAACGATCTACACAAAATAAATGTTTCTTCCTCTATCTTCATTAAAAAAGTATTCAACCCCCTGAGTCAATACATGTTAGAATCACCTTTGGCAGCGATAACAGCTGTGAGTCTTTCTGGGTAAGTCCCTGAGAGCTGTCCACACCTGGATTGTGCAGCATTTGCCCATTTATTCTTATCAAGATTCTTCAAATTCTGTCCAATTAGTTGTTGGTCATTGCTAGACAACCATTTTCAGGTCTTGCCATAGATTTTCAAGCAGATTTAAGTCGAAGAAAAAAGGAAACCGCACACTGCTCTTGATAGTATCACCGATATTTAATAAGCTTACGTATCGGCCACACGGCCTTCGTCAGAGCTTTTGTGATTTTTTGAAATTTGCACCCATATGTAGACCTGGCCCCACCCACATCCGTTCTACACATCGAAGGGGGTTGGAGGCAAAGGAAAAACAAATAAGTGCTACCAAATATAACAATATCCATTTCATAAATATTACAAAAGTGTATAAATAAGGCGTATTGAACACGTCTGTAAAATCTCAATGAGGACATAGCAAGTTTTCATTAGTCATTGGGTACATTGTACGAAAAACGTCAGAATAATCTACAAGCAGATTTAAGTCAAAACTCTAACTTGGCCTATTAGGAACATTCACTGTCTTCTTGGTAAGCAACTCCAGTGTAGATGTGGCCTTGTGTATTAGGCTATTGTCCTGCTGAAAGGTGAATTTGTCTCCCGGTGTCTGTTGGAAAGCAGACAACCAGGTTTTTATCAAGGATTTTGCCTGTGCTTAACTCCATCCTGTTTATTTTTCTATCCTGAACTCCCCAGTCCTTAATGATTACAAGCATACCCATAACATGATGCAGTCACCACTATGCTTGAAAATATGGACAGTGGTACTTGGTAATGTGTTGTATTAGATTTTCCCCAAACGTAACACTTTGTATTCAGGACATATGGTTAATTGCCTCACCACATTTTTTTTTTTACAGTATTACTTTAGTGCCTTGTTGCAAACAGGATGACTGTTTTAGAATATCTGTACAGGCAACCTTCTTTTCACTCTGCCAATTAGGTTAGTATTGTAACTACAACGTGGTTCATCCATCCTCAGTTTTCTCCTATCACAGCCATTAAACTCTAACTGTTTTAAAGTCACTATCGGCCTCATGGTGAAATCCCTGAGCGGCTTCCTTCCTCTCCGGCAACTCCGTTAGGAAGGACGCCTGTATCTTTGTAGTGACTGGGTGTATTGATACATCATCCAAAGTGTAATAACTTCACTATGCTCAAAGAGATATTCAGTGTCTGCTTATATTTTTTTAATCTACCAATAGGTTCCATTCTTTTGCAAGGCATTGGAAAACCTCCCTGGTCTTTGTGGTTGAATCTGTGTTTGAAATTCACTGCTTGACTGAAGGACCTTACAATTATCTGCATGTCTGTCTGGTGTACAGAGATGAGGTCGTCAAAATGCAACTTATTATCTGACTTGTTAAACACATTTTTACTCCTGAACTTATTTAGGCTTGCCATAACAAAGGGGGTTGAATTGACTCAAGACATTTCAGCTTTGCATTTTTAATTAATTTGTAAAAACGTCAAAAAACAGAATTCCACTTTGACATGATGGGGTATTGTGTATAGGCAGGCCAGTGACTAAAAAAAAAAGTATAATTTTTCAAATCAGGCTGTAAAGCAACAAAATGTGGAAAAAGTTAAGGGGTGTGAATACTTTCTGAAGGCACTGTATGTATCCATTTGATTTATGACTGTTTACTTTTTATTTCACTTTTTCTCCCCCTCTCTCTTTCACACTAATCTGATGCTGCTGTATTCTCATTGTGTCACTGCATGCTCAGCACTGCAGGGGAGAACAGTGGACAGTGTGTGTCCACAGTAGAGTGCACCAGAGCACCTCTGATGGGGTTTTAATGGTGTCTGGTGTCTCTCTCTGTTCTTTATTGATTTTGTCTCGAGGCATCGGTCATGGTTTCTCTTTCACCATTAGGACTGAATAGATAGATGGAATAATGCAGTCATGTTGAATAACAGCTATTAATCTATCTTTAACACCTCTCTCCCCTGATTGTCCCCCCCCCCCCCCCCCTCATCTCTGATTGTCCCCCCCCTTCATCTCTATCTCCCTCTCAGAGTTGGGAAGACCTCCCTGATGAACCAGTATGTGAATAGGAAGTTCAGTAACCAGTACAAAGCTACAATAGGAGCTGACTTCCTGACCAAGGAGGTGATGGTGGACGATCGGCTCGTCACAATGCAGGTACAGAAACATGGCCACAGCACCACTATCATAGCGACAATATCTATTAATAATGTCACCATATAAACCGCACAGCCTGGCTGACACCATATTAACAGTATAGCATAGGAGCACAACAGACATTTTCAGGCCGAGAAGACACATCAGAAGTGCCAAACAGGCACACAGATGAATTGACAATATTATAAGGACAGGAGAAGTCAAGGCCTGGATTTCCAGTATGGCGACCGTGAGGTAAGGTGATCTGTTTGCCATCCCCTTTCTTTACTAAAATATCCATTTTCTTATGGCTGGGATCCCGTTAACGGGATCGATATGACAACAGCCAGTGAAAGTGCAGGGTGCCAAATTCAAAACTGAGAAATTGGTATTTGAATTGAAAAATGTTAGTGGGCACATGTTATCATTACGTGTCTTTTATAAAAGAGGGAGACAAATAAGCAGCTATGTGCGCAAAGCCCACAATTATGCACATTTTCAATTATTATTTCAAGCTCTTTGTTGGACAATTATATTGAAATGTATTCATTAACTGAATCCTAAAGTGGAATGTAAAAGAAATGTAGCTAGGTCAACTGAACATGTAACTGATAAATTCTGAAAATCAGGTGAATAAATGGACGCACTCACTTTGGTTCGGTTACTGATGTTGATTTAATATTACAAGTCATTATACCACCCTGCTCTTAGTGATCTGCCCGTTCTGTCCCCCGGTGGGTCAAAACAAGTGCTCCCCACATGTGGTTGTGTTCAGTACAATGGAACTATAGGCTACTCCAGTGGTTATGGGCCTGTATCTGTTTGTATTTATTTCGTTGGAGAATTATTTGGAAAGTTGGGGGGGAAAATGGCTTAATATACTGTAATGGTGCCTAAATAGTCAAATTCATTTTATTTTCAATTAACACAGTGATGGCAAGTGCTTTTTATGTTTTCCTCTTGTTCTAGGCCCTGGGAAGAATAACCTATTCCTTTCACTTGACTTTTAGAAGTGTCTCATGTATCTCAGAAGGCAGAACCAGCCAGGACTCCTTAATAATAATCACTATATTTACTTCAAAAACACTAATTATACTAGTTGACTAGCATGGACACATAGTATTTACACTCATCCATTCCCAACAGCTGGAGAGTATGGTTAAGCTGAACACGCAGCAACCCAGACCATCTATTGTCGGAGATTACACATACTGATTTATGTATTTGATTAAAAATATATATATAATCTGCATGAGATATCATGTTTCTGACTTAACACATTTTTCAATTCATAAATCAATTTCTCCATTATGTGGCCAGTTTATTAGATACGCCCATCTAGTATCAGGTCGGACCCCCCTTTGCATCCAGAACAGCCTGACTTCTTTGGGGTGTGGAAACATTGTCCAGTTGGTATCAAGGGACTTAACGTATGCCAGGAAAACATTCCCCACACCTTTACTCCACCACCAGCATGTACTGTTGACACCAGGCAGGGTGGGGCCATGGACTCATGCCAAATCCTGACTGCCATCAGCATGACGGAACAGGAACCGGGATTCGTCGGACCAGGCAACGTTTTCTCACTCCTCAATTGTCGGTGATCGCATGCCCACTGGAGCTGCTTCTACTTGTTTTTAGTTGATTGGAGTGGAACCTGGTGTGGTCATCTGCTGCAATAGCCCATCCGTGACAAGGACCGGCGAGTTGTGTGTTCCAAGATGCCTTTCGGCACACCACTGTTGTTCTGCGCTGTTATTTGCCTGTTTGTGGCACGCCTGTTGGCTTGCACCATTCTTGCCGTTCTCCTTCAACTTCTTGTCAACTAACTGTTTTAGGCCACAGGACTGCCGCTGACTGGATATTTTTTGTTTGTGGCACCATTCTTGGTAAACCCTAGACACTGTCATGCGTGAAAAGCCCAGGAGGCCGGACGTTTGAGATACTGGAACCGGCACGCCTGGCACCGACGATCATACTATGCTCAAAGTCGCTTAGGTCACTCATTTTGCCCATTCTAATGTTCAATCAAACAGTAACTAAATGCCTCGACGCCTGCTTTATATGGCAAGCTACGGCCACATGACTCACTGTCTGTAGGAGTGAACCATATTCGTGAACTGGGTGGTGTACCTAATTAACTGGTCGCTGAGTCTATATTGGACTTACCAATGGAATCATAAGTTGTATTATTATGAATTTTTTTCTTCATAACGCGCCTTACTTAAAGTAGGACATTTGTGGTTGACTAGAACGCATTTAAGTCTGGCCAAGACTGTACATATACTTTCTTTGTATTGCATAGAGACATAGTCACTGACCATTTAACTTGCATTAAAGGGAATGACTACAATGGATGCACCAATAAGGTTGCTCTCTCACCTGTGCAACAGCACAGGACAGATTCATCCAGGAAGCATCAAAGGGGAGGAAGTGAAAAAGGAACATGAGGGATTTGTTTTATTTTTCATGTCTTGAATACGTCCACTAAGAAGCCTGAGGATTGATAAGTGCTATTTTCATTGTAGCTGTTTTCTAGTGTTTCAACACAATGTATGGAGTCAATATGTAAAGACCCATCTCAATATCACGTGTCGTGGATAATACTTAAGATATGAATGCATTACCATGTGTGTCATGGAATGTCAATGGAATTGTGCAACCAGCCAAAATAATGAAGGAATTTTCTTATTTGAAAAAGAACGCCAACATTCATTTTTTTTGCAAGAAACTCACCTATTGGCAATAGAAAGTGAAAGGTTTGGGTGAGCTTGGGATGGGTTGACATTCTCCTCCACCTATTCCTCAAGATCCAGAGGAGTATCAAGTCTCATTGATAAAGTTCCATTTTAAGTCTACAGAAATGGCTACAGACCCAATGGGCGTTTTTATAACAGGAAACAGGAAACTTGGCACAAGAAAAAGTCACTTTACTGAATTGCTATTGCCCAAATGAAGACGACCCAAAGTTCATTAACGACAATATTCTAATAGATTTTAAGGACGTCTGACATACGGTCTGTGATTTACATACTAAGGAAAGGCAAACAACTTGTCACGCCAATGGGTGATCGGTGTGATTTGATCAAAAGTTGATTTATAAAGTACTCTTTTGGTAGCACTGATGCTAACTTCATGAAGTGGCAACCAAACATGGCTGAATACATGACAGTGAGTGTGATTAGTTTCAGAAAATATGTTGCCCAACAATAGTTAATCCTCTTGCCTTCTGTCACTGTTTCCCTCCCTCCCTCTTCCTTTCGTCGCTCCCTCCACCCGTCCTCATGGTCAGATCTGGGATACGGCAGGGCAAGAGAGGTTCCAGTCTCTGGGTGTGGCGTTCTACCGTGGGGCAGACTGCTGTGTGCTGGTGTTTGACGTAACTGCCCCCAACACCTTCAAGACTCTAGACAGCTGGAGGGACGAGTTCCTGATCCAGGCCAGTCCCAGAGACCCCGAGAACTTCCCCTTTGTGGTGCTAGGCAACAAGATCGACCTGGAGAACAGACAGGTGGGTGACAGATTTTATAGGTGTTAAAACATCTCATGGAAGTTACTGGACCTAATGCTACTGTTGCTAATGTCATCTCCACTGGTGTTTTAATACATATGATTAATAATTTCTTAGTTGCAGGGTATTATCTAATGTATGTGTTTCGAAGTATTAAAAATAGATGCCCCTTTTTCAATCATTGAATTGGAATTTCAGTTTTCTTCCTGAATTGACTGCCCTCAATTGGAATTGAGCCCAACCCTGGTCTCCTCATAGATCTCATCTGATGTTTGTGAATGTCTTTCCATCCACACCCAGGTGACGACCAAGCGGGCTCAGGCATGGTGTCAGAGTAAGAACAACATCCCCTACTTTGAGACCAGTGCCAAGGAGGCCATCAACGTAGAGCAGGCCTTCCAGACCATTGCACGCAATGCCCTCAAACAGGTGGGTGGGGCCATGGTTGTCCAGGAGAGGGAATGGGTGTTTTGGTTTTGTTGACCTTTTGGGGGGGGGGGGGGCATAAGTAGAGAAACTTAGATTCTGGTTTCTCCATCTTCTCATCCTCATTACTTTTTTCCCCTCTTCTTATCAGGAGACTGAGGTGGAGCTGTATAATGAATTCCCAGAGCCCATCAAGCTAGACAGGAATGACAGAGCAAAGACTTCAGCAGAGGCCTGCACCTGCTGAGGGGGAACATGGACTATCTTCTGTCTGGCTTTCTGGAAAAACCCTTCTCTCTCCTCACCTGCTCCCCCTTAGGGAAAGGACTGCATCTCTGGTGTCTGCACCCATGTCACATCCCCCTCCCACCAGAATCACACTAAGTTACCAGTTACACACACAATGAGTATATAACTCCTCACATGCACCTCTAACACATTAGTAGACCCCTGCCTGCCTGTTCCTGAATCCATATCATGAGTGAACCCACAACCTGGCCCACCCACCCTGTCTGTCTAACTGTGTCCCCTCTTGGCCTCTCAAATCGGGGGGACCAGATGGAGCCATGTCCTAAGAATGCAGTGGGGAACTCTAGAAGTGATGGCTGATGCTTTTTTACATGATTATGATGTCTTTGTCATTGTCCTGAGACTTCTTATCCTCTGTATTTTCTGTTTATCAGGAATTTGTTTTGACTTGAAGTTCTATATTGCCTACCTAACTCTTGTCAAATAATCAGCTGAATTAGAAGTTATTTTTGTTCTTATTGGCTGTCTAAGTTTTAAGCCATCGGAAGCTTATACTTTTTTTGCACTGTTTTACTGTTTTTTGGGGGGGGGGGTTTAAATGTTAAACTCTGATTTGGGCAACGTCGGCTAGACCAACAACAAGCCACAAACAACAATACTGCTCCCACCATACTTCTCTACTACCCCTAGGAAGCCTGTTGATGCTATAAAAAAATACAAACAGAAGGCTAACTACGCCCTTTGTAGGGACTGGAGTGCATTGGTTGGTTTAGTAGCCTCATGTTGCAGGGGAAATATTTATAAGTAGGCAATGCCAAGAGAAAAGCAGATCACACAAACACAATGAAAGACAAGAACTTTCTCCATAAGATAATAATACTATTTGCTACTTAATACTACTAGAACTACTGCTACTATGTGCTGTATGTCCTTTGTCAGCCATCTTGTTTCAAAACTAGAATTACAGCTCTGTCCCTATTTACATCTGTCCACTTATGTCTGTATTCTCTGTCTCTGTTTCTCTGTCTCTGCTGGTAGCTCAGGATGGCAAGAGTGCTTAATATTACTCTAACAGATTGTGTGCTACTATTGTGTGTAGATATAACAGGGACAGTGTAAAAAAAAAAAGATGAGAGGAAACAATTGGATGAGCTTTCTATCAATTACAAAGAAACAGTCCAAGGATTTGCACTCTTAACAAAATAATCAGTGTTATGCCAATGAATTTGTTGAAAGTAAGTCTTGGGATTTCAAAAGTAATAATAAAAAGGTTGAATATAAACATTGTTTATGGTTGATTTATTTCCATGTGTTTTAAAACTGTTGGTGAGTGGTTGCATGCAAAGGTTGATGGGATAGAATGACATGGCGTTACATAGGGAGCATGTTTTATTTGATTAACTTGTGAAGACTGCTTAGCAATCTCCACTTTGTTACTCAAATGGAAAGTAAAATAGGTGAGAGACAGAGAGCTTGTTTTAAAGTTATTTTAAAATCCCCAGTCATCCCTACCGTATCTTTATAGGCTTATTATTTAATGGATACTTTCTCCCTAATGCTACTCTACAAGTTGTATGATTGGAACCACATTTTAAATGATGTTGCCTAATTATGTGCATTAACTGGATTTGATAGGAATGCTGATACATTATAATCAGGGTCAATTAACCTCTACAGGATCGGTGTGTCACCCCCCCAGGGACAGTTGAGCTAACATAGGCTAATGTGATTAGCATGACGTAACAAGAAAATTTCCCAGGACATAGACATATCTGATATGGGCAGAAAGCTTAAATTCTTGTTATAATAACTCTGCTGTCCAATTTACAGTAACTATTATAGTGGAAGAATTCCATGCTATTGTTTGAGGGTGCACAGTTATGAACAAATGTATTAATAAACCAATTCGGCATATTTGGGCAGTCTTGAGACAACATTTTGAACAGAAATACAATGGTTCATTGAATCAGTCTAAAACTTTGCCCATACACTGCCATCTAGTGGCCAAAATCTAAATTGCGACTAACCTGAAATAGTACATTATGGCCTTTCTCTTGCATTTCAAAGATGATGAAAAAAAACGCGTGTTGTTCTCCTGCATTGATTTCACATTTACGCAAACTTCAAAGTGTTTCCTTTCAAATGGTATCAATATTTATATCCTTGCTCCAGGTCCTGAGCTATAGGTAGTTAGATTTGGGTATGTCATTTTAGACGAAAATTTGAGAAAAAAAAGGGTCCGATCCTTTTAATAGTATTGGTGCAGCGCATGATAGGGAATAAATCTCGATTTGTCAATAGGCTGCCACGCGAGGGCGTTTGTGTTAGTTTACATGAATTAAACGTTTTGTGTTGCAGTGGTATTTCATTTAATCGGGATATCATTGATCCATTTCGAATGGCCATACTCTACACTGTTGATTTGCAAGTAGTATTTTGTCAAATCATTTACCGTTTTCAAGTATTTTTATCCTGAAGTGGGTGCCCCCCTCCTATTTGGAGCTGCGAGTGTGGAGTGCCCTCTGCTCATTCACTGTTTTCTTTGAGATTTCGACATGGACCGATGTGAGCGCAATACAGAACATAATGCATCACTTAGGCTTCAGAAAAGTTGCTGGTTATAAAATAATGATCTGTCCAATTACGATAAAATCACCTCCAAACAAAAACCTAAAAGCACATATTCCAACATACCATTTCCGCACTCTGTGTTGTTGTTCCCAATCACGTCCGTTTGGTAGTTATATAGGCAAGCCAATCCACCACACACCCACATTCACAGCAAACCCGACGGTGATAACAGTGCATTGCAGAACTTCACCTTGGTTTCAAAGTAAACGTCATGGTGAAAAGCGAGGTGGAGGTGACTATAAACGCGGAGGAGGCTCCAGTGGCAAGTAGGCCTAAACCATCCAAGAAAAAGAAAAAAAAGAATAAGCCTGGCAAATACAGTGTTCTTGTGCTAGACGCTGTCAAAAAGTTGAATGAGCGAAGCGGTTCGTCTTTGGTAAAAATTTATAATGAAGCCAAGAAGGCAAGCTGGTTTGATGAGCAGAATGGGCGAACCTACCTGCGGTATTCCATCCGAGCACTGGTACTCAACAACACGCTGATCCAAGTAAAGGGCATGGGGGCGAACGGTTCCTTCAGGCTCAATGAAGATAAGTTCGCGAAAGGGGTACCGAAAAAGACTCAGTCCAAGCCAGCCAAGACCACCACGAAAACTACCAAAGCATCGACTACCAAGAAGGCAACCGTTAAGCCAAAGGCGAAGAGCAGCCCGAAGAAGGCACCAGATGCAAAGAAGCCCGCGGCTAAACTGAAGAAGCTTGGTGTCAAAAAGGTGAGCGCTGCACAGAAGAACAAGAAGCCGAAGAAGGCCAGCAAGCCACCAGCCAAGTCACCGAGGAAGAAGTAGCCTAGTCGCTATCAAATACAGAACTTTATTTAAGATTTTTATTTTTATACATCTTTTGTTGTAGTTTTTTTTTCTTCCATGGTTTGTTTCACTGGCATACAATGCATAATCAACCGATTATTATAGGCTAAAAGTTGTTTTCTATGTTTATTCTCTGCAAGGCAATGATTGGCTCAGTGGCGTATTGTCAGAGGGACCATGAGTGTAGTGTTGCTTTGAATAACAGGCAACGCCCCCAGTTTTATGTTGTCACTTGTCAGTCCGAGATTCCCTGCTACAAAATGTTACATTCTAACAAATATGTTTTTACCTTTACCCAAAGGTTTCCCCTTACGGATATGACCAGGAAATCCTAATCGTGACTTTTCATTATTTTTGAGGTGTCTGACAACATTGCGAAAGTGTATTTGTAATTCTGAGAAACTGATGGTTTAAAAGACTAGGTCTATTTGAGGAAAGGTGGCATTGAAGTGATTGTCAATCTCTGTAAATAAATACCTTAACACTATCTTTTTTGCATTTTGTGACAAACATAGAAACATTTGTATTTAAGGCGTTAGATTTGAATGTGAGGATAATTTCCTCCACTCTCTTTAGACCAATGTCAGAATACTATTGAGTATCTTATATTCTTTAATTATGCATGTTGGACTCATTTGTTTTTCAATGAGACAAGCAATTTCAATGAGTTTCTCCCCATATTGTTCAGCTTCATTTTCTGGTTGGTCTCATAGCTGTGGGAAGAAGGGGTGCTGCAGCGCCTGCTGAAAAATCGGGAATAATAAAAATAATTACATTAAAATTACAAATGTAATGGACTGGGCCCTTATTAGTACTGTATTAGCAGACGGATATAATTCTGTGGCGCAGCAAACTTGAGTGATTTGGAGCACATGGTAACTGTTAATCTTTCTTGTATTTTGTTTAATTGGAAGTGTATATCCTGCCCAGTGGCTCAGTTTTGGTACATTATTATTATTTTTTACTATACAGCTAACCATCCTAAAATCTCAATAGGTGTTAGGTGTAACATTAACATTAGCCTATAGGCCTGCTATGCTACGCTATTAGTATGCAGGCAATTCGTTTTAAAACAGCCATACAAATCTAGCTTTTAGTCCATCTCAAACTTTAATATATTTTTAGAAACTATAACCTAAATGCATTATCTCCAACTTGGCCCAATTTCCATTTTCCCACCCCGACATAGCCTACAAAGCTAGAACTGGCCCTGCGTCTCAACCAATAGCCAATATAGGCTAAATATCCCACTACAGCAACTTCCAGAAAGGATCAGGCTCTTGGGCTTTGTGGTGGCTACTCTGGTTTGGGTGTCCTCGGCAAAATGGTGTCGCTGTAATCAAGTGGTCACATATCGTTCTGGGTTCCACTGTGCAAGGTCTGTGGAGTTTTATGAACATCAACGCAGACATTCATTTATATATATTTTTCAACGTTCTGATCTTAACTTGTCAGGCATCCAACGGGCCTCCGCAGTGCATACATGTAGCCTACATATTTATTTGGTTTGTCATTCTATTTTATTTTTTTCTATTACTACACTGCATCTTCAGAGTCTCTCATTCTCTTCTGTTGTCAGTTCACATGACATGTCTTTAGTGGTGGCCTGAGGGTAGGAGCAAATTACACAACAGGGCAATTCAAGTGTGTAACGGTACAATCGTTTTCAAGATCATATGTAGTTTAGTCAATTTACACATGGGGCTTGCACACTCAACAAATGCAAATAATGATGCAGAAAAATGAATCCATGCTTTTGTTACTTCTAGGTTAGACTACTGCAATGCTCTACTTTCCAGCTAACGTACCCGGATAAAGCACTAAATAAACTTCAGTTAGTGCTAAATACGGCTGCTAGAATCCTGACTAGAACCAAAAAAATTGATCATATTATTCCAGTGCTAGCCTCTCTACACTGGCGTCCTTTTAAGGCAAGGGCTGATTTCAAGGTTTTACTGCTAACCTACAAAGCATTACATGGGCTTGCTCCTACCTATCTTTCCGATTTGGTCCTTCCATACATACCTACACGTACGCTACGGTCACAAGATGCAGGCCTCCTAATTGTCCCTAGAATTTCTAAGCAAACAGCTGGAGGCAGGGCTTTCTCCTATAGAGCTCCATTTTTATGGAATGGTCTGCCTACCCATGTGAGAGACGCATACTCGGTCTCAACCTGTAAGTCTTTACTGAAGACTCATCTCCTCAGTAGATCATATAATTGAGTGTAGTCTGGCCCAGGAGTGTGAAGGTGAACGGAAAGGCTCTGGAGCAACAAACCGCCGTTGCTGTCTCTGCCTGGCCAGTTCCCCTCTCCACTGGGATTCTCTGCCTCTAACCCTATTACAGGGGCTGAGTCACTGGCTTACTGGTGCTCTTCCATGCCGTCCCTAGGAGGGGTGCATCACTTGAGTGGGTTGAGTCGCTGACGTGGTCTTCCTGTCTGGATTGGCGCCCCCCCTTGGGTTGTGCCGTGGTGGAGATCTTTGTGGGCTATACTCGGCCTTGTCTCAGGATGTATATCCTGCCTGTTTGGCCCTGTCCGGGGGTATCATCGGATGGGGCCACAGTGTCTCCTGACCCCTCCTGTCTCATCCTCCAGTATTTATGCTGCAGTAGTTTATGTGTCGGGGGTCTAGGGTCAGTCTGTTATATCTGGAGTATTTCTCCTGTCTTATCCGGTGTCCTGTGTGAATTTAAGTATGCTCTCTCTAATTCTCTCTTTCTTTCTTTCTCTCTCTCGGAGGTCCTGAGCCCTAGGACCATGCCTCAGGACTACCTGGCATGATGACTCCTTGCTGTCCCCAGTCCACCTGGCCGTGCTGCTGCTCCAGTTTCAACTGTTCTGCCTGCGGCTATGGAACCCTGACCTGTTCACCGGACGTGCTACCTGTCCCAGACCTGCTGTTTTCAACTCTCTTGAGACAGCAGGTGCGGTAGAGATACTCTCAATGATCGGCTATGAAAAGCAAACTGACATTTACTCCGGAGGTGCTGACTTGTTGCACCCTCCACAACTACTGTGATTATTATTATTTGACCATGCTGGTCATTTATGAACATTTGAACATATTGGCCATGTTCTGTTATAATCTCCACCCGGCACAGCCAGAAGAGGACTGGCCACCCCTCATAGCCTGGTTCCTTTCTAGGTTTCTTCCTAGGTTTTGGCCTTTCTAGGGAGTTTTTCCTAGCCACCGTGCTTCTACACCTGCATTGCTTGCTGTTTGGGGTTTTAGGCTGGGTTTCTGTACAGCACTTTGATATATCAGCTGATGTAAAAGAGCTATAGAAATACATTTTATTTGAAATATCTAATGGGACAGAATCTGGCTCTGGAGCAGAACCTTGCACACTGCAGCTCTTTTAGAATCACAAAATTAAATCGTTAATAATACAGAATCAGATTATTGTACCATAAAACCCGCTAAAATTATGGAAACAGACCTTTGTAAATTTCCCCCCTATTGGCAAAATAGTGGAGAGATCCTTTTACCTTATAAGGAAGAAAATACCAGTCAGACACGTTTTAGATTGATAAAAATAATGAGACAAAATCCTTATCATTCAGTTTAACCATTTCTTGATTGAGTACTGTTCTCATATGAAGAATGAGAGAACCCAAAATAATCCAGAATTCTATTTTATATGAACATTTTGCTACTTGTGAATTATATTATCAAAATGTTCTCATCCTATGTAAATTGGGAAATTGTGTAACCAAATAATGAAAACCACCAACAATTACTTTTTTAAATAAAATACAAGTATTACATGTTTGTCTGCTACATTCAAACAATTAATTGTATAGAAAAATCTTTGTTTTAACGATATAGGCTCCCCTATGAAGTTTTGTATATAGTATGTTCCAGTGAGCGCAGAGGGTCACGGAAGAGCCTTAGTAAGTGTACTTCCGTCTTCCCCCAGCGCATACAGAGAAATGGTAAGAGAATGTAGCTATCATTTTTATAATGAAAATAAAGACATTTCGACATTATTTTAACATCAGTCATACGATGAGCAGTATGTCGAGCCTTGCTTGCGTTAATGTGTATGTTTATTGCTAGATTTGGTTTGGTAGCTAGCTAGCTTAGCTAACGTCAGTTAGCATCCCCACCCAAAAGTGAGAATCTGTTTTTAGGCAGTGATGTAGCTAGATACAAGGTTAGTTTGCTAGTTAGGCAGTTGGTGCCAAATACTGTAAACTAAAGTATCCTTTCAAATGTATGCATAAATATAAACATACATTTTCGGGTAACTATTAGCTAGCTATCTATCTTCACCATGAAGCAGGGAACTCACGTCTGTTTTTTTTACGTCATCTATCAAGCTGGTATATAAAAAAATGATTGCCATGAGTAAAGATCCCCATGCCACGTTGAAAATATATCGAAGACAAGCTGGTAGGAGAGGCTAACTAGTTAGCAGAAATCTCTAATCTCAGGCAGCCAGCCTAGGTATTTAAGAGGTATGCAAGGACCTGTCTCAACATTTGCTTTCATTTGTCCTCACCACCTAGCTAGCTATGCACTTGCATCTTGCCTAAATTATTTTGCTTTGCAGTAGGTAGGTCCAAAGTCTATATTTCTCTTAATTGCACTTCACACACATAGGGTTGCAATAAGACTTGCCCACTGAAATGTCCGTCTCCATTTACATCAACGGGGCTGTAGTGGAGCGGGTTTGAGAGCTCAGATTCTCAAAAAGTTCTACAGCTGCACCATCGAGAGCATCCTGACTGGTTGCATCACCGCTTGGTATGGTAACTGCTTGGCATCCGACGCAAGGTGCTACAGAGAGTAGTGCGTACAGCCCAGTACTTCGCTGGGGCCAAGCTTCTTGTCATCCAGGATCTCTATATCTGGCGGTGTCAGAGGAAGGCCCTAAAAATTGTCAAAGACTCTAGCCAGCCAAGTCATAGACTGTTCGCTCTGTTACCGCGCAGTACCGGAGCGCCAAGTCTACATCCAAAAGGCTCCTTAACAGCTTCTACCCTGCAAGCCATAAGACTGCTGAACAGTTAATCAAATGGCTACCCAGACTATTTGCATTGACCCTCTTTTTTACACTGCTGCTACTCGCTGTTTATTATCTATGCATAGTCACTTTAGCGCTACCTACATGTACATATTACCTCAACTAACCTGTACCCCTACACGTTGACTCAGTACCGGTACCCCCTGTATATAACCTTGTTATTTTGTGTTTATTTGACTTTAGTTTATTAAAAAAAAAAAAAAAAAAATTATAAATTAAAAAAAAAATGCATTGTTGGTGAAGGGCTTATGAGTGAGGATCATGTGTCGCATGTGACAAATAACATTTAAAATCAACATTTGTCTCTGCCCAAATCAGATGCAGACTGGATTGAAGTAGCTAGATATTGTCATTCTGAAAATGCATGTAGTGGCAGTGCACTCTACTGGCCTTAGGCCAGAGCCAATGTGTACACACCATCCTTATCTATTATAGGCATTATTCAATGGAAAACATAGCAAACATTTCTAAAAACCTGTTTTTGCTTTGTCATGTGGTATTATGTGTAGATTGAGGGGGAAAAAACTCTTTAATCTATTTTAGAGTAAGGCTGTAATCAAACAAAATGTGGAAAAAGTCAAAGGGGAACTTGCTTAGTTAACATTTTTAAAAGGTGGTCTGAATACTTTCCGAATGCACTGTACTCATGTGGTCAATATACTTCCTCTTTCTCCATTTGAGGGACTCCTGGATTTATCAATTTAATGGTGACTTGTTTTGCATTTGGGTTGTTAGGCCTATTTGAACTTTTACTGACTGTTTGAGTTTCTGTGATGGTGAAACCAGTGTTGAGCTGTTAGAAACTGCAGTATCAAATACGCACTGCTGAGCTACGTGTTGTCAGCCCAACCATGAGCCATGAGCCAGCCCAACCATGAGCCCAACCATGAACCATTGCTATGGAAGACACAGTATGCCAAGAATTTTAGCTGCAGGTCTAGGCCTGCATGCCTGACAGTACTTTTGCCCTCAGTTTGTAAGGAGAGGTGGTGGTGTAGGAATATGGGTAAGGGCCTTTTTAGCTAATAGTTTTAGAGGATAGTAGGGTGGAGTGAGGCGGTATTTGGTGGTAAGAGAGGCAGAGGCTGCGGTCCAGTTCACTCCCCCTCTTGGATTTAGGGAAGGGGCCTCTTCAATATAGTAGCTAAGTAAAGCGTGGTAGGGGTATTTGGCGAAGTGTATGGGAGATATCCCCTCATCTTCTCATTTTTCTTTCTCCTCTTCCTCTCTTTCTCCCTCAGACAGCAACTCTGCGCCCGTACCTCAACGCTGTGCGTGCCACGCTGCAGGCCGCCCTCTGTCTGGAGAACTTCTCCTCTCAGGTGGTGGAGCGCCACAACAAGCCAGAGGTGGAGGTCCGGTGAGTCCCTGTGTCTGTCTGTGTGTGCGGGATAGTGTGTGTTTTGGGGTATTTGACCTTGCACGTGTATGCTATCCCCCTCAGGAGCAGTAAAGAGTTGCTGCTGCAGCCAGTCATCATCAGTCGTAATGACAAGGAAAAGGTTCTTATCGAGGGCTCCATCAACTCAGTCCGAGTCAGCATCGCTGTCAAGCAGGTCAGTGAGACTACTTATTCCAACGTGTTTAACTTGTCCTTCTGTGCAGTTGACAGGCTTGATTTTGGTGACTTTCATGCTTTATTCATATTTAGGGAACACCTATCTTTTCCTCCGTCATTGTCGTTACCCTAACAGAAGTGCAGAGATGTAAGCTCAGCTGTACCCTTTTCCCCCCCTGTTATGTGAGGATGATTGTGTGCTGGTTTGTCGTAGACATGAAATGTATACTGTGATTAGTTGTTTTTTACTACCTGGTGTATGATTGCTGGCTTTTAGAGCTGTAGCCTGTGATTGGTGGGTGCTAAGTCTGACTGCTGTGTGATTTGCTGTGTCCCTGAAGGCAGATGAGATTGAGAAGATCCTGTGCCATAAGTTCATGCGCTTCATGATGATGAGAGCAGAGAACTTCTTCATCCTGAGGAGGAAACCAGTGGAGGTGAGAAATGAGAGGGACTGGTGGTGCAACCAACAGTTTGAGTTGAAACATTAGGATAATGTTTGTTCCCCTCTTAGAGAACTCAAGTGGTCATATTTTCACACTTTCAAATAAAATATTTACATAGAAAACATTTTGCAGTGCAAAGAGCAAAACGGTCTCAGTGTTTACTCATCATTCCCCTCCTCCCCCTCTCCTTCATTTGTCCGCAGGGCTATGACATCAGTTTCCTCATCACCAACTTCCACACAGAGCAGATGTACAAGCACAAGCTGGTGGACTTTGTCATCCACTTCATGGAAGAGATTGACAAGGAGATCAGTGAGATGAAGCTGTCTGTCAACGCCAGGGCCCGTATCGTCGCTGAGGAGTTCCTCAAAAACGTGAGTCCTGTCTGTCTCTTTTACTTTCTGTCTTTTCACCTAGAAGTTTTCATTTGACCTGACATCCATGTTTTTGACTTACGCAGTTCTAAGGAAATTCCCAAACATTCCTTACGCTGATCACAACTGTCAACATGGTTTCTTGGAGGGTGCGCATCACAGGACAGAGAGAGAAGGGGCAAAAGTGTGACCAGTCAATCGCAGTAGAAAAAAGTAAAGACTCGTCAGACCAATGGGGTGTGGCCCTTCATCATTAAGGTATCCCTGTGCTCAAAAATATTGATGTTTGTACATAATGAATATTCACAGCCTCATTTAATTTCTGCTTTTAGAACAAAGCTTTAAATCAGGGTGGGTCCTTAAAATGAAACCTTAATCAATATTAATGAGCACAGGGAAATTCAGAGATTTTGTTTTTGATAATGTAAAAGGTTTATTTTACTTTTTTTATATAAATATTATATGCACACCATTTTTTTTGCTATGTTTTTGTTATTACAAACATTCAAACCTGAGGAAAAATGAATTGGTGCACTTGTTTCTTGTCTTAATACACACAGAGCAGACCCTATCATTGATGGAAATGATTGTGATGATAATAGTGCTGGCAGTGATGATGAATAAACCCCTTTATTGTTTGTTTGTATTTGGTGTATTATTTATGGAAAAAAGACATTACACTACATTCTTTTATGAATGAATCATTAACTATTTACATAGGGGGGAATTCCTAAATGGGACTTAAATTTTACCGCATTCTGACCTTGAACTTAAGCATGCATGTGCCAGCCAGGTATTTGTTTGGGATGGAGATTGCAGAAATGGAGGTGTGGCAGAGGTGTGTTTACAGATATGCTTATTCTGACTGACTTGAATTCCACCACCTTTATGCACGAGGAACAATGAATGTCGAGTAACCTGTCAGTTCCAAGTGGAAAAACATTACTTTTTTCAGACAAATAACACCATTCTCCATGCCCTGTAATTTACAAATTGATAAGAGCTATTAATAAAAGCTAGGTAAATGAGTTAATCTGGATAAGGGGATTGGAAATGTAAATTACAATTATTTTAGATCTATTTAACCTTATCATCACTGGAGATGTGAAACCAGTCATTTGGCAGCAAACTGAAGCGTATCACCTTTTTCACAGAAAAGTTTATGAAATGCTGTTCTTATAACTTGCAGGGATGTAATTGAGACCCAACCTATAGGCTTCTGTAGCCATGCACACATGACAGTATAGCGGCATTTCTGATTTCTAGAATGTCTTAATTAAACGCCTGGACTTTCCACCAGTGGAGGCTGCTGAGAGGAGGACGGCTCATAATAATGGCTGTAATGGAATCGAAGACAAACGTGGTTTCCATGTGGTTGATGCCATTCTATTGACCCCATTCCAGCCATTATTATGAGCCGTCCTCCCCTCAGCAGCCTCTGCTTTCCACTATTTATTTTTTTAACAATTTGAAGTGTTAAATATTAGCCACTATTGATAGCCACCGTCAGTTAGACCCACATACATTTATAACTCTCACGTTTGTGTTAGTTTACCTTTCTTTCCTCTCACGTTTGTGTGGTTGTTCCTGAGGATCGCTAGCAGTAGTGGATCATATTAGGCTAACTAACGTATTACAAATTGTGCAACAATTTGGGATAGGTAGTCTATTTGAATCATTATGGAACACAGACCATACTTAGCCGTTTAAACCTGGAGCTTGGCTTTGGTGGTATACCATGTTTTGGAATAAGCCCAAACATTGTTTAATACCATCAAAACTATGTCTTCAAAGTTTTTAAAAAGTAACTACAAATATTCAAATGTATTTAAGTTAATGCTTGCAGTCCAGTGGAGGCTGCTGAGGGGAGGTCTGCTCATAATGTGTTTGATGATACCTTTCCATTTATTCTGCTCCAGCCATAACCACGTGCCCGTCCTCCCCAGTTAAGGTGCCACCAACCTCCTGTGCTGCAGTCAACTTGTGCAATAGATTAGGAAATAAAGCAGATTGCGTTCTTCATTTCACCTGTCACATTATTTAACATTAAGAAGCTTAGCGTAGTTCCCCAGAACAGTTGAGCCAGTCACGTGTGGTATTCAATTCACTACTAGATGTTTGCCATCAGATATAACGGCTGACGTGCTTTAGAAGTTAAAAAATATATAATCTGAGTTATCTTTAGAGCTGCCATTTTTTCTCCTATAATTGTTTCCCTTCTCTGTGCACCATGTACACATGCTGCTCTTCCTTCAGAAAAGTTTGCATCACAACTTTATTCATTTGCACAATTTCTCTTTAGGATTGTGTTGGCGGATCGCATCCAATTTAAGGTACATGCACCTCCACCTACTCTACTGGAGTGTGAGGCTATTCACTGTCTACCAACATTTAGGCTCCCGAGATGCGAAGCGGCCTAAGGCACTGCATCTCAGTGTAAGAGGCGTCATTACAGACCCTGGTTAGATTCCAGGCTGTATCACAACTGGCCGTGATTGGGAGTCCCATAGGGGTTTGGCTGTCATTGTAAATAAGAATGTGTTCTTAACTGGCTTGCCTAGTTAAATAAAGGTTACATTTAAATTATTATTATTATTTTTTAAATCTTTGTGATACAGTATTGTAAAATTGGGGAAAAGGAAAAATTATCCTGCCAACTATTAGCCCTCTCTAATACAAAAATAAACACCACCCCATTCCACGATTTACCCTATCCAATCCTACTCCAGACCAACGGTCTGGGCGGACAAAACACTACGGCTCAACACCCCCTGCAACTGTTCTGCAGTAAAAACCTTGCAATCCCAAGTATTTATCTGCCGCTGCCACCACAACCTCTATTTTATGTGACTTTCGATCGATTTCTGCAGTACAATTGACAACCATAGCTATGAATGCCTACCTTACTGAAGCACATATTCTTCCCATCACTCTCTATTAGTATCTGCCTACTCACATGAATCCTCTCAGGATCCCTCACACAATTTATATTGTTTACTTTCGCTTGTAAATGTCCACACTCACTGAAAATGACATTCGGTAGCTACTAGCTATGCTTGTATAACTTTGAGCTGTATTTGCATTTCTTTGCAATTAGTCTATGTTCGTCTTCCCTCGTTAGCATTTAGCTAACAGCGTTGGTGTGATTTCCCTATTATTTGTGCTAATTTTGTTCGGATTTTGGTATTAGAGGCCCAATGGGCTTTTTTTGCGTTGTGCTATGCCGGTAATACGGTAAATCTCAGGATGGCAATGTAAAGAACAGTATGACAATGTGGATATCGCCCAAGCCTACCTTGCGCACTGGTGTCATCACATTTCCATGATTATTAGGGTAGATTTATAGGACTACTGTTCAACCCCTATTGTACTTACCTTCCAATAGTTCATGGATTGAACAATTGCATATGCCAACTTTCAGGATGAATCAATTAATTTAGTGCGTAAAAGCTCTCCAAACCTGTTTTTTTATTATTCATAAATACTTTCCTAACCCTAAATCATATATTCTAATGAGTCTGTTGAGAAAATTGTATTTATAGCTACACCAAATTTAAAGGTATGGCTTTAGTTAAATGTAATGAAAACCCTATTGAATGAAAATGGCACAAGAAATTCTGTTGGCCAGCAAGTGGGAGGGTTTTCAGCGATTAAATTAAATGTATTCAGCGTGCAAGGGAACTACGCCTGCAAAGCCCTTAAGGTAAATCTGAATACCAACTACTGAGGAGTGCGTAGGAAAGGCATACATTTCCTAAGTATGAATCGGGCCCATTCTTAAATTCAAGGTCAGAATACCCACAGAGAGAAAAGTGCATAAAAAAAGGAATTAAGTTCCATTTACACACTTAATTCGGGTGTGAAAGCTCTCCAAACCTGTTTTTTTTTATGTAGGTAGATTCATAAATACATTCCTTAGCCTAAATAATATACAGTGCATTCGGAAAGTATTCAGACCCCTTCCCTTTTTCATTTACGTTTCCTAGGTGAGTAGGATAATTATGAGATGGAGTTACATCGGGATGCCACCAGGCTGCAAGCAAGTCGGGAGAAGAGGAGGAATATTGGGACACGTACACAGAAAGGTGGATTTCTGTGGAGGAATGGAACAGGGGAAAAAGAGGAAGAGGTTGAATGAGGAAAGCAGGGGTTGGATTTGAATTTGGGTATATGAGATTTGACTTCCAGAAGAGTTACATGGTGTATTGAGTGGTGGTGCCCCGTCCTCCCAGTTCGTTGGCATGGTGCAGGAGCAGATAGGGTCAAAGTAGTGGAATGGGGTAGGGTTAGTTGGTAGGGTAATTTAAAAATTATTTATTCCCGTTTCCCATCTTGTTACACAAAGTGTAATGAATTTATACTATAGTTCAGTTGGTGGCGGTAATGCAACATATTGGATGCCAATCGCCATTAAACTCCACCGAAGAAAAGAGGAAGTGAACCATAGCGTCATATGAACGAGATCAGGATGGAACCCCAAAGAACTTCCAGTGTGTTTGTAAACAACAGCTAGCTAGCTAATTTAGTCTAGTTCAGGGCTCTCCAACCCTGTTCCTGGAGAGCTACTCTCCTGTAGGTTTTCGCTCCAACTCCAGTTCTAATTAACCTGATTAATTTTACTAACCAGCTAATTATTAGAATCAGGTGTGCTAGATTACAGTTGGAGCAAAAACCTACAAGAAGGAAACTCCAGAAACAGGTTTGGAGAGCCCAGGTCTAGTTTTCTCAAGGTCAAAATTAGCATTTTGTAACATAGTATTTGCGGGTGGGATGGTCGGATTAATATATTTTTGAAAATGTATGTTTTTATAGATTTCCCAAAGAAGCATTTCAGCGGGCTGCTTTGCCTGCATGGATAGCAATGTTAGCAGCAGGAGGTGACAGCGCCAGGATGTGTACTAGGGTTGAATGGCTGGAACCCGGTTACGGAGATTTACCAGGATATACCATCCAAAACCACTCCCTTTTCCCTGGATAAATAACTGTGAGAACCCGGTAAATTATAATAAATTATTTATATGAATAGCATTGCGTGAATTGGAACTGTTAAATGATATGTAATGTCTAAATCTGGCTTCTCTACAGCCTATGCATGATGAATCAACGCTCAGGGTGGGGACAGACAGCCCATCTGAGTACTGAGCGCAGTTCACAATGCATGTAGACCTATCATCTCATCATGGTAAAAGTTTTTCTTGTAGGCCTACATTTGCTGCAGCACAGCCTATGCTACAGTAATATAAAGACCTAATGAGTGTCTAATTTACCTATCTCCATTTGGTTTTCGGGGGTCACCTTGTCCTTTAATTGTAAAGACTATCATTTTTTTTTAAATAGCATCTGCAGTCTCTCTCTCAAATTGCATCAAAATAGATAATCCCGTACTAGATCAATATATAGCCCTATATATAGATGTCCTAGCCTACCTCTTTCAGGTAATACATTCAATGCAGTATTATCCTTATATTTAGCAAAAATAATGATGGGTTATGCATAATACGTTTCTAACGTATAGGCTGTCTCTTGCACAATATGCAAGCACCTGTGCTACACTGGCCTCTCCTTAACTCTTGGAATCCCATGCAGGAAAAGCTCAACTAGAATAACATATATAGCACATTATTTTTGTAACATTTCCTAAACCAATAGACTATTCAAAGAGGTACGCAAGCTCTTTTTTGCTGAATGTTAAATACAGCAGCCAATAGAACTCACAGGTAGTTTGAATGGTTATGGGTCTGAATAAATAACTGCTATCGCCTACCGTCATCGCGTGTTTGCTCTTCTTTCAATCTTTGTGAGGAGAAGTGAAAGCCTTCTGCGTCTAATTCTAGTCCTATATTATTCAAGGATGTCATTAGAATGAGGAAGATAAGGACAACAAAACTTATTTAATTTAACTGTTGAACGCGAGGAAGGAATGAAGCAACAATAGAGAAAGAGGTAAACTAATAACATTAGGGGAAATATTATGAAAGGTATATATGCGTCAGCCTACTAATTATCCAAATAGGCCCTATTATATTTAAAAAATGTAATCAAATTTGCTAGCCTATAGGCCTACTTCTAACTGTGTAGGCCACATGTGCTGCACCAGAATCGCATGTTCTCTCCCTGCTTTGTTATGGTTTGAATGATGTGCGTAATTCCAGTCCATATAATACAGTATAAAACAGTACAGTACAGTAATACAGTTCACACTCAGAGATTAGCCTACTGGAGCTAGTCTAATCTATTTACCCAATGGGTTGTATTGTAACTATTTTATTATAGTGCAAGTATATTCATGACGTCATATAAAAGGGGATTGGGCAAGTTGGTCCGTGTGCATCTGTCTCCTGTGTTATGTTACTTGTTCTTTCATTAAAGTCAACCAAAGTGATATTCGCCTCTGGATTCTTTACATAAAGCATAACACTACACTGAAGAGAGCATATAGCTTGCTACATCTATGGGCTTTTCTGTTTTTCTGTTGTGCGTAATATGCAGTAGCCTATTTCACATGTATTGGATAACGGCACAATCATTTGAGCTTTTTTGGGCTTGAGCTCACTAAATGTCGTTAATGTAGGCTTCATAAAATGTATTTAATATGGCTCGTCAGGTTCAGGTAGCATCAGGTTAGAATTTTCATGCTGATCAAAGCTACAATCAAATCCAGAAATATTTATATGCTTTATAATGCTTTTGAATGACACTTCCGGGTTACCCGGGAGAAAAGGGATTTATTCTCGGGATGAAACATTTGTAAAATACCAGGAAAATATTCAACCCTAATGTGTAGCACTTGTTGTTTATCAAGCTAACAATCTATTCTCTGTAAAGTTAGCTAGGTAGCTAGCTACATACATAGAAATAGGATAGGCTGCCATCCAATATTAGTTTTTTTAATGACAAACGTTAGCTTGATCTACTAAAAACAACAATGTTAGCTAGCTAATTAACATATTTCATGGCCAAGATGTTCAAATGTTCATAGATGACCAGCAGGGTCAAATAATAATAATCAGTGGTTGTAGAGGGTGCAACAGGTCATTACCTCAGGTGTAAATGTTAGTTGGCTTCTCTTAGCCGATCATTCAGAGTATCTCTACCGCTCCTGCTGTCTCTAGAGAGTTGAGAGAGTTGAGAGAACTTAAATTCACACAGAACAGCAGAAAAGACAGAATAAATACTCCAGATATAACAGACTGACCCTAGACCCTGACACAAACTATTGCAGCATAAATACTGGAGGCTGAGACAGGAGGGGTCAGGAGACACTGTGGCCCCGTCCGACGATGGACAGGGCCAAACAGGCAGGATATAACCCCACCCATTTTTCCAAAGCACAGCCCCCACACCACTAGAGGGATATCTTCAACCACCAACTTACTATCCTGAGACAAGTTCGAGTATAGCCCACGAAGATCTCACCCACGGCACGAACCGTGGGGGAGGGGGGGCGCCAACCCGGACAGGAAGATCACATCAGACTCAACCCACTCAAGTGGTGCACCCCTCCTAGGGACGGCATGGAAGAGCACAAGTAAGCCAGTGACTCAGCCCCTGTATTAGGGTTTGAGGCAGAGAATCCCAGTGGAGAGATGGGAACCGGCCAGGCAGAGACAGCAAGGGCAGTTCGTTGCTCCAGTGCCTTTCCGTTCACCTTCACACTCCTGTGCCAGACTACACTCAATCATAGGACCTGCTGAAGAGATGAGTCTTCAAAAAAGACTTAAAGGTCGAGACCGAGTCTGCGTCTCTCACATGGATAGGCAGACCATACCATAAAAATGGAGCTCTATAGGAGAAAGCCCTGCCTCCAGCTGTTTGCTTAGAAATTCTAGGGACAGTAAGGAGGCCTGCGTCTTGTGACTGTAGTGTACTTGTAGGTATGTAGGGCAGGACCAAATCGGAAAGATAGGTATGAGCAAGCCCATGTAATGCTTTGTAGGTTAGCAGTAAAACCTTGAAATCAGCCCTAGCCTTAGCAGGAAGCAAGTGTAGAGAGGCAGGCACTGGAGTAATATGATCACATTGTTTGGTTCTAGTCAAGATTCTAGCAGCTCTGTTTAGCACTAACTGAAGTTTATTTAGTGCTTTATCCAGGTAGCCGGAAAGTAGAGCATTGCAGTAGTCTAACCTAGAAGTGGCAAAAGCATGGCAAAATTTTTCTGCATCATTTTAGGACAGAACGTTTCTGATTTTTGCAATGTTACGTAGATGGAAAAAAGCTGTCCTTGAAACAGTCTTGATATGTTCATCAAAATTGAGATCAGGGTCCAGAGTAACGCCGAGGTCCTTCACAGTTTTATTTGAGACGACTGTACAACCATCAAGATTGTCAGATTCAACAGAAGATCTCTTTGTTTCTTGGAACCTAGAACTAGCATCTCTGTTTTGTCCGAGTTTAAAAGTAGAACATTTGCCACCATCCACTTCCTTATGTCTGAAACACAGGCTTCCAGGGAGGGCAATATTGGGGCTTCACCATGTTTCATCGACATGTACAGCTGTGTGTCGTCCGCATATCAGTGAAAGTTAACATTATGTTTCCGAATGACATCACCAAGAGGTAAAATATATATTCCTACACTTAAATTACCCTTGCCTAACGATTGCGTCTGAAGCTGGGCTTGCAGCACAGCTATCCTCGCCATAAGGCAATCGTTCTCCTGTATATTAAGAGTACAGCGACTGCAATTAGAAGTCATAATGTTAATGTTACTACTTAGCTTCGGATGGTGGAGGTCCTGAGAAACCACGTCCAGATAAAGTGTCCGGGGTGAAAAAGTTGAATGAAAAAATTAGATGGAAAAAATACAAATATAAAACGGCAATTAAAAAGTAAAAACCGTAAAGTTGGCAGGTAGCAAAGTAAGGTTAGCAAAAAAACGCACAGCAGCACGTTAACAAGTATTAGACACTATTCAATCATCTCTTGTTTTAGAGTAAGATGGATGTCTAAACCCACTAACCATTTATGTAGGTGTTCTTTGTATGACATGAAATAAAGTGTTGAGTATAGCGTATTTTTTTGTCATTGAACATTCCCTGTTTGTCTGTTTTATTTGGTTGTCACTCACCCTCATTTTGTCTGATATTGCACAGATTTGCAGCAGAAGCTGATGTCCTTGAAAGGGGATACTTAGTCAGTTGCACAACTGAATGCATTCAACCGAAATGTGTCTTCCGCATTTAAACCCACCCCTCTGAATGAGAGAGGTGTGGGGGATTCCACGGCGCCCGGTCAACAGTTGTTGTTGGGTGTTAACTGCCTTGCTCAAGGGTAGAATGGCAGATTTTTCCACCTTGCTGGTTCCGGGATTCAAACCAGCGACGTTTCGGTTACTGGCCCAACACTCTTTGTGCAGGTGTAAGTATTCCTGTATGGCTGACCTAGGATGCAACCCCTGTCCACAACAGCACTTCATACTCACAAAGCAGTGTCCATTATCCTACCAAAACCATGATCTTGGTTGGGCTAGGATAACAGTACTTCAGATCTTAGGGCGGGTGACATCACCACACGATGGCTACTAGGGCTTTGTCTCACTTTGTCTTTCCTTGATTCCTCGCATCCTATCTCCTCACCTGTACTGTATAGCAACTGTATTGGAGGAGAAGGTACAAGGTCCCTCACCTTTGACCTTCTCCAAATGGTTTTGAGAAGGAGGCGATGAGAGGAATTGAGGAAGGATGAATTGAGAAAGAGCCTAGCACTCACCCCTCTGCTACACTCACTGACCTCCTTCTCTGCATCAACCTCAGCAGCCAGCAGAGCACTGTGTGAACTGAGTCAATCTAGCACCCACAGAATTCATTATGTGGGTATTTAATTCTGCTACATTGACTCAGATCACACAGTCGGCGGCTGAGTTATACTGTCTGTGGTGTAAGAGGTGGTGAAAGGGGTGTGACTAGCAGAGGTGAGATGCAGGTGAGTTGTAGTAGCCACTGTGGTGTGATGTCATCCACCTGAGACTTGAAGTAGTCTCTCTACTCCTGTAGTCCAGTAGTCTCTCCTCCTGTTTATCATGAATGTATCTACAGTGAACAAAAATATAAATGCAACAATTTCAAAGATTTTAAAGAGTTACAGTTCATATAAGGAAATCAGTCAATTGAAATAAATGCATTAGGCCCTGGATTTCACATGACTGGGAATACAGATATGCATTTGTTGGTCACAGATATCTTTAAAAAAAGTAGGGGAGCAGATCTGAAAACCAGTCAGTATCTGGTATGACCACCATTTGCTTCATGCAGCGCAACATCTCCTTTGCATAGAGTTGATCAGGCTATTGATTGTGGCCTGTATAAGGTTGTCCTACTCGTCTTCAAAGGCTATGCAAAGTTGCTGGATATGGGCTGGAACTGGAACACGCTGTCGTACACGTCAATCCAGACCATTCCAAACATGCTCAATGGGTGACATGTCTGGTGAGTATGAAGGCCATGAAAGAACTGGGACATTTTCAGCTTCCAGGAATTGTGTACCGATCCTTGCGAGATGTTGCCGTGCATTGTCATGCTGAAACACAAGGTGTTGGCGGCCGATGATTGCCACAACAATGGTCAGCAATTGTGTTCGTTGTCTGTAGCTTATGGCTGCCCATACCATAACCCCACTGCCACCGTGGGGCACTCTGTTCACAATATTGACATCAGGAAACTGCTCGCCCACATGACATCATACACGCTGTCTGCCATCTGCCCAGAACAGTTGAAACCGGGATTCATCCATGAAGAGCACACTTCTCCATCGTGCCAGTGGCCATTGAAGGTGAGCATTTGCCCACTGATTTCGGTTACGACGCCAAACTGCAGTCAGGTCAAGACCCTGGTGAGGACGACGAACATGCAGATAAACTTCCCTGAGATGGTTTATGACAGTTTGTGCAGAAATTCTTCAGATGTGCAAATCCACAATTTCATCAGCTGTCCGGGTGGCTGGTCGCAGATGATCCTGAAGGTGAAGGTCCTGGGCTGGCATGGTTACGGTTGTGAGGCCGGTTGGACGTACTGACAAATTCTCTAAAACGACGTTGGAGGCGGCTTATGGTAGAGCAATAAACATTAAATTCTCTTGCAACAGCTTTGGTGGATAATCCTGCAGGCAGCATGACAATTGCACACTCCCTCAAAACTTGAGACATCTGTGGCATTGCGTTGTAACAAAACTGCACATTTTAGAGTGGCATTTTATTATCCTCAGCACAAAGTGTACTTGTGTCATGATCATGCTGTTTAATCAGCTTCTTGATATGCCACACCTGTCAGGTGGATGGATTACCTTGGCAACGGAGAAATGCTCACTAATAGAGATGTAAACAAATTGGTGTACAGAATTTGAGAGAACATTTGTGTTGTTATTGCATATTGAACATTTCTGGGATCTTTTATTTCAACTCATGAAACATGGGACCAACACTTCTCATATTTTTGTTCAGTATATACAGTGCCTTCAGAAAGTATTCAGACCCCTTGACATTTTGTTACGTCTGAATACTTTCCGAAGGCACTCTATAACTTGTTTGTTCAGTTGTTTTGGTTAGATCACGATTTTGTAATGCAATTATGGCACTGCAGCACCAGATGTGGGGAACCTCTTGGATGTGCGTGCATATAAAATGTGTTATTGTTTTGACAGTTGAAAAGGTCTATAGAAATGTGGGTACAATTTTGTGGACAAACTACAAATCGCACCTTTTAAAACCTCATACAGGTCGGACCCTTTTTTTCCCGCCTAAAATGACATACCCAAATCTAACTGCCTGTAACTCAGGACCTGACGCAAGGCTATGCATATTCTTGATACTATTTGAAAGGAAACACTTTGAAGTTGTTGGAAATTAGAAATTAATATAGGAGAATATAACTCATTTTATCTGGTAAAAGATAATACAAACCAAACATTTTTTGTTTCATCATCTTTGAAATACATACATTAACATAGGAGCCTAGGTGTAATTTAGAATTTGTCCACAAGATGGCAGCAGGTGTGTGCAGTTTCAGACTGATCCAGTGAAGAATTACCTGACTACACAACATTTTGCATCAAGTCTGCCAGGAGTTTGCCCAAATGTGCCGAATTAGTCAATTTATACATTTACAAGTACATAACTATAGAGAACATACAAAATGCTATGGTAATAAAAAATTCAAAGTTTACACAGTCCCAGGAATGTCATATATAATGGATCATTAGCTTCCCTACAGAAAAGACACATCTAGATGGCTGTGCGGGGTAGGTGTGGAACCAGAGACAGCAGTGGGGTCAAACCGTAGAACTCAGTTCCTACATTTTTTCAAACAAAACTACACTACATTTTATCTCTGGGACCCTCAGGATGACAAATCAGAGCAAGATTACTGAATGTAAGTACATTATTTAGCCTCAGAGGTGAATGTATCAAACCAGTTGCTGTGCACTATCCTCAAACAATAGCATGGTATTATACACTGCTCAAAAAAATAAAGGGAACACTTAAACAACACAATGTAACTCCAAGTCAATCACACTTCTGTGAAATCAAACTGTCCACTTAGGAAGCAACACTGATTGACAATACATTTCACATGCTGTTGTGCAAATGGAATAGACAAAAGGTGGAAATTATAGGCAATTAGCAAGACACCCCCAATAAAGGAATGGTTCTGCAGGTGGTGACCACAGACCACTTCTCAGTTCCTATGCTTCCTGGCTGATGTTTTGGTCACTTTTGAATGCTGGCGGTGCTTTCACTCTAGTGGTAGCATGAGACGGAGTCTACAACCCACACAAGTGGCTCAGGTAGTGCAGCTCATCCAGGATGGCACATCAATGCGAGCTGTGGCAAAAAGGTTTGCTGTGTCTGTCAGCGTAGTGTCCAGAGCATGGAGGCGCTACCAGGATACAGGCCAGTACATCAGGAGACATGGAGGAGGCCGTAGGAGGGCAACAACCCAGCAGCAGGACCGCTACCTCCGCCTTTGTGCAAGGAGGTGCACTGCCAGAGCCCTGCAAAATGACCTCCAGCAGGCCACAAATGTGCATGTGTTAGCATATGGTCTCACAAGGGCTCTGAGGATCTCATCTCGGTACCTAATGGCAGTCAGGCTACCTCTGGCGAGCACATGGAGGGCTGTGCGGCCCCACAAAGAAATGCCACCCCACACCATGACTGACCCACCGCCAAACCGGTCATGCTGGAGGATGTTGCAGGCAGCAGAACGTTCTCCACGGCGTCTCCAGACTCTGTCACATGTGCTCATGTGCTCAGTGTGAACCTGCTTTCATCTGTGAAGAGCACAGGGCACCAGTGGCGAATTTGCCAATCTTGGTGTTCTCTGGCAAATGCCAAACGTCCTGCACGGTGTTGGGCTGTCAGCACAACCCCCACCTGTGGACGTCGGGCCCTCATACCACCCTCATGGAGTCTGTTTCTGACCGTTTGAGCAGACACATGCACATTTGTGGCCTGCTGGAGGTCATTTTGCAGGGCTCTGGCAGTGCACCTCCTTGCACAAAGGCGGAGGTAGCGGTCCTGCTGCTGGGTTGTTGCCCTCCTACGGCCTCCTCCACGTCTCCTGATGTACTGGCCTGTCTCCTGGTAGCGCCTCCATGCTCTGGACACTACGCTGACAGACACAGCAAACCTTTTTGCCACAGCTCGCATTGATGTGCCATCCTGGATGAACTGCACTACCTGAGCCACTTGTGTGGGTTGTAGACTCCGTCTCATGCTACCACTAGAGTGAAAGCACCGCCAGCATTCAAAAGTGACCAAAACATCAGCCAGGAAGCATAGGAACTGAGAAGTGGTCTGTGGTCACCACCTGCAGAACCATTCCTTTATTGGGGGTGTCTTGCTAATTGCCTATAATTTCCACCTTTTGTCTATTCCATTTGCACAACAGCATGTGAAATGTATTGTCAATCAGTGTTGCTTCCTAAGTGGACAGTTTGATTTCACAGAAGTGTGATTGACTTGGAGTTACATTGTGTTGTTTAAGTGTTCCCTTTATTTTTTTGAGCAGTGTATATATTCAAAAAAACTTTCACAAGGCACACCTGTTACAGTTTTTGACAATTGCTTACACATGATATCTGAAACTATGGCTCCTTTTCTCTAGACTTTACACACAAAACCCCAAAACACACACACAACATGCAAAACGTCACACATCTCTTGCAAAACAAACACTTCATTCCAAACAATTTTAACTCTTCTCAAAATTGTGTTTTTGCACCAAAACTCTACACACAAACCATAAAATGATCAGCTCTTATACACGCCAACTACACACAGTTTTGAAAAATGTAAAAACACTACCATCTTGTGTCTTTTGCATGTTCAGTGTGCAGTGGAGTCCACGGCAGTTCATCATAGCACTCACACGTACATGTATGTGCACAAATATATACAGTATGTATGCATATCAGTATATATTTACACTATAAACAGAAATGTAAGAGGGGAAAAATAAAATGTATTTCTTTCTCAAAACATTGTATTTTCATCCAGATTTCAGGATGAACAGTAACAGACAAAACAAATACAGTACAAGATAAAGAAATAGGCTTGTTACTATAAAGAAACAAACTATTAGGGTGCATCCGGTCTCCTATGTGGGTCTGGCCACAGCACCTCATCAACATCACAAGCGATGTTCTCTCTGGCTAAACAGCGGGGGAAGTAGCATCTGGAGTGGCGTATCCAGCCCTGGCATGCCCCCTCGTTTATGTCACCACAGGCCTCCTCTTTGTCCTCATCCCCCTCTTACTCTCTCCAAAATTTGCCTCCATTGTTGTCCAAACCAAGAACGCCAACCTGAAGCCTATTTATAGCGCTCAATCTCTAATTTCTTCTCTGAAGTGAAGAAATTAGCTATAAGTGTTTTCACACGTGAGCACTGGGTATAGGTAATCGGTAAATGAGTGTGGCATTTTGAATGGCAGTGTTTTCCAATCGAAACACAAGATCTGTTAGTTTTGAAAGATGTGTCTAATGTAAAGAACTGTGTTTAGTGTTTAGCAAAAAGTGTGTTTTAAAAATGAAAACTGAGTGTAAAGCAGATAACGTGCTTGCAGTTTTGCAGACTTGGTCTGAAGATTAGGTACATGAGTTAATGCTTTCACTGAGTGTGCCTCAAGTACCCCTTTTAATGTGTAAGAGATTGTAAAAAAACGAATTGAAATGCATTCCAGGTGACTACCACATGAAGCTGGTTGAGAGAATGCCAAGAGTATGCAAAGCTGTCAAGGCAAAGGGTGGCTACTTTAAAATACAGTTGAAGTCGGAAGTTTACATATACCTTAGCCAAATACATTTAAACTCAGTTTTTACAATTCCTGACATTTAATCCTAGTAAAAAGTCCCTGTCTTAGGTCAGTTAGGATCACCACTTATTTTAAGAATGTGAAATGTCAGAATAATAGTAGAGAGAATTATTTATTTCAGATTTTATTTATTTCATCACATTCCCAGTGGGTCAGAAGTTTACATACACTCAATTAGTATTTGGTAGCATCACCTTTAAATTGTTTAACTTGGGTCAAACGTTTCGGGTAGCCTTCCACAAGCTTCCCACAATAAATTGGGTGAATTTTGGCCCATTCCTCCTGACACAGCTGGTGTAACTGAGTCAGGTTTGTAGGCCTCCTTGCTCACACACGCTTTTTCAGTTCTGCGCACAAATGTTCTATAGGAATGAGGTCAGGTCTTTGTGACGGCCACTCCAATACCTTGACTTTGTTGTCCTGAAGCCATTTTGCCACAATTTTGGAAGCATGCTTGGGGTCATTGTCCATTTGGAAGACCCATTTGCGACCAAGCTTTAACTTCCTGATTGATGTCTTGAGATGTTGCTTCAATATATCCACATAATTTTCCTACCTCATGATGCCATCTATTTTGTGAAGTGCACCAGTCCCTCCTGCAGCAAAGCACCCCCAAAACATGATGCTGCCACCCCCATGCTTCACAGTGGGATGGTGCTCTTCGGCTTGCAAGCATCCCCCTTTTCCTCCAAACATAACCATGGCCATTATGGCCAAACAGTTCTATATTTGTTTCATCAGACCAGAGGACATTTCTCCAAAAAGGACGATCTTTGTCCCCATGTGCAGTTGAAAACCGTAGTCTGGCTTTTTATGGTGGTTTTGGAGCAGTGGCTTCTTCCTTGCTGAGAGGCCTTTCAGGTTATGTCGATATAGGACTCGTTTTACTGTGGATATATATATTGTTGTACATGTTTCCTCCAGCATCTTCACAAGGTCCTTTGCTGTTGTTCTGGGATTGATTTGCACTTTTCACACCAAAGTACGTTCATCTCTAGCAGACAGAACGCATCTCCTTCCTGAGCGGTATGACGGCTGCGTGGTCCCATGGTGTTTATACTTGCGTACTATTGTTTGTACAGATTAACGTGGTACCTTCAGGCGTTTGGAAATTGCTCCCAAGGATGAACCAGTCTTGTGGAGGTCTACAATTATTTTTCTGAGGTCTTGGCTGATTTCTTTTGATTTTACCATGATGTCAAGCAAAGAGAGACTGAGTTTGAGGGTAGGCCTTGAAATACATCCACAGGTACACCTCCAATTGAATCAAATGATGTCAATTAGCCTATCAGAAGCTTATAAAGACATGATGACATTTTCTGGAATTTCCCAAGCTGTTTAAAGGTACAGTCAACTTAGTGTATGTAAACTTCTGACCCACTGGAATTGTGATATTGTGAATTATAAGTGAAATAATCTGTCTGTAAACAATTGTTAGAAAAATTACTTGTGTCATGCACAAAGTAGATGTCCTAACCGACTTGCCAAAACTATAGTTTTTTAACAAGAAATGTGTGGAGTGGTTGAAAAACGAGATTTAACGACTCCAACCTAAGTGCATATAAACTTCCGATTTCAAATGTATATTTGGATTTGTTTAACACTTTTTTGGTTTCTACATGATTCCATATGTGTTATTTCATAGTTTTGATGTCTTCACGATTATTCTACAAATGTAGAAAATAGTAAAAAAATTCATAAAAACCCCTGAATGAGTAGGTATATCCAAACTTTTGACTGGTACTGTAAATGTAATTTTGGATTGAGACAACATAAGCAGTGTTTACCATCAATGCAGTCTCTGCTAAAGCGTGAACATTGCATTTTAATTTCAATTACCCTGTAAAGCTGAATTTCCATAATGCGGATTGAATAGAACCCTAAGAGCTGTTTGAAAAGACATCCTGAAATTTCAGCCTGTTTTGGTGGGATGGAGTTTTGGCCTGCCTGGTGATATCACCAAGCGGTAAATTAGTTAACAGACCAATAAGAAAGTTCCAACAGCTAATTTTCAGTTTTCCCCCCTCTCCACTCAGACAAATTCCAGACTGTCCTAGTGCATGTGTTGCTTGAGAACATGCTCTTTGCTAAGAAGCTATAATTATATATATATTTTTTTTTACCATTTTAATTGAAAACAATCACAGTGAGGTACTTAATTGTTACCCATTTTTTTTGTTGATATTGAGATAGAAACAGCTGCTTTGGTCCTGTTTAAAAAACAGCTTTCTGTTTGAATGTTGTGGGCATACCCCAACAACAAACCGGTGTGGGCGTATATACTGGTCAATAAAAAGTACATGTCTCAAGCCAAAAACATGACAGCATTCTCTGAGGAGATAGCAAGCATTTTTGAAACCGTATGTTTGAGATACAAGTTTGAGGTGGGGTTTTTGAAGTGTTTCTCTCACTTATGCTTTGGCCACAAATACAAGTATAGGATGAATCAAAAACACTATTATTTGGGTATGAGTTAAGATGTGCTTTTAAAAGTGAGACTTTCACTGGACAGTTAAGGCCAAGGCTTGAGTAAGGACTCTATAAATATGGCTCTGACTATAACTACATGAAACACTTCGAGACATTTTTTTAGCAGAAGACTACAGCAAGAGATTTAACAAAAAAATATTTATTCCATTTGGATGATGTAGATATTTACATTGAATGCATCATATTATTGGCACGTTGACAAACAAGTCAAAATGAACAAACAAGACATGGTGAACATGCTGAAAACGATAAACAACCAGCGAGCGATTTAATGACATTCACAGCATTACTGACACCTGATTATTATGGTGATCATTACTTATGTTTACACAGATATTAGTAGTCATTTCAATTGATTTGTCATGATACTACAGATGCTAAACTACAGCAGCATTTTAGACATTGAGCAAGAGCCAAACACATTCTAGATATAGCAGATCACTGATGCAACATGAAAAAAGTCAATCAGTTTAGATTTTAACTAGATGAAGATGACCTTGATTGAAAAAATAGATGTGCAAAACCACCTTTATATGTCCTTTATATGTCTGTTATACCAGACATGTATATATATTTTTTTAAAAGACCTACAATTTATGTCCCCACCTAGAGTCCGATTCCAAATATCACATCTTCTGCAGCGGGTAAACGCAATAGTCGGTTTAATAGGAAATTCACAAAATAAAAAACAGCTTAAAAACAAACACTTGTTAACAGACAAATGGTTGGACAAAAACTAAAATACTAAGAACAAGGAGTATTACATTTAGTTTACACAGGCAGCCAATTCTGATCTTTGCCAAATGATTGGCAAAAGAGTTGATCTGATTGGTTAAAAGGCCAATTAGTGGACAAAGTTCAGAACTGGGCTGCCTGTGTAAACGCAGCCAGTGTTAAGACACTTTACAATTTGATTAAAAGCCATATGTCATGTATATAAAAAAGGTTTCACATCAGCTTGTTCAGAATACACTCACACACATACAAAACACACTCGCAGGCACACATACCCCGATAGTGGGGTGAATCACCATTGAACTGGATTCCAGTTGTCTAGACGGCTGCGTTTAGACAGGCAGCCTAATTCTGATATTTTTTCACTAATTGTTTTTTTGACCAATCAGGTCAGCTATGAGAAAGATCTGATATGATTGGTCAAAAGACCAATTTGTGGAAAAAAGATCAGGATTGGGATGCCTGTCTAAACACAGTCGATTTTCCACAGAAGGAAAGACACAGATCAGGTGAAGAACACAAGATTAAACAAGTATTTAAAAAAAAAGAACCTTAAAAAGGGGAAATCAGCAGTCGCTACATACATTTTTGGACTTATAAATTAATGATTCTTGAAGAATGAAATGTATAAATGTCTCCATCAGAACCCAAAATCTAAGCTTCTACTCCAATGTTTGTAAACAAAGTAAACAAACACTATATAGCCTCAAAACATGGTTAAAACTCAATGTTGATATCATGGATGGTCAGCCCATGCATCTATAGCTCTAGCTATGAATTTGAGAATAGTTAAATTTCTCCAGCCCATCCCTCAGCTTTTTACCGAAACCGGGGCAGGGATTACGCGTCGTTATTGGCAATTTGCATTGATTTCTGATTGAGTAGATGAAGTAGCCATGGTGAGTGATGTCACTTTGGAGTCTAGGGCCTGGATTCAATCAGATCAAGCATTAACCAGCGGTAGCCAACACCCGCATAGCTGGTGTTTAGGAGGTGCTGGAGGTGGAACTGCTTTAGAGCTGTCTAATCTGAGCGGCTGCTCGTGCGGTTATTGTCAGGAAGCCACACCCGTCCCACTCACGTTAGAAGTTCAGAACGAGAAAGTCTAGGCTATATAGAAATAATGATACTCAAATTGAACATCATTAACCTAAATAATGAGGATTCATATCAGCGTAATCGAGGTGTATATTACAACACATTCCAGTGTTCAAACTTGTAACAAGGCTGCATGGGATTATTACTAATGCGACTCGGCACATAAAATGGAAATGTCCGCAATAGGTATCCTGATTTGACAGCTCTAACGCAGTTACACCTCCGACATTCCATGAATAAAAGCAATGCAACTGCTATGCAGTTGTCAGTTATCGCAGGTTAAGGAAGAACTGATTGAATCTAAACTTTGTGCGCTGTCACGCATCACTGGTGGGCAGGGACTGTGAACAGGGCTTCTTCCGGCATCCGTGAAATGTCTACATTCTGTACAATGAAAAGAGAGAGAGAGCAGTCAGGACTAGGCAACATAAGGTTAGTTTAATTGAACCTTTCTCTCTCTGTTTAGCTGTGTTCACATTGGCAGTTTGAAGTGACTCAAATCCAATTTATTTGCATATCCGATTCGAAATCGGTTCTTTTTCCTGCAGTCTGAACAGCCAAAAAGTACATAGGATCGGATATTTCAAGACACATTTCAAACCACCTAGGTGGTTTGACGTCGGTTACAATCCGATTTCTGGCCATGCAACTTCTGTCTGAACGGTCAAATCAGATTTATTTGCCCTCAAGTGGTTTATTATTCATCATATTTATTTTTTATTTAACTAGGCAAGTCAGTTAAGAACAAATTCTTATATATTTTGTTGCTTGCGTGTGGTAGCAAACTAGCTTCTTAATTGTTTACATAAAAATGAGTGAATGTGCTAGAAAGTTAAACAGCTACCTAGCTAGCTAGTTGAGTGCTGTGGCTAGCCAAAAAGGACTAGTTTTGAAAGTTGGATCATCTTATCTTGAGGCTTTAAAAGTGTTCTTACACTAGGATTTTGAACATTCAAAGCAAACATCCACAGCAGGCATTGTTGTCACCTTAGCACGCTACATAACGTCTCAGTGATAGGAAGCACGAGCACCACTACCAATCTGCCTACACACCCGTCATTACTATGACACCTAGTGTAGCCTTGTCAGCAAATGAATGCTGTCTAAACACACAAATTTGATTTGAAAAACAAAAAAACGTATTTGAGCATTTAGGCCTGCAGTGTGAACAAGAATTTTGAGAGTGCAAGCCCAGTAAGGGCTTCTGTCTGGGGTACCTACCTCCGGCCTGTCCCTGTGGGTGTTCACAGCTTCCACATTCAACCAGACAGACTCTACTTTACATCCTACATGGACAGGATGGGAGACAAAACATGTTCCTTCGTAAGACCACTAGAGAGCAGCAGCAGTACACTGGGTCTAATACACAGATCAACACTACTAAGGTACATAAAATATAGGTGCAGTGTAAAGGATCCAGGTGTTCCGAATCAAACGGATAAATACATGTCATTGGAGTAAATATGCATGGAATAAAGCAGGGGCGCAACTTTGGTTTTATGCTGAATAAAAATATATAACACTAAAGCACACAATGCCACTTTTTGTATCACAGTGTAATGATAAAACTATGGGGGGAGATGTACACAAAAATGCTATTTCAGAATGTGGGGGGGGGGGGTCAGGTCCCCAGTGAAAGTTGCACCCCTGGAATAAAAGCATCTCATTGAAACCACTATGCTGTGTTTATTAATACACTTTCATGCAGTTATTGATAATAGTGTACTCACCATACGCCACAGGGGTCAGCTTCAATACAGTGTGCAAAGGGCACTTCAGGTAAGGCAGCTCCTCTGAAGAACAAAAACAGAACAATGTTGTAAAAGCCTAAATGGATTCAATTGAGTTGTGTTAAGAGTTACTAGAATCATATACCAATGCTTATCTGATCATGACTGATGAACAGCACATGCAGAACACTCACTCTCCTATATGCGCAGTTTCTATTGAATAGTAGGAATTCAACCGGAATACTGGGGTGTGGTGGGTATTTTAAGAGATATACGGTACCTGCACTCTTATCCAGGAAGTAAGCGAGCAGGCAGCGCATGACAGCCTGGTGACAGATGACCAGGACGTTCTCCTGCCTCTCCAGCTCCATGATGACTGGCTCCAACCGCTGCACCAGGTCCTCATAGGACTGAGGGGACAATCAGAGGCCTGTTAACACACACACTTTGTCACTCAGTATGTGTGCTGTGATGGACTCACCTCTCCTTTAGGGTAGCGGTAGCGGTATTTGTCCTGGTCTCTAAGTGAAAACTCCACAGGGAAATGTACCTGGATCTCCTCATACATCATCTCTTCACACACACCCTAGGAGAGGGAGACAAAGCAAAACAAGCTGTTTAACAGCAGGCTTAGGAGACATCACATTGAAATTAAAAGGACACATTAAATTAATATTTTAGGCCAAAATACAAACAAATGTTGCATACACACAAGACTTACAGCATCGATCTCGTTGAGAGCATTCCACTGCTCGTAGGGCACAGCCACGGCCTCAGCTGTCTGAATGGTTCTCTTCATCTGGCTGGTCCACACCTTCAAATTCTTAATGTTCTGCTCCTGGATAAACTTCCCCAGACACTTTGCAAACTGACCAACAGGAAAGGGAGAGAAAGATTGTTGCATATACATTTTTATTACGAAAAGACAGACGGACAAACCAACAAACCTCCTTGCCCCTGCCAGACAAGCCTGAGTCTCCTCCGATGCGTCCTTTGACGTTGAGGTCACTCTCTCCATGGCGACACAGGTAGATGGAGCGTGGTGTGATGTGGATGTTCATTAGGTAGTAGACAATGCGGCTCTGGATGTGGTCCAGCACCCTGTTCACCAGGTATCTCCGGCCCACGTCCATGATCTTAATGTAGGACAGATCCCTGGGGTCGGGGATGGAGTAGGAGTGACTATCAGATCTATTAGCAGTGTGAGGTTAAGACTGCTGACCTTGTCCATGTGTATTCTGAGTGTGTGTTTGCATTCTCACTTGTCCAGTATCTTGTCAAAGCGTATTCTGTAACCACTAGTGTGTGTGTGTGTGTGTGTGTGTGTGTGTGTGTGTGTGTGTGTGTGTGTGTGTGTGTGTGTGTGTGCTCACCTGTCTAGAACATCATCCAGTGGCTGGTAAGAGTTCTCGTAGCACTTGATTCTCTTCATGAAGTCCTCGATGACCTCCTCTGTATTACAGTCTATGTAGTCAGGACTACCCAGCTTCACTTGCTGCACAGACAGATAGGAAATACAGACAGTAAGAGGAAATACAGACAGTAAGAGGAAATACAGACAGTAAGAAGAAATACAGACAGTAAGAGGAAATACAGACAGTAAGAGGAAATACAGACAGTAAGAAGAAATACAGACAGTAAGAGGAAATACAGACAGTAAGAGGAAATACAGACAGTAAGAGGAAATACAGACAGTAAGAAGAAATGAGTCGAGAGAAAAAGAGGAAAAACATCTTGCTTGTCTGAATGTTTGCCAGGGCATATCAACAGAAAGATAGTAGAAATTATTCATCAGGAGGCCTGTCACACAGGAATATCATTTATTAAAGCAGAAGTCTTGAATTTTATGAGCAAATATGCTTAATAATGTCTGATCTTTTATACAACCAGTGACACACGCACAGTGCTGAAAGATAGCAGAGATGTCACGCACCGCTATGTTCTCCGCAATGACATCAGGGTCTTCACACACAGACTCCACAAAGAACACCTGGGAGGTTGAAAATGAAGATTTAGTATAAAATACACTACAGTGAAATATACTGTACACTATAAGAAAGGTAGTGAAGCCAATGAATAGACAATAACTACAGATACTAACGCCTGGCCCTGCGGTTCCATACCTTAAATCCCTTCTGCTCTGCAAACCTGGTGATGGTCCCTCTCCTCTCCCTGGTGGTGTTAGTGGCATCAAACACCTGAGGTAAGGAAGATCAAACTCCAGTCAGTCACAACATCCTCATTGCATTCAGGTTAGGAGTCCCGGCGGCACCAAGCAAAACATGAACATGCATAGGAGTTGCTGCGCTTACCCAAACAAGTCTTGTAGACTGAAGAGCAAGTGGGAAAAAGGGTGCACACGCCAAAACACAAGTTATTCTTTGCATAGTAGGCTAGATTAATTACATACCTGTATATTGAATTTAACATTCAAGACAGCCGTGGCATTGGAATACATGTACCTAATGTACATAAATGCATGTACCTAATGTACATAAATACATTGAGTAAATGTAATTACCAAGCAAGAAATAACTATTGGCGTGTGCACCCTTTTCCCACTATTCAGCAACATCCTCATTCACACTGTGATCATGAACCAAACAAGTCACCGTGGGCCTGATCTGCTCTACTCACCGCCACCTGGCCCCCCTCCACAGTCAGGTACTGGCACACATCATTCAGCGCCGTCAGTGCACACTGCCTATGGGTGGACACGTACACAACAGAATCAGAAAGATGGCAAGAAACTACTTAGAGACAATGTAGGTACAGATATGATAATTACCTGAATTGAAACTTTGCTAAAATAAAGCAACTGGGTCAAAATGCATTTTGTAGAAATTCATGTAAATAAATACTTATTTTCCCCCCCCCCTCTTTCAACTGTATCTGCCTAGTAGAGCCCAACAAAGAGCCTATTCCCTGTAACTTTGGCCTGTACTGAGAGATAAGTGAATAGAGTGTTGGGTTAGGCCTAACTTGTCCCATGCATTTCAATCCATCAGCCCTTCTCCAGCCTCACCTCCTGATCTTCAGCCCCTCTTCATTGTCTGGATGGAAAAACTCAAAAGACTTGTAGATCTTCACACACTCCCTCCTGTACTGACCCACATTGAACTCTAAACAACACATAGATACCTTTAGTCAAGATGAACATGTTTATAGGGTAAACCATATTCCCTGTGTGTATGTGTATATGTGTGTGTGAGACAGAGAGAAAAAGCTTGACCAGGTACCTTTGGTTGGCACACCAATCCAGTTGAGATAGCGGGTCAGCTTCTTGGAGATGTAGGTCTTCCCTCTCGCTGGGAGGCCCACCGTCACAATGAGGGTGGGACAGTTGGTCATACATACTGAGAGAGAAAGAGGAAATACAGAAAAATAGGAAGAGAGACAGAAAGTTTAATGAACACAGACATTGTGAATATCAGTGGAAGGTACAGTCTATTGTTGAATCAAGTGGGACCTTGCCCCATTAATGCAGAATAGAACAACTCAGACCTTAATTAAGGCAAAGACTGGATGGAGTAGCTTTGGGTGATCATTTGAGTGAAGGTAAAGCAGACAAACAGATACATGCATTCACAATGAGAATTGAAACCCCTATCATATTTGAGCCAACTGAGGAACAATGAGAATGTAGAGCGGAGAGAGGAGAAGTAGGCATGAATTGTGTTGTTGACAGAGGGAATCTAGGAATAAAAATAAATGAATAAATTGCTCCCATACCAGAGAGCAAGTCAAACAGACTATGGCTTTGCAAAGGCTGGTGAAGCTGTGACACACATTTACAGATCTAATTAAACTAGGGTAAATAAACCTGACGCTAAGAGGGATCCACAGACTGCACACAGGCATACTATCCGATGATCCTAGAACAACCAACTTACAGTGATCAACTACAGAACAGCCTTATTGAAACAATCAACAAATGTCCAAAAAGAGTGACACAGCATAAAACGCTGACCAACTGCTTGCTCCTAGTGCCCTAGGGCAAAAAAAAGCATCTAATGATGTACTTAGCTTTTCTACGAGTGGTCTTAGCTTTTCTACGAGTGACATTAGATTACGAGCTCCTACGAATGTTGAAACGATTAACTTAGCCTTAAGATGCTTTTGGTAAACCGGGCCTGGTTTGATAAAAGTAATCCTGTGGCCCTCTTCAAAACAGAGGGAAATGTAGGCAACTGTACTACAAACTCTGGCTGCTAACAGGCTATCCCTCCTCCTTAGTAAACAAGCAATTGTAATCCCCTCCACTGGCCCTATGAAATCACACCAAGCCTGGCATGGTTCTTTGTTCTAGTATTTTTCCAATTACTGTGCCAAATATACAACGAGCCAAAGTGGGGACAACCACCTCTGAAATCTGCAGCGGTTGCACCTGAGGGAGAGAGTCGAGCTCAGCACAAGGGAGCGTCTGGAATAGGTCAGAGGGAGACAGTGTTGTTTTTTTAGTGTGAGGACACGGAACAAGTCAAACCTAAAATACTACAGATTCCAAGCAGTGGCTGACTGAACCCTTGGTTGAAAAGTAGACAGAGTTCCACAGGAGGTGAGACAAACCAAGACTGCAGAGTAATCATCTGCTGTCTACCTACCACACAAACGACACTGCCCTCCACACAAACAAAATCTCTCTTCTGCAACACAGTTATGCAGCAGTATACCACCCTGAATCCCATTGCTGGCTTGCCTTTGAAGCTAAGCCTGGTCAGTCCTTAGATGGGAGATCAGATGCTGCTGAAAGTGGTGTTGGAAGGCCTTTAGGGAGCACTTCCCTTTGGTCAAAGGAGATCCCAAAGCCCCAGGGTAGTGACAGGGACACTGCCCCACGTAGGGTGCCGTCTTTTGGATGGGACGTTAAACGGGTGTCCTGACTCCCTGTGGTCACTAAAGATCCCATGACATTTAACAGAAAAGTAGGGGTGTTAACCCAGGTGTCCTGGCTAAATTCCCAATCTGGCCCTCATACCATCATGGCCACCATCCCCAGCTTCCAATTGGCTCATTCATCCCCTCTCTTCCCCCCTGTAACTCTACCCCAGGTCATGGCTGTAAAAGAGAATATGTTCTTAGTCAATTTACCAGGTAAAATAAGGATTAATAAAAGAAATATGCCCTGTAAGGAAATGTTCTTCATAAAACCGTCTGGGGCAATCCCTGTTGGGACCCGAACCCACAGTGAAGGGACATATGGAAGTTCTGGAGTGAATCAGTAAGTTTTCCCCAACTGTTTTGGACTTTTGACGATAGTTGGCTGCCTGTTATTCTGCAGCGCAACAATAACAGTGGCTCATATTGATCGTTTACCAGTCCCTTCTCAATGCTGCTGGGCCATGGACAGGTGGTCCAAACAAACAAACAGGCGCTCCTGTGCTGCCATTTACATAAGTTCAACGTCGCCTTCACTGTGCATATATTTGCTCAAATGATGTTTAAAGGGCGGCTGAACTCACAGAATTTGCCTGGGCTTTTCTGCTGCCCATTAAGAAAAACGAGATTTGCGTCTTGGGGGGGAGGGGGCAGTTGTAACACTGACGAAGATGAGGACGGACAGTGGAGCGCAACCTGGACGTCTCGGCCAGCGGAGCACTTGAGTGGATGTTAAACTGGATGTGGAATGAGCTAGACGGCACAGAGTTTTTAATACGCGTCCGGACACCATCTTGTAGAGCAAAGAGAGCAAGCTGTCTGTCGCAGCCAAGGGGAAGCTGTGGCTTAGTGGAGGACGCTGCTAACTTGTACAACACATTTCTTCTACTACAACTCATCTCACAGGCAATTTGTGCTAATTATACACTGAGAGTACAAAACATTAGGATCACCTTCCTAATATTGAATTGCACCCCCTTTTGCCCTCAGAACAGCCTCAATTCATCGGGGTATGGAATCTACAAAGTGTCGAAAGCTTTCCACAGCGAGTTGGCTGGATGTCCTTTGGGTGGTGGATCATTCTTGATACACACAGGAAACTGTTGAGCGTGAAAAACCCAGCAGCGTTGCAGTTCTTGACACACTCAAACCGGTGCGGGTGGCACCTACTACCATACCCAATTAAAAGGCACTTACATTTTTGTCTTGCCCATTCACCCTTTGAATGGCACACATACACAATCCATGTCTCAATTGTCTCAAGGTTTAACAATCCTTCTTTAACCTGCCTCCTCCCTTTCATATACACTGACTGAAGTGGATTTAACAAGTGACATCAAGAGATCATAGACTGACCAGGTGAAAGCTATGTCATGGAAAGAGCAGTTTTGTTTTATCTACCCACAGTGCATTGGTTCAATATCACCTTCTCATGATATATAGCCATCACTCTATTTTTCCATCCTTACTTCTATGCTACAATACTGTATTGATTGTTGCTATTAAAAATGGACACTCCAGCTATTTATATTTTCCTGTTGAGAAACAATATCCCATGTAAAAATCCAGTAATGTACAGTCGTGGCCAAAAGTTTTGAGAATGACACAAATATTAACTTCCACAAAGTTTGCTGCTTCAGTGTCTTTAGATATTTTTGTCAGATGTTACTATGGAATACTGAAGTAAAATTACAAACATTTCATAAGTGTCAAAGGCTTTTATTGACAATTACATGAAGGTGATGCAAAGAGTCAATATTTGCAGTGTTGACCCTTCTTTTTCAAGACCTCTGCAATCTGCCCTGGCATGCTGTCAATTAACTTCTGGGCCACATCCTGACTGTGGCAGTCCATTCTTTCATAATCAATCTTTGGAGTTTGTCAGAAGTTGTGGTTTTTTGTTTGTCCACCCGCCTCTTAAGGATTGACCACAAGTTCTCAATGGGATTAAGGTCTGGGGAGTTTCCTGGCCATGGACCCAAAATGTCGACGTTTTGTTCCCCGAGCCACTTAGTTATCACTTTTGCCTTATGGCAAGGTGCTCCATCATGCTGGAAAAGGCATTGTTCGTCACCAAACTGTTCCTGGATGGTTGGGAGAAGTTGCTCTCGGAGGATGTGTTGGTACTATTCTTTATTCATGGCTTTGTTCTTAGGCAAAATTGTGAGTGAGCACACTCCCTTGGCTGAGAAGCAACCTCACACATGGTCTCAGGATGCTTTACTGTTGGAGTGACACAGGACTGATGGTAGCGCTCACCTTGTCTTCTCCGGACAAGCTTTTTTCCAGATGCCCCAAAAATTCGGAAAGGGGATTCATCAGAGAAAATGACTTTACCCCAGTCCTCAGCAGTCCAATCCCTGTACCGTTTGCAGAATATCAGTCTGTCCCTGATGTTTTCCTGGAGAGAAGTGGCTTCTTCGCTGCTCTTCTTGACAACAGGGGATTCCTCCAAAACTCTTCGCCTCACTGTGCGTGCAGATGCACTCACACCTGCCTGCTGCCATTCCTGAGCAAGCTCTGTACTGGTGGTGCCCCGATCCCGCAGCTAAATCAACTTTAGGAGACGGTCCTGGCGCTCGCTGGACTTTCTTGGGCGCCCCGAAGCCTTCTTCACAACATTTGAACCGCTCTCCTTGAAGTTCTTGATGATGCGATAAATGGTTGATTTAGGTGCAATCTTACTGGCAGCAATATCCTTGCCTGTGAAGCCCTTTTTGTGCAAAGCAATGATGACGGCACGTGTTTCCATGCAGGTAACCATGGTTGACATAGGAAGAACAATGATTCCAAGCACCACCCTCCTTTTGAAGCTTCCAGACTGTTATTCGAACTCAATCAACATGACAGAGTGATCTCCAGCCTTGTCCCCGTCAACACTCACACCTGTGTTAACGAGAGAATCACTGACATGATGTCAGCTGGTCCTTTTGTGGCAGGGCTGAAATGCAGTGGAAATGTTTTTGGGGGATTCAGTTCAATTGCATGGCAAAGAAGGACTTTGCAATTAATTGCAATTCATCTGATCACTCTTCATAACATTCTGGAGTATATGCAAATTGCTATCATACAAACTGAGGCAGCAGACTTTGTGAAAATTAATATTTCTGTCATTGTCAAAACTTTTGGCCACGACTGTACACACACTTAAGGTTAAGGGCAAACAAATATGTTGAGAAAAATCTATTTTTTTCTGCAAACTTAAAGGAGTAGGCCATTCAATGAGTTGGTCTGATGGTGCCCTCTGATGTCATCGGCCTCCCCCCACCCCACTTGTGCTATGTCATGAGGAAACCTAGACCACCTATTGAGATGTGCCTAGAGCAGATGATAAATGAAGTGATAGGGAGAATGGAATACAGCGTTAATTTCGTCAACAACAACTATGACAAAAAATACTTGTCAACAACATTTTTCATGGCTAAAACTATGGCGATAACGAGATGAGATGGCCTGAGAAAAAAACGATAACTACTACAAATAACTTTTCATTTTAGTCTAAAATGTGACGATAAACATGCACAATATTTCAAGTCATGGTACTTTATATCGTTGTGTGTAACAATGTAACATGGACAATTTAATTACATTTAGACAAAGCTTTTTCATTGTTAAAATAGGCCCCCCAAAAATGTAATAATCATTATTTTTTATCTCTCACAAGTGTTTGAATACTAACGTCCGTTCAGATATCCGGATATTCAATTCACAGTGCCCATGCCGAGTTTACAGTTGGTCTATCCACATATCTGTCGACAGTTGTCGCAGTGACATCATGAACATTCTATTGTTATGAGAAGGTATAAACACAAAAACGACAGGCTGCATGACATCAGCAGCCTGGTGGTCCAAATTTCTGTATTTTAATAACAATAAGCCCATCCATTTAAAAATGTATATGTCATAAGCCAGGCAACTAAAAGCAACTTTCTAAACAATGTTTTGTTACTAGCTAGCTAGTTCAAATAATGACCAGAGCATAGCTGACATCTTACTTTTTATTCAGGAAAATAAACTCACAACAAAGTCCATTATTTACAAGGTAATGGCGAGCTACAACGGACGCTACGACATGGTCAAAGTTGAACTTTTTTCATGTGTCTGCGACAAGAAAACCGACAGTCGCAGCCATAGAAATAGAATCCATAGAACAGGCCTCCCCTTTCAAGTCATGGATGGCATAATGGGTGGAGTGGCGGACATTTTGAGTGTACCCATAACTTGGTTGAAGATTACAAAGGTTAGGACAAGTTATGATTCCATGTGGAAGCTTTTTTTGAAAATAAAACAGATTCATGGCCCAATACTGTTGCTTAGCATAGCTGATCCCATAGACTGAGCCGGTATTCATAATTTTCCCAGCGTGGGGGAAAACATGGGGGAGTTCTCTCGACCAGCAGAAAATAACTACTGCATCCAAAGTAGGTATTTTGCAAAGATTCAATCAAGTATAATCTTAGCAACTGTTCAAGCAATAATGAAAACAACATTGTAAGGGTATGAGAACACCAAAAGTGTTTTGGTTTAGAAGAAATAACTTAAATCTAGGCTATGTTGAATGGGCGCAGTTGTTTCCCCCCATGGTGGCCGTTGTTCAGGGAACTACTTGTTTATGAGGTGAATAGCGACTCGGAGTTATAAAGCGTTATGGCATATTAGAATCCTGGAGGGTTCGGGTTTCACAAGATTGTGATCTTGAAAAAGGAAACTATGACATATTTTATATCACTATAATGGACATCCACCCTCACACATAAGGATGGCTCTGTTGCGGAAAAACGGATACATGTTTGATAGTGTCTTGATGCTGTATTGTTTGTCCTTCAAGTTCTAATACTTTAATGTTACCCCTTCCTTGTGTTTTTTGTAAAAAAAAAATAAAAAAAATAAAGAATCCTCATCTTAACCTTCATCTTTAACCTAAACCCATACCTGGAAGTAAAAGCAGGAATTGTACCCTTCAATCTGCGCTGTGATTTGTTGAGTCGCCATGAACTCCTAATAATGAGGACAAAACTGACAGTGAAGTAGTCCTATTTGTAGAACATTGCAATCAAAATCCTATTGTGTACTATCAAACTCGGATACTCAACCAATGTCTTTCCTTTGCATAGTGATTTGTTCAATTCTAGCATTCACTTCCAGCATTTTTAAAAATGTATTCATTTCCTGAACTAATTTATTATTTACACACTGTGTAATCCTTCTTATTTTAGTATGCTTCTATTTCAACAACAAAAACATTTCCTTTATGGAAATAATTATTATCCTCTTCTTTTCGCCACTACGGGTAGTCAGCCAATTTACAAAGGTCTATTTGGAAAGCTTCCTAAATTTGTTGACTTATGCTATAAAGTTAGCTAGTGGTTCTCAGCTGTTAGCAGGGTCTTAAAATTGCCATAATTTTTTGAGTCATTACTGAATTATTCTTTGTAACAAATCAAACATTTAAATACCGTTTTAGAAGGTAAAGTAAAAAATCCAAACCAGTCAAATGATTACCGCCAAACCCTACGCTGGCAGTTATTGTTGTTTCCCCATGATTCACCGTAGTAACAACATAGCCACTACCACTTCCTCAAAATAGTCCGAATTAATATAAGATAAATATGAATTAATATAACATGAAACAAGTAATCAAATTAACTTTTTTTGCCAAGGAGGTCTTAGTCGCGCAACTTTATCTAGCTAAGGTGTTTGATGCAGTATTTCTCAAGCAAAGATAGACTTTGGCCATGAAAAATGGTCCAACTCCACCTCTTTCTCAATTTTCGAACAGAAATGGAGGGTGCTTTTGGTGGTTCTTCGAAGTGTCATTCTGGTCATACGCGCCAGAACCAACGTAGGTAGTTTGTTAACTAAGCTAGCCAGTAACTCCTCCAGTATGGGTTGACGTCATTTCACAGGATTTGTTTTTGGACAGAAGATGTAGAGAATCGGTAAGATATATCACATTGTCTCAATTCTCATTTCAAATTAAAATCGTATTTGTCACATGCACCAAATACAACAGTTATAGACTGTACCGTGAAATGCTTGCTCACGAGCCCTTCCCAACAACGCAGAGTTAAAAAATATTAATACAAATAAAAATAGTAACACAAGAGGAATACAATACACAAGAATTAAGCTAAATACAGCGAGTACCAGTACCAGACCAATGTGCAGGGGTAAGAGGTATTTGAGGTAGATATGTACATAAAGGCAGGGTAAAGTAACTAGACAACAGGATAGACAATAATAAAGTAAAAATAAATAACTGAGTAGTAGCAGTATATGATAAGTATGAAAGTGTGTGTTGTGTCTGTATGCAGGTTTTGTGTAAAAGTGTCAGTGTAAAGTGTGTGAATGAATATATACACATATATAAACACACACACCAGTTTGGGTCACTTAGAAATGTCCTTGTTTTTGAAAAGCGAATTTTTCGTCCATTAAAATAACATAAAATTGATCTGAAATACAGTGTAGACAGTTAATGTTGTAAATGACTATTGTAGCTAGAAACGGCAGATTTTTAATGGAATATCTACATAGGCGTACAGAGGCCCATTATCAGCAACCATCACTCCTGTGTTCGCTAATCCAAGTTTATCATTTTAAAAAGCTAATTGATCATTAGAAAACCCTTTTGCAATTATGTTAGCACAGCTGAAAATGGTTGTACTGATTAAAGAAGCATTAAAACTGGCCTTCTTTAGACTAGTTGAGTATCTGGAGAATCAGCATTTGTGGGTTCGATTACAGGCTCAAAATGACCAGAAACAAAGATCTTACTTCTGAAACTCGTCAGTCTATTCTTGTTCTGAGAAATGAAGGCTATTCCACGAGAGAAATTGCCAAGAAACTGAAGATCTTGTACAACGCTGTGTACTACTCCCTTCACAGTACAGCGCAAACTGGCTCTAACCAGAATAGAAAGAGGAGTGGGAGGCCCCGATGCACAACTGAGCGAGAGGACAAGTAAATTAGTGTCTAGTTTGAGAAACAGATGCCTCACAAGTCCTCAACTGGCAGCTTCATTAAATACACTGCTCAAAAAAATAAAGGGAACACTAAAATAACACATCCTAGATCTGAATGAATGAAATATTCTTATTAAATACTTTTTTCTTTACATAGTTGAATGTGCTGACAACAAAATCACACAAAAATTATCAATGGAAATCAAATTTATCAACCCATGGAGGTCTGGATTTGGAGTCACACTCAAAATTAAAGTGGAAAACCACACTAGAGGCTGATCTAACTTTGATGTAATGTCCTTAAAACAAGTCAAAATGAGGCTCAGTAGTGTGTGTGGCCTCCACGTGCCTGTATGACCTCCCTACAACGCCTGGGCATGCTCCTGATGAGGTGGCGGATGGTCTCCTGAGGGATCTCCTCCCAGACCTGGACTAAAGCATCCGCCAACTCCTGGACAGTCTGTGGTGCAACGTGGCGTTGGTGGATGGAGCGAGACATGATGTCCCAGATGTGCTCAATTGGATTCAGGTCTGGGGAACGGGCAGGCCAGTCCATAGCATCGATGCCTTCTTCTTGCAGGAACTGCTGACACACTCCAGCCACATGAGGTCTAGCATTGTCTTGCATTAGGAGGAACCCAGGGCCAACCGCACCAGCATATGGTCTCACAAGGGGTCTGAGGATCTCATCTCGGTACCTAATGGCAGTCAGGCTACCTCTGGCGAGCACATGGAGGGCTGTGCGGCCCCCCAAAGAAATGCCACCCCACACCATGACTGACCCACCGCCAAACCGGTCATGCTGGAGGATGTTGCAGGCAGCAGAACGTTCTCCACGGCGTCTCCAGACTCTGTCACGTCTGTCACATGTGCTTATGTGCTCAGTGTAAACCTGCTTTCATCTGTGAAGAGCACAGGGCGCCAGTGGCGAATTTGCCAATCTTGGTGTTCTCTGGCAAATGCCAAACGTCCTGCACGGTGTTGAGCTGTAAGCACAACCCCCACCTGTGGACGTCGGGCCCTCATACCACCCTCATGGAGTCTGTTTCTGACCGTTTGAGCAGACACATGCACATTTGTGGCCTGCTGGAGGTCATTTTGCAGGGCTCTGGCAGTGCTCCTCCTTGCACAAAGGCGGAGGTAGCGGTCCTGCTGCTGGGTTGTTGCTCTCCTACGGCCTCCTCCACGTCTCCTGATGTACTGGCCTGTCTCCTGGTAGAGCCTCCATGCTCTGGACACTACGCTGACAGACACAGCAAACCTTCTTGCCACAGCTCGCATTGATGTGCCATCCTGGATGAGCTGCACTACCTGAGCCACTTGTGTGGGTTGTAGACTCCGTCTCATGCTACCACTAGAGTGAAAGCACCGCCAGCATTCAAAAGTGACCAAAACATCAGCCAGGAAGCATAGGAACTGAGAAGTGGTCTGGGGTCACCACCTGCAGAACCACTACTTTATTGGGGGTGTCTTGCTAATTGCCTATAATTTCCACCTGTTGTCTATTCCATTTGCACAACAGCATGTGAAATTTGTCAATCAGTGTTGCTTCCTAAGTGGACAGTTTGATTTCACAGAAGTGTGATTGACTTGGAGTTACATTGTGTTGTTTAAGTGTTCCCTTTATTTTTTTGAGCAGTGTAGTACCCGCAAAACACCAGTCAACGTCAACAGTGAAGAGGTGACTCCGGGATGCTGGCCTTCTAGGCAGAGTTACAAAGAAAAAGCCATATCTCAGACTGGCCAATAAAAAGAAAAGATTAAGATGGGCAAAAGAACAGACACTGGACATAGGAAATCTGCCTAGAAGGCCAGCATCCCGGAGTTGCCTCTTCACTATTTTGGTAAAAGACCAAGTCCATATTATGGCAAGAACATCTCAAAAAAGCAAAGACAAATGACAGTCCATCATTAATTTAAGACAAGGTCAGTCAATCCGGAAAATTTCTAGAACTTTGAAAGTTTCTTCAAGTGCAGTCGCAAAAAACATCAAGCGCTATGATGAAACTGGCTCTCATGAGGACCGCCACAGGAAAGGAAGACCCAGAGTTACCTCTGCTGCAGAGGATAAGTTGATTAGAGTTACCAGCCTCAGATTGGAGCCCAAATAAATGCTTTAGAGTTCAAGTAACAGACACATCTCAACATCAACTGTTCAGAGGAGACTGTGTGAAATCAGGCCTTCATGGTTGGATTGCTGCAACAAACCACTACTAAAAGGACAGCAATAAGAAGAAGAGACTTGCTTGGGCCAAGAAACACGAGTATGGACATTAGACCGGTGGAAATCTGTCCTTTGGTCTGATGAGTCCAAATGTGAGATTTTTGGTTCTAACCGCTGTGTCTTTGTGAGACGCATAGTTGAACGGATGATCTCCGCATGTGTTTCCCACAGTGAAGCATGGAGGAGGAGGTGTGATGGTGCTTTGCTGGTGACACTGTCAGTGATTTATTTAGAATTCAAGGCACACTTAACCAGCATGGTTACCACAGCACTCTGCAGTGATACGTCATCCCATCAGGTTTGAGCTTAGTGGTACTATCATTTGTTTTTCAAAAGGACAATGATCCAACAGACCTCTAGGTTGTGTATTTGACCAAGAAGGAGCATGATGGAGTGCTGCATCAGATGACCTGGCCTCCACAATCCCTCGACCTTAACCCAATTGAGATGGTTTGGGATGAGTTGGACCGCAGAGTGAAGGAAAAGCAGCCAACAAGTGCGCAGCATATGTGGGAACTCCTTCAAGACTGTTGGAAAAGCATTCCAGGTGAAGCTGGTTGAGACAATGCCAAGTGTGCAAAGCTGTCATCAAGGCAAAGGGTGGCTACTTTAAAGAATCTAAAATCAAAAATATATTTTGAATTGTTTAACACTTTTTTTGGTTACTACATGATTCCAAATGTGTTATTTCATAGTTTTGATGTCTTCACTATTATTTTACAATGTAGAAAATAGTAAAAGAAAGAAAAACCCTTGAATGAGTAGATGTGCAAACTTTTGACTGGTACTGTAAATAAATCAGAGGCTCGGCGTAATGGGCAGGTTTGTCTCAGGTCCTGCTGCTATGAGTGGATAGAGCGTTATCAGCCATCAATCATGACAATTCGCCCTAGGCATTAATCGTAAATCATAGTCCACAGATGCTAGGACGCGATAGTCCGGCATCCCTGTGACACTAGCTAAACTGCTCTGAGACCCCCATCCGTGGGGGACGTAGGCTACTGCCTGAGCGCCTACCTCCCCAAGATTCCCCACCAACATGTCTCCAGTACATGTACTCTGTTAATTTGAACATGTCAACAGTTTGAGAAATTGCCTGAGCTGTGCTGAGAATTTGAAAAGTATGAATGTCAATGGTCCAATATTCTAGAACATTGCATACCGTATATGTTTGGTACTCTGATAGAATTTAGTTAACAGAGGATTGTAAAGGGTCTGAGTCCGCAGATACAGAGACGGTATAGTCTGGCATCCCATTGTGACATAGCTTCGTAGCGCTCTGAGACCACCATCCACGGGACTAACAGCCCTAATGCGCACCTAGCCAGAATTCCCAACCAGTGCACTGCGTCCATTTGAACGTGTTGACAGTTTTGACTGAGCCACGCTGATAATTCGAAAATCGAAAAGCATTAAAGCCAATGGTCCAATATTCTAGAACACAAGTTTTGGACTTTAGTGGGCAAGTGCATGATTGTAATCCAAACCAACCCTCATGTAATTTGTGACAACCTCAGTTACACACATCTCACAAAACTCTGTTTTGGAATAGACTGACTTTATGACCAAAGTTATCCTACTTACACGTTTTAGTCAATTTTGCCACTGGAATACATGTTTGACTAATTCCGATGCCACATATGCAATTTCCACTAGAGATGTTGGTTTTAGCGTTCAGTTTCCCTTTAAACATGTTTAGTTAAACAATAAAATAACCTTGTTGTACTCTACATCCGCATGGTTGGGTTGATCGGTTTTGCGATCACTGGCAAACGGACGCGTTGTCATGTGCGAGTCATCTGCCTGGTCTAATTCAATTCTGAGCGCTTCCATACCATTTCGATATCATAGGCCATTTCTCTAGCATTTCATATAGCCTATGCGTAATTGCAATATTGGCATGAATAAACATTTTAAAATGGAAATACCTAAATAAAAATATTTTTAAAAGTGGAATAATTTAAGACGAAATCGAAATTATTCAATATTAGGCTAGTCCCTTGAAGAAAATCCTGACCTTGTCATGCTGCACAACGCCACTGTGTAGAACCTGGGAATCTCGAACTTCGATGAAGTACAACATATCTACATTTGTTTAAAATATTCTGTATTTGGCCAAATCGAGCATACCCTTCGCTGCGCCCATGCGCTGTTGGCACAAGCCGGTGTTTCACCAAGGCAACTTACCCCTTCTTTGTAAAATGTGTACAAAGAGCCCGTTTTTCCATGGCATCCATATTTTCTTCAGCGGGTTCTGAGTAAGCTCACGGGGTGATGTTGCCATTATATGGTATTCGTTGGAAGTCATCCTGGTCGCTGCACCTGTCCCGTTTTAAGCGACAGAAGCGGTATTCTACTTGATGGCAGCTAGTTTGAGCAACAGAGCTGCGAGGGAATTATATCATATTGGCTGAGGAACATAAAACCTACATCATTACCGTAATGTCACTACGCTGTGCGCATTAGATGGTGTAGGCTACATTTATGATCATTCAATAAAGTTGAGCAAAACGCTGTAATTTAGGCTATTTTCCGTTTATTTGCGTTTCTATGAAAATGACCTCAGAGCATCTGTGTGTGTGAGAGGTCTGACTTTATTGTATGGGGCTTACTTGAAAAGGGATGCCAGTGTCAATGACTTCCCTGTTTTAGTCTACAGGCCTAGGCTTAAATGCAACATTAACATAATAACATGCCATTTTATATAGGAAGACTATTATTGCTTCAAATACTGTCAGAGTTTGGAGAAAATATACATAGCCCGTTTGTTTTTAAAATGCTTCAAAATGCCTTGTTCACGTTATAACAATATAGCTACTGCATGCTACAATCTAACAACCCAACTGTGCATGTACCGTAATATCGTAGAACAGTGCCCCCAAAAGAGGGGAGCACTAAACTAAAGTAGGGGAAAGATAAGAAACGAGTCTTCCGCTGTTCGCATGCAACGCACATGGACAGAGAATGGTGATGTGAATTTAACCAATCACAGGTGAAAAAGAGGAAATGCATCATCCAATGGTAAGGCCGACACATTGGTCAGGAGGGCGTGTTCACTGCATGGGATCTGACGATAAACACAACACAACACAACACAACACGCTAATTCATGGCATATATTCACGTTAGTTAACAGCAGTCGGACAGCTACCTGGCCAAACGGGGTGATAAGCAGTAGTGTAAAGTACTAAAGTAAAAATACTTTAAAGTACTACTTAAGTCGTTTTTTGGGGTATCTGTACTTTACTGTTTATATTTTTGACAACCTTTAATTTGATTTAGGAATGTAGTGGAGTAAAAGTATGTACTTTTTACTCCTTACATTTTCCCTGACACCTAAAAGTACTTGTTACATTTTGAATGCTTATTAGCAGGACAGAAAAATTGTTAAATTCTTGCACTCATCAAGAGAACATGCCTGCTCATCCTTACTGCCTCTGATCTGGCAGACTCACCAAAGACAAATGCTAGTTTGTAAATGAGGTGTGAGTGTGCCCCTGGCTATCCGTAACAATAGTGCCATCTGGTTTGTCTAATATAAGGAATTTGAAATGATTTATACGTTTACTTTTGATACTTAAGTATATTTTAGCAATTCAATTTACTTTTCATACTTAAGTAAATGTAAAACTCTAGAGTGGCGCAGCGGTCTAAGGCACTGTATATCAGTGCTAGAGGCATCACTACAGATAATGGTTCGATTCCAGGCTGTATCACAACCGGCTGTGATTGGGAGTCCCATAGATTGCACAACTGGCCCAGCGTCGTCCGGCTTAGGGTTTGGCCGGGGTAGCCGTCATTGTAAATAAGAATTTGTTATTAACTGACTTGTCTGGTTAAATAAAACCCAATTACTTTTACTCAAGTAGTATTTTACTGGGTGACTTTCACTTGAGTAATTTTTTATGAAGGTCTTTACTTTTACTCAACAATTGGGTACTTTTTCCACCACTGGTGATAAGTTTCCCTACACAGAAATTGTCATTGAAACAGTTGATTAAAAGTGAATTAAAATACGTTTATTATGCCACTAACAGTCGTTATGTGCTTTGAACTCTAGCAATAGGATAAAACAGCTTCTAACCAGTGTGTTGTTTTATTGTGCCTGTATCGTAATATAATAGAACAGTGCGCTCTCAACAGTGCGTCTGACATCACATGCTGAAAAGAGTGGCGCACTCTGCTTAATGAAGGGGAAAGGTTAAGATAACGCACTAGTTTGAGAAAAATACGTCTTCCGCTGTTCACATGCAACGTACATGGGCAGTGAATGTTCATGTGAATTTAACCAATCACAGGTGAAAACGGAAAATGCATCGTCCAATGATAGGGCCGAAACATTGGTCGGGAGGGCGTGTTCACTGCATGGGGATCTGAAGATCAACGCAGTGGTCAAAGAGTGGGAGGTGTACAATTCATTCATGTTCAGCAATTCGAACAAACTGTTCAGAACAAACTCCCTTCCTCTGCATCAAAATAACCTGGATGAAAATAATCCAAGATAAACATACCACACACAGTACATAACTGTATTTTGCAACAGCACATCATACAGATTCATAGCATAGATTCACAGGTTAGTTACAGCAGTCGGACAGCTTTATCCACTATCTTCCTGGACAAACTGGATTATTATGAGTTTCCCTACACAGAAATTGTCATTGAATCAGAATCGATTAAAAGTTAATTAAAACACGTTTATTATGCCACTAACAGTCGGTCTGTGTTTTTAATTGTAGCAATAGGATAAAAAACAGCTTTTAACCAGTGTGTCGTTGTTTTATTGGCCGAGCTGACAAAGTTCTACTAATGGACAGAATATTGAATCATATTGCTATATTGTAGCTACAGTTTTCCCAAATTGCCAGTACTCACTTTCAGAGCAGAGGGAACATAGCGCCCCCTTGTGGCATTTCTTAAAACTATGGACTTTCTAAAAACATTGGGAGGGGCTGTGTACCCACTCAATCCCCCATTGACACCAAGTAACATAGTAATGGAGATAATACAATCATATCTATCTATCCATCTATCTATCTACATACACACACACACACACACACTACCGGTCAAACATATTAAAACACCTACTCATTCAAGGGTTTTTCTATGTTTACTATTTTCTACATTGTAGAATAATAGTGAAGACATCAAATCTATGAAATAACACATATGGAATCATGTAGTAACCAAAAAAGTGTTAAACAAATCAAAATATAGTTTATATTTAGCCACCCTTTTCCTTGATGACAGCTTTGCACACTCTTGTCATTCCCGCAACCAGCTTCATGAGGTAGTCACCTGGAATGCATAACAGGTGTGCCTTAAAACTACATTTGTGGAATTTCTTTCCTTCTTAATGTGTTTGAGCCAATCAGTTGTGTCGTGACAATGTGTGTGTGTGTGTGTGTGTGGGGAGGGGGGGGGGGGGGGCGGGGTATACAGAAGATAGCCCTATTTGGTAAAGACCACGTCCATATTATGTCAAGAACAGCTCAAATAAGCAAAGCGAAACTACAGCCCATCATTACTTTAAGAAATTAAGGTCAATCAATACGGAACATTTCAAGAACTTTGAAAGTCTCTTCATGTGCAGTCGCAAAAACCATCAAGCGCAAAGATGAAACTAGCTCTCATGAGGACTGCCACAGGAATGGACGACCCAGAGTTACCTCTGCTGCAGAGGATAAGTTCATTAGAGTTACCAGCCTCAGATAAATGCTTCACAGAGTTCAAGTAACAGACACATCTCAACATCAACTGTTCAGAGGAGACTGTGTGAATAAGGCCTTCATGGTCGAATTGCTGCAAAGAAACCACTACTAAAAGGACACCAACAACAAGAAGAGACTTGCTTGGGCCAAGAAACATGAGCTATGGACATTAGACAGGTGGAAATTTGTCCTTTGGTCTGATGAGTCCAACTTTGAGATTGAGTGACATTGTGCTTATAGCCTGAGTGTGCTATTTTATAGCCTGAGTGTGCTATTATACCAGTTCATCGTCATGCCAAACATGTTTGGCATGACAAGAACAGCAATGGCGTAGGCAAGCAATGGAGTAGGCAAGTGCACAAATAGATCTGGGACCAGGCTAGTAGGCTACATTCACGACCATTCAATTATGTTGAACAACAAAACGCTGTTATTTAGGCAATTTTCTGTTTATTAACATTCCTATTAAAGTGATCTGCTATTAACTCAGAGCATCCAAGTGTGTTATGCTTTTCTTGTACAGGGCTCACTTGAAAAAGGGGATGCCAATGACAACGACTTCCCTAGTTTAGCCTACAGGCCTAAGCGTAAATGATACATTACAATAACAAAAAGTAATCTTATATAGGAAGACTATTAATGCTTCAAATACTGCCAGAGTTTGGAGAGAATATATATAACCTGTTTCTAAAATGCTTTTATCCCCCATTCCCTCGAACAATGTAGCTACAGCATGCAACATCTTAACAATGTGCAACTGTGCCTGTACCGTCATATAGTAGAACAGGGTGTCCTCAACAGTGCATCTGACATTATGCTAAAAAGAGGGGCGCACTCGGCAAAGGTAGGGGAATGGTAACAAATATTTTTTTTAAACAAGTGTTCCGCTGTTCGCATGTAACGCAGATGAGCACAGAACGTTGATGTGAGTTTAACCAATCACTGGTGAAAAGAGGAAAAGCATCGTCCAACCGTAAGGCTGACACAGTCGTCGGGATGGCGTGTTCACTGCATGGGTTCTGATTATTAGGGGTGTGCCGAATACTTGGACAAAAACAAGTATCGTAACGAATATGGAGAATTTTCTTAATACGCTAATGACAAAGTACTTAAAAAAAAAAAAAAATCACTTGCAGCACGAATCTCTCACTACAATTGTGAAGAAGCACTGTGTGCTCTAAACAATTATTGGCTAGTTCTTCTGTCTGTAAAGAAACGGGCGGGGTATCGGTTGAGCCTGCTGCAACGATTGGATTACAACAAGCCGCTCTCCCTCGGCTCTAATTTCATCAAACAAATACTCAGACAGTCACTTGTCTCAGGGTACAAGTCTCCCCTTCTCCAAACATCGTGTACGAATCAGAATCCGTAGCTAGTCATTATTGTTCAATCTAGTTATTTCCTGTCAACTTTGCTGAGGGTATATGGTTGTTTGAGTCTGTCTTGTGTAGTTGGCCTACTTTGTCCATATAATTATTCCATTGCTGACGTCTGTCGTTATCTCGTGATCCAAGCCCATGCTTGCTTGCTATTATTATTATTTATTCTCGCACAGGCATGTTTACCGAGCGACAGATCATTAGAAAATACAAATGTAGATTTTGTACAAATGTTATGGGGAAGACATGTTTTGCTCCTATCGAAAGTGAAACAATATATGGGGCAAGCAAATTAGCCTACCTTCATCTAAATCTGTGTTTGGAATAAATGCAGGCAGTAGTAGCCAGCCATGCATTAGGATATTTATTAGCCCATGTCGTTGATAATTTAATAGGATTAAGTAAGTAAATCAGCTAAGGGCATCTAATTATCACAATTTTTTGGTCCGTTTTGGTAATGATAACCTTAATTTCGGTAATGATCATAGAGTATTTTCTGGATCGGGGGGCATGATCATGAATTTGAGAGAAAACTATTAGATGCCCCCATTTTGGCGGTGTAGAGAAATTCTTGCATTTTTAAGCCAATTTCCTGCAATTCTACATATTTCTATGTGGAGCTGAGAGACATATTTGCATTTTCATGCAAATTTTCTGCAATTCTACACATTTTGCCATGGAGCTGAGAGAAAATGTTGCTGTTTTAAAGCTAATTTACACTGAACAAAAATATAAACGCAACAAAAACATTTTTTATAGTGTATATAAGGAAATCATTCAATTTAAATAAATAAATTAGGCCCTAATCTATGGATTTCACATGACTGGGAATACATATATGCATCTGTTGGAAAATATATATATATATGAGAGGGAGAGAGAGTCGAAAACAGTATGTGAAAGCAAAGTATGTGGACACCTTCAAATGAGTGAATTATGCTATCAGTTAACAGGGCAGAATGGCAGATTTTTTCATCTTGACAGAATGAGTTTTCAAACCAGCAACCTTTCAGTTACTGGCCCAACGCTTTTAAGTGCTAGTCTACCTGCCGTGTATTATCATGCACTGTCGGAACAGGGGCAGGGGGGAAAAAAAGATGTCATCCATATGCGCTTGAATAGCAAATGGAGGACGCTTTTCCCGAGGTTCATTTTCATACCAGCCAGGTAGGGTATTGCGGTTGAAAAGCGAAGCAATGTGCTTAATATTAGGAAAGTTGAGAAATAAATATAGTAGGCCTAGCCTATAGAAAGCTAAAGGGATCCTCCTCTTTTTAATAGATGCCATCAACTTTCCTTACGCAGTTGCATAGGATAGCCTATAGAAATGTAGTGCAACATGGGCTTATAGGAACACTTATTTCATTCCATGCATCAACCAGCTATGAGGAGCTGGTTCTCGCTGTGCAACAGGTGATGGATCCTATTCTGCTCAAACTCTGAATGCAAGGGCTCTCGTGAAGTGTTTGATTTGATTTTCGATTTAATTTGCATTGATGTTAGAGTGATTAGAGGGACAATAGAGTGCTGAGTACCAGCCATTAGCAAGTGTGGTAGGCTACTAATGACCACCAGTGACATCAGAGCACAGTTTGGGATTAGCCTAGTTACCGTGACTTGAGTTACGTGTAATTTAACTGCGGTCATTACTCGTGACTACCGGTGTGGCGGTAATACGGTCACCATAACATCCCTAGCCACATCTTAATGGCTAATTAAATGGGACATATTTAACGCAAATGTAATAGACTTGAGGGCAGTGGGTTCATAACAACAAAAACAGTATAAAATAAAAAACGTTTGCAGTTGTTTTAAAAAATGGGCACTTTAGAGACTGGAAGGGAAAAGTGTGTGGGCGGGGGGGCTCAAAAGACAGATAACAGGGGCACTGTCCAAGGCACAAACACTGCCCAAGGCCGTAGAGAACTTCCTCTGTCGCAATTTCTGTGGCTAATATATTCTCATCCATGTTGTATTGTTTTTGCTTATGCTAGTGTGTGTGTGTGTGTGTTACATTGGGAAACCAGAAGGGGCCTTGTGTGTGTTTTAGGTACTGGTCAAGCAGCAACAAAAAAGTTTTTTCCCTTCAAATCAACACACAATATTCCATAATGACAAAGCAAAAAAAGGTTTTTAGAAATGTATATAACCCCTCCCCCATGGAAATATCACACTTACATAACTATTCAGACCCTTTACTCAGTACTTTGTTGAAGCACCTTTGGCAGCGATTACAGCCACGAGTCTTCTTGGGTATGACGCTACAAGCTTGGCACACCTGAATTTGGGGAGTTTCTCCCATTCTTCTCTGTAGATCCTCTCAAGCTCAGTCAGGCTGGATGGGGAGCATCGCTGCACAGTTATTTTCAGGTCTCTCCAGAGATGTTCGGTCGGGTTGAAGTCCGGGCTCTGGCTGGGCCACTCAAGGACATTCAGAGACTTGTCCTGAAGCCACTCCTGCGTTGTCTTGGCTGTGTGCTTAGGGTCATTGTCCTGTTGGAAGGTGAACCTTCGCCCCAGTCTGAGGCCCTGAGCGCTCTGGAGCAGATTTTCATCAAGGATCTCTGTACTCCATTTATCTTTCCCTCGATCCTGACTAGTCTCCTAGTCCCTGCCGCTGAAAAACATCCCCACAGCATGATGCTGCCACCACGCTTCACTGTAGGGATGTTGCCAGGTTTCCTCCAGATGTGACGCTTGGCATTCAAGCCAAAGAGTTCAATCTTGGTTTCATCAGACCAGAGAATCTTGTTTCTCATGGTCGGAGAGTCCTTTAGGTGCATTTTGGCAAACTCCAAGCAGGCTGTCATGTGCCTTTTACTGAGGAGTGGCTTCCATCTGGCCACTCTACCATAAAGGCCTGACTGGTGGAGTGCTGCAGAGATGGTTATCCTTCTGGAAGGTTCTCCCATCTCCACCGAGGAACTCTGGAGGAACTCTGAATTTACTGGAGGAACTCTGACTCCAATCAAGTTGTAGAAACATCTCAAGGATGATCAATGGAAACAGAATCCTCCAGAGCTTAATTTAGAGTCTCACAGCAAAGGATCTGAATACTTATGTAAATAAGGTATGTTTAAAAAAAAAAAATTAGCAAACATTTCCAAAAACCTGTTTTTGCTTTGTCATTATGGGGTATTGTGTGTAGATTGCTGATCATTTTTATTTATGTAATCCATTTTAGAATAAGAGAAGGGGTCTGAATACTTTCCGAATGCACTGTAGATCTATCTAATAGACCTGCAGTAATATGCTGCATCCAATGTCATTCAGAATAGGGATAGAACAACAGAGGCTCTTCATATTACTTTAACAAGTCCTAGGCATCTGGTTTTATAATCTAATGTGTGTTGAAGAACGATAGTTTACATTTTTTATTTATTTATTTTAACCTTTATTTAACTAGGCAAGTCAGTCAAGAACAAATTCTTATTTTCACTGACGGCCTAGGAACAGTGGGTTAACTGCCTTGTTCAGAGGCAGAATGTCCGATTTTTACCTTGTCAGCTCGGGGATTCGATCTTGTAACCTTTCGGTTACAAGTCCATCGCTCTAACCACTAGGCTACCTGCCGCCCCAGTTACCGGAGTTGTAACTCCAGTTCTATGGGTGGAGCAGAGCCCCGATAGGGGAGCTCTGCTCCTAGTGGTTTACCCCGCTGCCTAGGCAGCAAATAGCATGAGAGAAAATTATGCACACACCTGCAGCCAATAGGAGTACAGGTGTCCCTATATAAGAGGACGCTTCCCCTCAATCAGCCTCCCGAAAAATTATCTTCAGCGAGACTGGGGGTCGGCAGGGCCTTAAGTCCTACGGGGCTTCGCTCTACTCGTAGAACTGGAGTTACAACTCCGGTAACTATCATTCTATATCGTGGAGCTCCGCCCCATAGGGGAGCTCAGCTCCTAGTGGTTTATGTCGGAGCAAAACGGTCCAAAATGTACTCCCTGCCGAGCCTAACACTTCCCACTTAAAGAAAGGTTGGGCCCAACAATGGCTGCAACTGTAACACACTGTGAAAACAGACTGCGTTATAATGTACTGCGTCCTCGGTCTAATCCGCCCTACTCAGTCTAAAAGGCATAGCCAATGACTAGTGGGCAGACCAACAGAATATGAGTCACACTAATCTGTACCAGCAGATAGATGAGCTCAAAACTGTCAATACTAAAGATTGGTCTAATAGTACTGTAACACCAGTTACAGAAACTATTTTCCCTAATCCTTCCGCCCAAACACAGTCATAGACCTGTGAGCAGGATATAATACATGACTCTACTGTGCCACACCCCCAGCCAGGAGTCATGTCATGTAGTCAATCTAATAGGAAAAAGCAGACCTGATGGAAACCCTGTCCATTCGTCCTGCGTTTCCCACCTGCGTTTCCCTGAGTACAGGCTGAACCAACTTAGAAGACACACTCACTGATTTCTCAGTGTAACCTGCCACACTCAATCCATAGGCAAAGCCAATGATTCGTGGGCAGATAACAGAATATGGACTAGACATTCCCTACTGTACTGACAAAGTCAAACAGAGGTCATGTCACACATGTCTCTCTTTGCCAAAAATAACAGACCTAATGGGAACCCAGCCCAATAGTCCCGCATCTTTTCGGCCACGCTGAGTACAGAACGAGTTAAAGAGTTAGACGACATGTCCAACAGGTAGAATCAGATAAAAGGAGACGGTGACGACCACGACGCCGCTGCACAAATATCCTCTACCCCAGTTCCTGAAAAGGGCCGTAGAAGCCACTACTCCACGAGTGGAGTGGGCTCTTACGCCTTGAGGTATTGGTCGCCCTGCTGCCTCATAAGCCGTCTCAATGCCTTCACAAAGCCAATGACACAGTCGCTGTTTCGAAAGTGGTCTACCCAGTGTACTAGCACCGTGACACACAAACAGCTCAGGCGATGACCTAATTATCGCTGTGCGCTGCAGGTAACACGCCAAGGCACGCACCGGGCACAAGCGATGAAGTCTCTCCTCTCTCTGCTCCGCATGGAGAGGGGGGAAGAACCCCCCCGAACTTTCCCAATTCACAGCGAACGTGTGAGATGAATCACTGTCTGTGTCGTGTGTGCCATTACCAGCTCTGCTGACGGGGCCAAAACCAGTAGGTTGTCTAGGTAGGCTAATAGCCTTCTCCCTTGACGACGCAACGGTTCCAATGCCACCTCCATGCATTTGGAAAAGGTGTGAGGTGCCAGGGCGTACCCAAATGGCATCCTCGCATACTCGTACGCCACCCCTTGAAAAGGCAAAACGCAGAAACTTCCTGTGACGCCGATGTATTGGCACATGAAAGTATGCGTCCTTTAGGTCTATGCTTATAAACTCAGCAAAAAAAGAAACATCCTCTCACTGTCAACTGCGTTTATTTTCAGCAAACTTAACATATGTTCATACAAATATTTACACGACAAGATTCAACAACTGAGACAAACTGAACAAGTTCCACAGACATGTGACTAACAGAAATGTAATAATGTGTTCCTGAACAAAAGGGGGGGGGGGGGGGGGGGGGGTCAAAATCAAAAGTAACAGTCAGTATCTGGTGTGGCCACCAGCTGCATTAACTTCTTTGGGGTACCCCCCCTTCTTCTCAATTTCCGCCTAAAGACATACCCTAATCTAACTGCCTGTAGCTCAGGCCCAGAAGCAAGGATATGCATATTCTTGGTATCAAAACACTCTGAATTTTGTGGAAATGTGAATTGAATGTAGGAGAATTATAACACAATAGATCTGGTAGAAGAAAATACAAGGAAATAAACATACGTTTTCTGTTTTTTATTGTTGCTGCATCATCTTTCAAATAACCAAGAACAGCCAAACATACAGATAGGATGCTGTGGATGATTTGAATGAAGAACATAAGATGGCAACAATAGCTGAGCAAAGTTTTAGACAGATAACTTCAAAAATGAGCAAGCTACATGACATTGAGCATGAAGTCACCCATGTGTCCCACACAAATGTACCCAAATGTACCCAAGTGGCCGAATTGGTACAGTGATACATTTTGAAGGAAATAACTATATACAAAATACATAAATGCTATTCTAACACACCCCCCAAAAATAAATATATATTTATGGGAAAAAAAATATATAATAATAATAATAATAAACAAACAAATAACAAGGGTAACTATTTACACATTTTCTATTTACAATATTGTATATTTTATAAATAAATAGATAAATATTGTGAAGACCCTCAGCCCTCAGTTCTGGTACCATGGCCCATAGCAGTCTCATTCTGCTGTAAAGCAGAGGCTTACTGAACAGGTGGTGCAGGTGATGGGGCATTTCCTGTGACAAAGGGCACAACGTCGCCTCCCCACTGTGCCCTTTTTGCCCTGAGGCACATTCATGCCTGCAGAGATGAATCTGGGCAGGTGAACACCACTGGTTGGAGCAGAAGGTGCTGCAGTGGACTTGCTGTAGCTAGCAAGCTCCTGGATGAGCAGCTCCCTGAAGGCTAGCTGTGAGATGGGGGGCTGTCTCTATCAATTTCCTCTATAATTTGGGTTAAATCTGTATACCTAGACTTTGTTTTAGCTTTTCCTGATTTATTCGCCATAATTGAAATATATAAACTTATTGAAAATGCTATTGAATATGTACTGCTATGCGTAACACTCGTGGCTCCGTCAAGTAGGATTTGCAATGGCGAATTAACCTCTTTTACGCCAGAGTTTACGACAAAGGCTGGTCTTCAAACGTATAACCATTACATATTGCTGTTTACCTCAGCTCATTGGCTATCTTCCAAGCTAGATTTCAAGATGATCAGTGGTCATTGGGATAAAATACAGTCAATCAACAATAGACCGGTCCTACCATTGGTGCGCAATGAGGTCATTGATTGGTGTCTTCAAATCGGTTTGTTTCGGTCAATACGTCCCGGGAAAAGAGCCATCATGCATGGTTGTGTTAGTAACAACCAGAGGATTGCAATGAAACCAACCATGACTGGATAAATGTTTGTTTAGTGTGTGTAATTACCACGAACGCGTCGTCCAAAGTTGAATGAGACGGAAATCACGACGCAACCGGTTTACAAATGTTTCGTGTTAGGCTATAAAAATTGATTTTATCAAACAAAACGAACATTCACTGTGTAGTTATGTTAGGATTTATGTTTATGCACTATAGCCTGTTAGCATATTGTTTGAAGATGAATATTGTTTTGTTACACACACACACACAATACAGAGGGGGGGGGTGTGTGTAGGTGTGTAAGGACTGACCAACACAGGCCATAAAAGCTGTGGACAGTCTGGAGAGGGGAGGGGTGCATCACTATAGGCCAACCAGGGTGGTTGAGAGACTGTTCCGTACCATATTAGGAATTGATGGAGTGAAGAATTAAGGGGAGACACAAGACGGAGCTACTCTACCCAGCAACCAGATGTGGACAAAGAAAAGCGCCAAGGGGCTTGGACAAGTTCGGGTGCCCCCAAAGGCGGAGCAAGAGTATTAACCATGCTAAGCCTCTACTATGATAGGCCAACTGGAAGAGTTGGAAATAAAATTGTCATAGTATAAAAACTACTAGTTGAATACATTCCACAGTTCTCTGATCTACCCTGCGCGGAGATACAATGAACCCGTATATACGAAAATTGCATTTACCATTTATCGTTTGAGTTTGAGTTTAATTAAAATACTTAAAATATATTCGGTGACTCTGAATCACATTTTGTCCTGATGCCAGATTTGAACAGACGCAAATCTCTTTCAGTTAGGACACTTGGCATTGCCACCAGAGGAAGATCTTCAATGGTAAGCGATTTATTTTATTGTTATTTCTGACTTTCGTGACGCTAATGCTTGGTTGGAAAATGCTAGTAATACTTGTGTGTGTGGGGCGCCGTCCTCAGAAAATCACATGTTTGCTTTTGCAGTAAACCTTTTTGAAATCTGACACAGCGGCTGGATTAATAAGACGTTCATCTTTTAAATTATGTAAGATACATGTATTTACAGGAATGTTTAATACAACGAATGGTGTATTTAAAATGTTAGCTCTCTGCAGTTTCACCGGATGTTGGCCTGGTGGGGCGTTAACTTCTCTAGGGTAGGTGAGACGCTAAGTACTGCAGTGCATCTCCTCCTCATGGACTGCACCAGATTTGCCAGTTCTTGCTGTGAGATGTTACTCCAATCTCCACCACAGCAACCGGCAAGTTCCCGGACATTTCTGGGGGGAATGGCCCGAGCCCTCACCCTCCGATCCAACAGGTCCCAGACGTGCTCAATGGGATTGAGATCCGGGCTCTTCGCTGGCTATGGCAGAACACTAACATTCCTGTATTGCAGGAAATCACGCACAGAACGAGCAGTAAGGCTGGTGGCATTGTCATGCTGGAGGGTCATGTCAGGATGAGCCTGCAGGAAGGGTACCACATGAGGGAGGAGGATGTCTTCCCTGTAACGCACTGCATTGAAATTGCCTGCAATGACAACAAGCTCAGTCCGACGATGCTGTGACACACCGCCCCAGACCATGACGGAACTCTCCACCTCCAAATCGATCCCGCACCAGAGTACAGGCCTTGGTGTAACGCTCATTCCTTCGACGATAAATGAAAATCTGACCATCAACCCTGGTGAGACAAAACCGTGACTCGTCAGTGAAGAGCACTTTTTGCCAGTCCTGTCTGGTCCAGCGATGGTGGGTTTGTGCCCATAGGCGACGTTGTTGCCGGTGATGTCTGGTGGGGACCTGCCTTACAACAGGCCTACAAGCCCTCAGTCCAGCCTCTCAGCACATTGCGGACAGTCTGAGCACTGATGGAGGGATTGTGCGTTCTTGGTGTAACTCGGGCAGTTGTTGTTGCCATCATGTACCTGTCCTGCAGGTGTGATGTTCGGATGTACCGATCCTGTGCAGGTGTTGTTACATGTGGTCTGCCACTGTGAGGACAATCAGCTCACAACGTCCTTCTGTGTGTGCTCAACTACACACTCATAGTGGGCTGTGCTACACGCAGAGTGGTGAGAGGAAGAGAGATAGAGAGAGAAGGAACTTGAGCGGTCTCAGTTTTGTTATGGAAGAGGTTCTCATGTGACAAAGTCAGATGGAACACATTCTTTATTAACTTCTCTAGGATAGGGGGCAGCATTTTCACGTTTGGATGAAAAGCGTGCCCAGAGTAAACTGCCTCCTACTCAGTCCCAGATGCTAATATATGCATATTATTAGTAGTATTGGATAGAAAAGCACTCTGAAGTTTCTAAAACTGTTTGAATCATGTCTGTGACTATAACAGAACTTATTTGGCAGGCAAAACCCCGAGGACAAACCATTCATATTTTTTAAAATGTTTTTGAGGTCACTCTTTTCAATGGGTTTTTTTCAATCCAGATTTCTAAGGGACCTTCCTGCTGTTTCTATCGCTTCCACTGGATGTCAACAGTCTTTAGAAATTGGTTGAGGTTTTTCCTTTGAGAAATGAAGAAGTAGCCATGTTCAGAATGAGGCTACAATGAAGTGTACTGTTTGTTAGAGGCGCGTGACCAGAAAGCATGCTACACATTGTTTTCCTCCGGTATTGAACACAGATCATCCCGTCTTCAATTTTATCGATTATTTACGTAAAAAAATACCTAAAGTTGTATTACAAAAGTAGTTTGAAATGTTTGGACAAAGCTTACAGGTAACTTTTGAGATATTTTGTAGTCACGTTGCGCAAGTTGGAACCGGTGTTTTTCTGGATCAAACGCGCCAAATAAATGGACATTTTGGATATATATAGACGGAATTAATCGAACAAAAGGACCATTTGTGATGTTTATGGGACATATTGGAGTGCCAACAGAAGAAGCTCGTCAAAGGCATGAATTATATCTTTATTTCTTCAGTCCAGACCTGTCGCTAAAGATAATGGGAGGCTGATTGAGGGGAAGTGTCCCCTTATATAGGGACACCTGTTCTACTATTGGCTGCAGGTGTGTGCATCATTTTCACTGAGGCTATTCGCTGCCTAGGCAGCGGTGTAAACCACTATGGGGCGGAGCTCCACAATATAGAACAGCACAGATGCAACAGTTGGTAACAAGATGACGTTCATATCTCCCAAAAACTCTGTTAAAAATCAGTACAGTACAATACTGGACTCTGCTCTAGTGTGCTTTACTGTACTCTGTACTGAACTGAACTCTGCTCTACTGTACTGTGCTCCACTGTACTGTGCTCCACTGTACTTATAGCCGTCTATGATTGGTTCAGATTTGGTCCGGTCCAAATCTGAACCAATCTTAGAAGTCTATGTTTGGACCAAATCAAGGCCAGTCTGGAACAAAAAAACGACATATGTGGACGTTGAAATCAAGGCCAGGGCGAAATGTAATGTAATCTGTTTCTCATCGTCCATGGATGTCTGGTTTCGGTTGGTGCTCAGTGGGTGAGGATGCTGGTTACAGTGAATGGAAAGAGAGGGGGCTGTTGTCAGTTAGATAGAGAAGAGGGAGAGAGAGGGAGGGGTTGTCCAGACTGGTTTCACACTCTTTCTTTGACCACCAGATGACAGAATGAGAAAGAAAACATTATGAGCTGACCATAACAGTATGCCAGTGGAAGGGAAAACAGTAGCAGGTGACAACTTGTGGTTTGTGCCTACTATGATTTCCCATTGTAGCCAACCGCAGTCATTCTGTTAGTGATTCCTCAGTCCTTTCGTTACCGATTTGGTTATAGAATTGTGGTTTTTAAATCACTTAATAAATCAAAATTGTTATCAGTAAAAACAAGTGGTAGGTCTACCTTTACTTGTTACTTCTGTGAACTTTCATTATCAACCCTCCTCATGAGGGAGAGATATTAGAAAACATCTTAAGATGTGGGTTTTTGGTAACAAAATGACAAGGCACTAGGCAATATTTCTTAAACTTACAAAACAAACCAAATTTATAGAAGGCAAATCCTTTCTGCTAAACTACATTTAAATATTAGTAGTTGACAGGGTCTTTATTTCAATATTATTGTGTTTATGTATTTCTAATACCTTGGTATTTCTAATACATTGGTAAGACAAGACAATTTAATACATATCTAGATAAATGGGCTCCGATCCAGAAACTATGTTTTAGTTTGAAACGATTCGGTTTGATTAGAGGAACGAATCAGTGTGATTTCGTTAGATGCGATATACATTTGTGATACTGACATTTGTTGCATAAAACACATTCATTTTCCATTCTAAATTCAAATCTGTTGCCAATGGAGCTCGGCCTCTCTGAGCTGACTTCTTTGTGTGTGCATGTCAATGATGTATATGTCTATTAGTCCATGAGCCAGGGCGGTCAGGCTCATGATGTCAGTGATTTTCTTGAAGGTCTATTACATTTACATTTGAGTCATTTAGCAGATGCTCTTATCCTGAGCAACTTACAGCAGTGAGTACATACATTTTCATATTTATTCATACTGGTCCCTGTGGGAATCGAACTCATAACCCTGGTGTTGCAAGTGCCATGCTCTACCAACTGAGCCATGTCCCTAGAGTTGGAAAATGTGTGATAGCAGTGCAGCAATGGTAGCTTTCTCGGTTTAATCCAAGTTATTCCCCATAACAGATTTTACCCTATGACAAACAATGAGAAATAACTTGTTGTAAATTTACAAGTATACTCTTTAATCATATATCATTTGAAGGCTTAGATTCACAGCTATCAAATCGGACACATTTTTGGAATGTTCAGGTCAACAGAACCTTGACTTTTGACCTTTAGCATACAAATCAGAATAACCTGTGTAAATTGCTTAAAAAAGGAAAGCCTTATACATTTTAATCTTTGTTTGACAAGTGGTTCTGAAAAAGGTCATAAAATTACTTTAAATTGTATATAATATAACCAACTTTGAAAGCACCAGCTACAACTATTGTTTAAAAATAGCCCATATTGTGCCATTGTCCATAGAATGTTAGAGGCCTAGCCATTGAATTACACGTAGAAATGTATTTACAGCTATGTTTTTGGATTGTAACTTTGGTGATAGAGGCACCACATTTCACACAAAAAGCTAGAACAGGGCTTTAAAAAGATTTGTACAGGGCCATCACAAGATTCACGTGTTAACCCCACAGAAGCCTTTTTCCAATATGGCCGCCAAACAAATCAATGGTGCCTTATTTGCTAAGTTTCTCATGACCATACCGGTATGAACTATAATTGTAGTATGCCCAATAACATTTTAAAATGTTCATAGTGATGCAGAATCAGGGTTTCCGTAAGGAAAATGTGGCACCAGACATTTGACCTGCCAGCATTTCTTTTTTACTGGACATTTGAGAAATTTACCGGAACCATATGCATTGGGTGCATAACCTGATTAGGGCATACACTCACAGTGGTCAGAACAACAGAAATCACATTTAGATTATGGTCATTTATAATAATAGAACATGCAAGTCGGGGATCGCAACAATGTGCGGTCCTTCTTACATAATTCTGATGCGCACTTTGAACACGTTAGAATAACTGTCCACATTTACTTTTCCTCAGCCAACAAGATGAGTAACGAACAGCAAAATCACTAGCCTGTCAATCTACTATCCCCTATAGTATAAAAGTTGACCTATTCTATTGGTCAGCTTGTCAAGAAAGAACTGGCCAATTCCAAACAGACTGGGACAGTTGTGGGACGAGAGATCACAAAATAATACACCTAGCAGGCCTAGGCTACATAAAAAGTGTTATAAAGTGATCAGTCTGATGCAACAGATCAAAACGTTTAGCTTAAAATGTTGCTAAACTATTATTTCTTCCCATTATAAGCGCAGCAATGTGCACAAGGCAGTAGGTTATGTGCAAATGTTCGTTCCATAATGCAATTAGCAGGAACACAGTTGTCAAAAGCGCGCCACACATGTGGGCTGTTTCATTTTTCTAAATAACATTTAGAAAAAGGGGAAATCTAATATGCAACAAATAGCATGGGTTGCTAATATGACTATGATTGTGCCTTTGGCTACTGGACAATGAAAGAAAGTTAATAGAAAAGAATTGCCTCCACAGATATAGTCATGTTGGCTAGGCTACTTTGAAGCAAGTAAGTCATGCCTCATAATATATATTAATTCAAACGTTCAGCTTTCAAACAATTAAGTAAATGTTTTCAAAATGCATACTGCCTCCAGCTCATTGCAAAGTGGTGTGTGACCCACTGATGAAGCCTGCCTTCCGTTTCCTATGCATGCTGTTTGGGATGCTGTAGCAGCTGCTCTCACGCTGTATGACAGATTCTCCACTCCTAGGCGCTCTATCTGCATGCTGTACGCGTGTGATAAATAAGATACATAATGAATATACACACGCATCAATTTAATTCCACTAAATTATGCAAATTAACCTATAGACCGATAAGCATGACCAGTCTAATGTATTTACATCGACTGGTATTTCTATCAATGACAACAACAGTAATAGGCTTGATCACCAACAATGACGAGACATCCTATAGGGAGGAGGTGAGGGCACTCTGAGTGTTGTGTCAGGAAAACAACCTCTAACTCAACAAAACAAAAGGAGATGATCGTGGACTTCAGAGGGAGCACCCCCCTATCCACATCGACAGGACAGCAGTGGAAAAGGTGGAACGTTTTAAGTTCCTCGGCATACACATCACGGACAAACTGAAACGGTCCACCCACACAGTGTTGTGAAGGCGCAACACCGCCTCTTCAACCTCAGGAGGCTGAAGAAATTTGGCTGTCACCTAAAACCCTCACAAACTTTTACAAATGCACAACTGAGAGCATCCTGTCGAGCTGTATCACCGCCTGGTACGACAACTGCACCGCCCACAACCGCAGGGCTCTCCAGAGGGTGGTGCGGTCTGCACAACGCATCAGCGGGGTCAAACTACCTACAGCACCCGATGTCACAGGAAGGCCAAAAAGATCATCAAGGACAACAACCACCCGAGCCACTGTCTGATCACCCTGCTACCATCCAGAAGGCGATGGTAGCGGGGTGGGTACAGGTGCATCAAAGCTGGGACCGAGACAGAGGCTATTTTTCAATCTCAAGGCCATCAGACTGTTAAACAGCCATCACTAACACAGAGAGGCTGCTGCCTACATAAACTTGAAATCATTGGCCACTCTAACAAATGGATCACTAGTCACTTCATTAATGCCACTTTAATAATGATGTTTAGATATCTTGCATTACTCATCACAAATCTACTGTTGAAGTTGGAAGTTTACATACACTTAGGTTGGAGTCATTAAAACTCGTTTTTCAACCACTCCACAAATGTATTGTTAATAAACTATAGTTTTGGCAAGTCGGTTAGGACATCTACTTTGTGCATGACACAAGTAATTTTTTCAACAATTGTTAACAGACAGATTATTTCACTTAATCTCAATTCCAGTAGGTCAGAAGCTTACATACACTAAATTGACTGTGCCTTTAAACAGCTTGTAAAATTCCATAAAATGATGTCATGGCTTAAGAAGCTTCTGATAGGCCAATTGACATAATTTGATTCAATTGGAGGTGTACCTGTGGATGTATTTCAAGGCCTATACTCAGTGCTTCTTTGCTTGACATCATGGTAAAATCAAAATAAATAGTAGATGGAGAGAGGGGAGAGAGAGAGAAAGGCACACTTATCATTGAGACATTTCAGAATTATTCTCACAGTAACATTAATCATATAGTTTGCACAAGAACCGCCAAGCGCTTGGAATAAGAAATCATGAATGCATTTACGTGTGTGTTTTATCTGTCGGAACAGCCCTACTTCGGAAGGTTGTTGGCCTTCCAGCTGTATGGCTCCAACTATCCGAAAGGGGTCTCCCCTTTCCCGTCTTCTGTTGTTCACTCTGGAATATAACCAGCCATGTCGACGGTTCCCATTGGTGATGAGCGTAGTAGGATAGTCTCACTTAGATTCGCTTTTCTCGATATCTGACTTAAGACCACCTCACCTCTTCCTCCTTGTTTTGGTATTCAGGATTCAGACCATGATGGACATGAGCTGCAGCTCTTCGTGTCTCTGGAAGGGGAGTTTATTTCTTCACCTCGTGTTGAGGTTTAGAGTTTCAACCATTTAAAACATGTAGCTCTCGCCTCACATTTCCTGGTCTAAAGGTTGAGTCCTCTTCCAAGCCTTTATGCACTCCTGGTCAAAAGGGGCGTTCCGTCATGCTGACAAGCTCTCTGACCTCACTCAGGCATGGCTACTTAATGTGCAAAGGATATGATTAGAAGTTCTCATGACTCCTAAAATAACATTCCTATCTTACCAACAATACTTTCATCATTTACAATATTGTATTCACAACATATTGGATGAAAACTTGACAAATAAAGGGGTTGCTTAGGGAAATTGGCTATAATTGGGCTAATAACTCACTAACTAGCAAATAATATGAACAAATGTGCACACTTGGCAACATGCGGCTTTGGTCTCAAAACAAGTGTATCTACTCGAGATCGCTCATGCCTGTCATTGCAATAGAATTGTCCAATGCGCTCTGCCTAAAATAAAATCACAGACTAATTATTGCATAGTTATATTTGTTTTGGTATGTTGCATTGATCCAAACAATTCTCACAGTAGAAGAAAACGTTGATAGTGTAAATTAACGGGTCAAACTTGAGTAAAGTTGATTGAAGTTCAATCTCGTGCGTCTGCGCAGGCTGGTATTTCTTCTGCACGGCAGTCCTGGACGAGCTGTGCACCCGCAAAGCTTAGAGGGAACATTGGGTATGACACTAAATTACTTGTTTATTGTTCTAATTATGTTAGTAACCAGTAAATAATAGCAATAAGGCACCTCAGGGGTTTGTGGTATATGGCCAATATACCACAGCTAAGGGCTGTATCCAGGCACTCCACATTGGCAATATACCACACCCCCCTCGGGCCGTTTTGCTTAAATATAACCATTATCTACTTCTACAGGGCTTAGACAGCTGCCTTCATGGCTTATATTCCTCATTATTATTTATCTTGTTCTACAGTATATAGAGCTGGCCAACGTGGTGTTTTGGCCCAATGCTTTCCAATGAATGAGTCCAGTGGTCATGTGATGTCTGAGATAGACCGCCATGCTGTATAGGAGGAGTCGTTTGTTTGCCCCCTAACTCTGGTATGTACACAGTCTTGTACCATTGACCTTTTTCTTCATATATCTATTTATTTATTTATTTAATTTTAAAGGTCCAATGCAGCTGTTTTTATCTCAATATCAAATAATTTCTGGGTAACAATTAAGTACTTTACTATGAATGTTTTCAATTAAAAATGGCCAAAATGAAACAAATAAAAATGTCTTCTTAGCCAAGAGCAGTTTCTCAAGCAAGAATTTAGCTAGGCTCCCGAGTGGCGCAGCGGTCTAAGGCACTGGAGGCGTCACTACAGACCCGAGTTCAATTTCGGGCTGTGCCACAGCCGGCTGTGACCAGGAAACCCATGATGCGGCGCACAATTGGCCCAGCGTCGTCCGCGTTAGGGGAGAGTTTGGCCGGCCGGGATTTTCTTGTCCAAATTCTCTAGCGACTCCTTGTGGCGGGCCGGGCGCCTGCAAGCTTACTTGGTGCAGCTGGCGTCCGGGTTAAGCGAGCAGTATGTCAAGAAGCAGTGCGGCTTGGCAGGGTTGTGTTTTGGAGGACACATTGCTCTCAACCGTCGCCTCTCCAGTCTGTAGGGGAGTTGCAGCGATGAGACAAGACTAACTACCAATTGGATATCATGAAATTGGGGAGATAAAAGGGTAAAAGTACAACAAACATAATTTAGCTAGGACTGTCTGGGAGTGGTTTGAGTGGGGAGAGAAACTGAAAATTAGCTGTTATTGGCAGAGAGATTTAGAACTCTTTCTTATTGGTCTTTTAACTAATTTATAGCATGGTGATGTCACCATGCAAGGCCTAAACTCCCACCAAAACAGGCTGAAATTTCAGGCAGTCTTTTCAAACAGCTCTTACACCAAAAGGGCATTATCATCATTTTAACAATTTAACGGTATTATTCAAACCTCATAGTGTGGAAACATATATAAACACAGGAAAATCACGTTTTTGAATGCACTGGACCTTAAAAAGAGATTTAAAATATTTGAAAAGTACCTATTCAATGTTTGGAACCACAACCATCGTGTTGTTGAAATGTGTATGCTAAAAGTGGCTTATCAGTTTCGGAACCATAACCACAGGAAGAGGGGCACAGAACGTTGGAGCCCTATGGGAATTGTCTTTCTGGGCTGAACATCAGTTAAACTGCAATACCGAAGCTGTCCTCTGGGTACAGTCAAAAGTGTGCTACTACCAGAGTTGCCAAACCAGACAGATCAAAGGTAATTCGGGAATAATCACATACCAGGCCTAATGTAGGAGAGAAACAGTCAAATGCAGGAACCAGGACGCGATTATCTAATTTTAGCAACAAAGTAAAAAAACAATCTGTGATAATCAAGGGAACTCTGTATTCATCATGCACAGTGACCTGCATCAACACAGACAGCAATGGAAAGTTACTGGCTACAGTCCAAGCTTTTAGAAATGATCCAGCCACCCCACAGACAGAACAGACACAGCTTTTAAAGCTCTTCCTGGTCCTTGTGAAATATCAGTGACTTATTACTCCGTCACAACAACAATCACCACCCACCTCATCAACTCATCCAGCTACAATGGGATCAGGGGATGGGCTGACAGTGCAACGACAATTTATGGCGGAAGATACTAGCATAAATCAGGCTTCAATTCACTGCAATGGTTGGTTCTACGCTCCACTTCGACATAGCTCTGCAGTAGGATCAGGAGTTTTTCCTGGGCCCTAACAATAAAACGCAGCTCTGCTTTGCGAGCCTTAACACAAACCAAACACACACATATACAAACAATGGCATCAGCCTCTCTCTGACCTAACTAATATTGTTTCTTGCTGGTGCACACCCTGTAATCAGTTAAATCAATGTAGTCCAAAGAATTACTTCATGGTCTGTCTATCATTAGTCTAGTATCAACGATAGAAAATGAAATAGGCCTATTTCATCAATGACAAAGGCTTATAGCATAATATGTTGCGTTTGTAATAAAATACATTCAATGCAAGCCCCCTCTGTCATTCGTCCTATGTTCATATTGTAGTGTAGGCTATGGCTTTTAGGAAGCCAAGACATTCTCATCTGGATGAACCTACACAGAAACATGGATTCATGAACATGAGCATGCACACAGACACACAACATAGGAGAGAGTGGGGTAAGTTGAGACACCCCTTGTTTCTAGGAAACAATACACAAAATGAATCATGTGAGCAAATATTTAGGAAGATGTCAGTCTTTGAAGGAATAAACCACATGGAAAAAGTGGTAAGCAAGTTAAGTCCAACAAACTGATTTTCACAAAATCAAATTCAATTTGTGTTATAGGTTTTATGATGTTTGTATCTAAACCAAAGTAGATTGTTTTACACATCAGTTGGGGTCTTTATAAGCTACAATATGAGGTCCTAAACCTAGCATGAAAGTACACCCTTGTAGCTCTGTGGGACAATATCATAGTTTTATTTTATTTATAATCAAAATGTTTGCCTTGGGGTATGTTGAGCCAATGGCCACCATACAAATGATGTTAACATTTTGTCCGTCCATAATATGCATAGTATTTTTGGCAATATGTCATGTATATGAACTCAAGATAGTGCAGCCAAGGAAGTGCGCGAACGGACGAAGTCCATTTGAGCAGCAGCAAGGGATGACAAAAATAGACTGAATGACACTGAAGAGGTACATTGACAAAAAATAAAATGAACACTTACCTGTGTGAAAGAGAGGCTATGATAGAGTAGCAGAGGCACACAAGGTCTTATCTGATGACAGAGTCTGAGCTTGCTAAACATCAAGAATCTCCTGGACCAGTTTTATGGGTTTAGTAGTCTCAAATGCTTTAGTACTCTCAAATATTTAGAGATCTGTCCCTTGACGTAGTGATGCTGAATGTAAAAAATGTCTGAATTTATCCCACTCTCCCCTAGAAGGATGAACATGCACACAGACACACAGTAGCACACACAGATAAATCTCTCCCAGGAGCCTTTAATGGGATTGAGAGCTTGCGGTTGAACTTTCAAACAGATAGAGGCAGAGAAGAGATATAGGCAGCATAGAGGGAGGCAGATGGAGAGGCAGTGTAGATAGAGGGAGGGAGAGAGAGGCAGAGAGAGCAGAAGGTGTGAGAAAAAAATGTACTTTTGAGGATTTATTAGGCAGAAAATGAAGATAAGGATGGAAGGAGAAGGGAGGGTGTTGGCGTAGAGAGATTTGATTTCATTTATATCACTCATGCTTGCAGACTGAATATGCAGAATGCACAGTCACATTTAGACAATACTTAAATATACTACATTCAATTAAAAAAGGTCCTAGCTTAGAAGAACAGTTTAAAAAGTGACATTTTGTTATTAAAAAGTCTGATGGCAGTGGCTATGGTAGAATTTGTCAGCGTATTTGTCCTTGCGTTGACACTGGACAGTTGTTTCTGGTTTCGCATGACTCCCTTCTCTGTGGTAGAATACCTTGTAGAGAGGGTGGTCAGGCTGGTGCATTTCAGTGACCAATCTTATTGCTGCTTGCTCTAGATAAACAGCCTGTGATCGTACCAGTCCTGTCCTCTCCCTATGACAGCTCTGGGCACAGCACAGATCTCCAAAACACCCCCTTCTGTCTATACCTGACATAAAAGATTAGGGGTCCACCTGTTTCTAACACACTGACATAACCTAAAAAACAATGGGATGAGGGGGTAAATAGCCTCTCTTTCACTCTGACCTCAGTAGCTAGGCTATTTAGTGTCTGAGACATTCAGATGGTTCTTTGGCTCTACATCTGAGACGGTGAGAACAATGTGGTGGCCCACAATGTCTAAAAACAATGTCAATGTCAAAAACAATCTCTAATTGACTGATGTCGAAATAGCAAATGTTTACAACTAGATTTCCTCTCTCTATGTGGTCTGGTTGCTGCTTGTGGTCACTAATCTGCTTTCTATTACGTCTATACTTCTCTGTAGCGTTTTGTGATTTCAAACACCACTGTGAAAGGCACTTCACCATCATATAAAGAATAAAACCAGACTCTGTGGATTGACATTGGGTCATAAGTAGAGCCCGGAGATGTTTCTGCCCATATGGCCTGGGCCCTAGAATTCTCCGGGGGGAGCTTTTAGCAGGACACAATGTTTAGGAAAGTTCAGACAGAAATACGCTATGAAGCCTAATGTAAAACAAACAAGGAACCATGTCGGCTCTATTCATGGCATTTCTATCTGCAACGTCACACAAAGTTTAGAAACTAAATGACCCACTTCAGGTCAAGTGATCAGGTCAAATAAAATAAAATTGTCACATGCTTCGTAAACAACAGGTTTAGAATAACAGTGACATGCTTACTTACGGGCCCTTCGAAAAAATGCAGAGAGAAAAATAGAAAAATAATGACGCAGGGAATAAATACACAATGAGTAATAACTTGGCTATATACACAGGTTACCAGTACCGAGTCGATGTGCAGGGGTACAATGTTATTGAGGTAGATATGTACATATGGGTAAGGGTAAAGTCAGTTGGCAACAGGATAGATAAAAAGCAGTAGCAGCACCATATGTGATGAGTAAAAAGAGTTACTGCAAAGGGGAGGTCAATGCAGATGGTCCGGGTAGCTATTTAGCAATCTTATGGCTTGAAGCTGTTCAGGGTCCTGTTGCACTACCCTCTGTAGTGCCTTGCAGTCGGATGCCAAGCAGTTGCCAAACCAAGCGATGATGCCGCCAGTCAAGATGCTCTCAATGGTGCAGCTTAAGAACTTATTGAGGATCTGTGGGCCCATACCAAATCTGTTCAGCCTCTTGAGGGGAAGAGACATTGTCGTGCCTTCTTCACAACTGTGTTGGTGTGTGTGCCCCATGTCAATTCCTTAATGATGTGGACGCCAAGGAACTTGAAGCTCTCGATCCGCTCCTCTAAAGCCCTGTTGATGTGGATGGGGGTGTGCTTGGCCCTCCGTTTCCTGTAGTCCATAATCAGTTTATTTTTTGTTGTTGTTGATATTGATGTAAAGGTTTTTGTCCTGGCACCACACTGCCAAGTCACTGACCTCCTCCCTATAGACTGTCTCATCGTCACTGATCACGCCTACCACCGTCGTGTCAACTTTAGCAAACTTAATGATGGTGTTGGAGTCGTGCTCGGCCACGCAGTCATGGGTGAACATGGAGTAGAGGGGACTTAGCAAGCACCCCTGAGGGGCCTCCATGTTGAGGGTCAGTGTGGCGGATGCGTTGTAGCCTACCCTCATCACTTGGGGGCGGCCCGTCAAGAAGTCCAGGATCCAGTTGCAGAGGGAGGAGTTCAGTCCCAGGGTCCTAAGCTTAGTGATGAGCTTGGAGGGTACTATGGTGTTGAACGCTGAGCTGTAGTCAATGAACAACATTCTCACATACAGTGGCTTCGGAAAGTATTCAGACATCTTTACTTTTTCCACATTTTGTGGAAATGGATTAAATACAAAAATCTAATCTACACACAATACCCCATAAAGACTAAGTGAAAACAAGTTTTTAGGAATGTTGGCAAAAAGAAAAAACAGAAATACCTTATTTACATAAGTATTCAGACCCTTTGCTATAAGACTCAAAATTGAACTCAGGTTCATCCATTCCATTGATCATCCTTGAGATGTTTCTACAACTTGATTGGTTGTAGAAACATGGTGGTAAATTCAATTGATTGGACATGATTTGGAAAGGCACACACCTGTCTATATAAGGTCCCACAGTTGAGTCAATGTCAGAGCAAAAACCAAGCCATGAGGTCTAAGGAATTGTCCATAGAACTCAGAGAAAGGATTGTGTCGAGGGACAGATCTGGGGAAGGGTACCAAAACATTTCTGCAGCATTGACATCCCCAAGAACACAGTGGCCTCCATCATTCTTTAATGGAAGAAGTTTGGAACCACCAAGACTCTTCCTAGAGCTGGCCGCCCAGCCAAACTGAGCAATCGGGAGAGAAGGGCCTTGGTCAGGGAGGTGACCAAGAACACAATGGTCAGTCTGATAGAGCTCTAGAGTTCCTCTGTGGAGATGGGAGAACCTTCCAGAAGGACAACCATCTCTGCAGCACTACAATAAATCAGGCCTTTATTGTAGTGGCCAGACGGAAGCCACTCCTCAGTAAAAAGGCACATGACAGCCCGCTTGGAGTTTGTCAAAAGGCACCTAAAAAGACTCTCAGACCATGAGAAACAAGATTCTCTGGTATGATGAAACCAAGACTGAACTCTTTGGCCTGAATGCCAAGCGTCATTTTTGGAGGAAACATGGCACCATCCCTACAGTGAAGCATGGTTGTGGCAGCTTCATGCTGTGGGGATGTTTTTCAGCAGCAGGGACTGGGAGACTAGTCAGGATCAAGGGAATGATGAACAAAGCAAAGTACAGAGATCCTTGATGAAAACCTGCTCCAGAGCACTCAGGACCTCAGACTAGTGCGAAGGTTCACCTTCCAACAGGACAACGACCCTAAGCACACAGTCAAGACATCGCAGGGGTGGCTTCGGGACAAGTCTCAATGTCCTTGAGTGGCACAGCCACAGCCCGAACTTGAACCCAATCGAACATCTCTGGAGAGACCTGAAAATATCTGTGCAGCGATGCTCCCCATCCAACCTGACAGAGCTTGAGAGGATCTGCAGAGAAGAATGGGAGAAACTCCCCAAATACAGGTGTGCCAAGCTTGTAGCGTCATACCCAAGAAGACTCGAGGCTGTAATAGCTGCCAAAGGTGCTTCAACAAAGTACTGAGTAAAGGGTCTGAATACTTATGTAAAATGTGATATTTCAGTATTTTTTTTATTTTTACAAAAAAAATCCGATGTTTGCTTTGTCATTATGGGGTATTGTGTGTAAATTGATCAGGGGGGAATACTGTCATCAATTTTAGAATAAGCCTGTAACCTAACAAAATGTGGAAAATTCAAAGAGTCTGAATACTTTCAGAAGGCACCGTAGGTGTTCCTTTTATCCAGGTTGGACAGGGCAGTGTGGAGTGCAATAGAGATTGCATCATCTGTGGATCTGTTGGGGCAGTATGCGAATTGGAGTGGGTCCAGGGTGTCTGGGATGATGGTTTTGATGTGAGCCATGACCAGCCTTTCAAAGCATTTCATGGCTACACAGCAAATTGGCCAGTGTTACAGAGTGTTGATTTTTCAGTGTAACATTTCTAGTGTCGATTCAGGGTTTAAATTAACACTCAGTGGTGTAAAAGTACCGTAATGTTATTGTTAATAATAACCAGTGCTGTGTGTGAAAGAGTGATTGTGTTATACTCTGTGGAGAGTAAAATATTCCCTTCAAAACCACACCCATCATTATTATATTTCCCAGCATGCTCTACTGAAGTTAGATTTTTGGGGATTTTTTTAAAATATCTGTGTTTTCGCATGTACATTGATTGATTGATTAATCTCATGCTACACAAGCATAAATAACAGAATGTTTTCTAAATTAATCCAATCAGCTAGTTACATTTATTGCATCTGTTACTGAAATGGTTGATTCAGTTTAAATGGTTTAGGTAGTCTCCTTTATCAATGTCAGACTGAATGCAGCTTGCTGATGAAAAGTTCCAACAGTTGGATGTCCTAACTCTGGATGGATTCCAATTGGAATTACACATCACTTTGCAAACCAGCATAATGTGCCCTGCAGGCCTGATGTGGCCTGTAAACCATGATGTTCCTAGCACCACTGTGTCAAGGTAAAACTCATCCATCAAAGTAAGGCCTCAACGACATATGTATTGTCAAACAGTTTTATTTTAATGATAACATTCGTCTACAGTAGGAACTCACTTGGTGAACTGCACAGGACTGAAACTGAACAAATTTAACAATCATTTCACTGTCACTAACACATACAGTCATGGGTGGTAACTCTAGAATTCACTTGAAAAGGCACTGGGAAATTATATTGGGGGCGTGGCTTGGTGGGGACATATTTTTGGCCACCCGTGAGTGGAAGTGTTGTACCAGTTTAAATGGTCTATGGTTATGTAAATCAACATTAAGAATGACTACTACTAGTGCTGAAGTATATAACTTGCTTACATAACGATTTATAAATACTATTGTAATGTCCATAACAATTTATAAATACTATTGTAATGTCCATAACCTAACACTGAGTGATCTTGTCAAGAGATAAGGACCTTTATGTGTTGGTTCAAAATACTATATATATATATATATTATATATGAGGTGTTATTGCATAACACCGTTGGTGCAAACTATACACACTTCCTGGAGTTAAAAATAATATACAAGATGTTGTTGCATAACACCGTTGGTGTAAACTATATACACTTCCTAGTAGTGATGTTACGTTTGATACTGGAGCTCCAAGGTATGCGTTGAAATCGCTAAGAGGCTAACTTTGAAGCAGTGTGCCAATGCATGTCACTTTATCAGAGGTACGTCATCAATGACATCCAAAGCTTTGTTTGATCACATGCCTTTTCAAACCGTGTGTTACAAAATGCGAGATCCCACTGATTTTGCAGTGGTTCCGATGCTTTCTTCAATTCCAAGCTGCTTTCACACACCGACCTCTACTAGACACCATACTTACAAATCTAGTTAGGATTTTCTATGAAGTTTTACCTGACGGGTAGTTTAGCAGGTAGAGTGTGGAACTATGGAACATTCAGGGATGCGAGGGTAAATCCCATTAAAAAGACACTATTTAGAAAATTGTTTTATGTGAAACCACACTTTCTGCACTGTTGTTCAAATAATTCGTTTTATTTAGTATAGTATAAGCTTCTGTTTTAAGCATCCTAAATAATGCCATAGATTCAGAAAAAAAATAGAAGGCAAAAAAGGGAATTGTGGGAATTGTGATCAAATTGTGATCGAATCAACAAAGTATTAGCCACTTTCAATGCAACATACCGAAACAAAACGAACTATGCAAGACTTCTTATGCAAAACTAACTATGCAAGAGATTTTGTTGTAGGCAGAATACATCAGAGTAGGATTCTATTGCATTGACATGCAGGACTCAGCCATACTCTACACAGACCGGCGCGGCATAACCAAGAATTGCTTGTTTTGAGATCAAAGCGAGAGCTGCATGTAGCCACGTGTGCACATTTGTTCATATCTTTGCTAGTTAGTGAGTTATTAGCCCAGTTATAGATTATTTGTAGTCAGCAATGGGGGAGTGATTGCTTCCTACAAGAGCACAAAACCTGTACATTTATAGACATCTTTGAAAAGCTATTCAGGTAAAAAGTAAAAAAAAAAATGTCTTAAAAGGGGCAGTGTTGCATTTTGATATAGGCTTGAATAGCTAAGTAGCCAATAGGCAGGGGTTGGATAATTTGTCTGATTCTCTGTAATAATTGTATGGGAATAATAATGCATTTTATTTTGTAAAGTTTTTTGTTGTTGCATCAAACACAACATTTTCAGTCACCTCATTGTCTGAAGGACAAGTGGATAAACAGGTTAATGTCAAGCCCTGCATGTTTTTTTTCATAAGTCAAGGAATTTAAGCATACATTGAACACCACACATTGGCTGCTATTGTCGGTTGAATGATAGAACATCTATTTCCATGTTAAAATGTTATGGGATGCATTTTATCCATTGTTTTTGATGGCAGGCCACTCTGGTAGGCCTACATTATGATCAAATAGACACAGAGCCTACTTGACCACCGTCTGAAACTAACTTAAAGCGGGTACAGCCTCAGTTCACAGTAAACACATGCTGGAAGTTGCACAGAATTTTCACAATGTTCAAGTTTGCACTCATTAAACCTGAAATTTGCTCAGTACCGGAAAAAGACGAGGGAACATTGCTGTTAATGTGTAACCCCATCAGCACTAAGCACAGTGTTAATTTAACACTCATTATCATGGACCTGTATAGACAGTGGCCCAGTGTTAAATTTAACACTGTCAGGGATGATTTAACACTGGAGAATTTGCTGTGTGCAGCTGTGAGTGCTACGGGGCGATAGTCATTTAGTCAGGTTACCTTGGGGTTCTTGGGCACAGGGACTATGGTGGTCTGCTTGAAACATGCAGACATTCCAGACATGGTCAGGGAGAGGTTGAAAAAGTCAGTCACGTGGTCCAGCCTGACTTGGATCAATTCTGAAGAATAGAGGGTGGTGATGATGATGCTCCTGCTGCTAATGTCCTCATTAGAAGCATTCAGGTTCCATATAGATGCGGTAAAGAGGTCAATTCGAACTAGACCAAAACAATGGAATTGCCATGGAAATGCATGGGAGAAAGGGCCGTGAGGGAAAGATCCCGAGGCTCCTCGTTGCCCCCCAGCAAATTGTGCCTACATTTCATTGTTTATGTGTATTTCACACTATGTTGAGATAAAAATCTGAGTATAATGCTTGTATGGATGTCAACCCCAACACATGTTCATGTCATTGTTACCAATAAACTGCATTACAGTTAAAAATTACTGACCAGCTTATACGAACGGGAGTTAGCATTTAGCAGTCACTTCTTCTAAACCTGAAAAGGGACAACTTCTACATGTTATGTAGCGATAAACAGCCAACTATATCTAAATCGGACTTAAATAACAACATTCTGCACTTGTTACAACACATAAATCATGACGGATTTGACAAACATCCACTTTGTTAGATCAGATTTGTTGAATGTGCACCAATCTGGTTAATGGAAGTTCTGAGCTTGTTTTGATGCCAGAACAGGGGTCTTGCATAATAGTGCAGTGTCGTAATGACTGAGTCATGGGATAACATACAGCATCAGCTGTTTAAATATGGAGATAGAAATGGTATACTGTGTAGTCAGACAACAGCAGAAGAAAGTATACCTATTCAACTGCCAACATTGTAATGCTTTTTACCATTGAAGGACACTCAGTGAAAAAGCAGCTTGTGCACTCACACTCCAGCCTACATACAGCATGTGGCCAGTCTGAAATTTAAATGTAGGCTATATTCGTGGTCATGTTCATGCTGCACCCTTAATATGGGACAAAGCCTTGATAGTTCATAGAGAAACAGCCAAACCTTCTGGAAGCGAAATCTGACAGTCCCACATATGGAAGAAACAGACCTGATATGGCTCTTCTAACAGTGTCAGTAAATTAAACTGAGTCTGTAGCTGTATAAGTATTAACAAAGACTGCTGTTTTCTCTCATGCCACAGACAGACTACAGTTCACCAAGGCTTTCAGAATCCCACAGAACAGAAGTTAGTCCATTATTGGGATACACATAGCCTAAAGGAGCCTAACTTTACTCCTTATAGTCCAAGGACCTTACGTGTTCTGTTGAGAGGCCAATTGGCTCTGGCAGCCAAAACAACCAAAAACTCCATCTAAACGTGAATCGATTCTCAATTGCGTTACCGTTCTAGAAACATAAAGCCCTTATCACATCAAAATAATTTCACGAATGCAAAATACAAACTTAGTGTACACTGTTTTAAGAGGTTTTACAGTTGCAGCCGACAACATATTTATTTATAACAACACGTTTGTGGCCTCCGTCTTCTATTTGCACACAGTTCTTCGGAGAAACAGATAGCTAATTAGCACAGGTAGCTACGCCTCATGGGAATATGGCTGTGTGGGAAACCTAGCCCTAAAAATGTGTAGTAATTTCACCCTTTTTTAATGATTATTTCTCAATGACTGGAAAGATACATTCCATTTATTTCCAAAACCGGGCTCTTAACAAAACTCTCCCTGCCAGAAGATACTATCGTCAAGGCATCTATGAATGGGTTAGGCAATGTGCAGTACTCAGCAATGAAATGCTTGCATCTGACATGAGGTTTATGGTGACACATGGTTCAATATACAGTATATCACAAAAGTGAGTACACCCCTCACATTTTTGTAAATATTTGAGTATATCTTTTCATGTGACAACACTGAAGAAATGACACTTTGCTACAATGTAAAGTAGTGAGTGTACAGCTTGTATAACAGTGTAAATTTGCTGTCCCCTCAAAATAACTCAACACACAGCCATTAATGTCTAAACCGCTGGCAACAAAAGTGAGTACACCCCTAAGTGAAAATGTCCAAATTGGGCCCAAAGTGTCAATATTTTGTGTGGCCACCATCATTTCCCACCACTGCCTTAACCCTCTTGGGCATGGAGTTCACCAGAGCTTCACAGGTTGCCACTGGAGTCCTCTTCCACTCCCCCATGAAGTTTTGTGTAATCTAGCTCCGACCACATCGATTCGCCAAGGTCAATACTTAAAAAAAAAAAATGTTTAAATGAAACGTCTACTTTGTACCGATGTTTGTTCTCTGTAGTTGTGTGGCTTTATTTGCTAAAATCCATACTTTTCAATAAACGTTAATCAAATACAACCACTGACTGTTTCCTTGTTGAGATTCAATCGGCACATGCACATTTGCGCTGAGCAAACACTCAGAGGTTGTATTTGTTCACTCAAAAAGTATGGATTTCAGCAAACAAAGAAAAGCATGCAACTACTGGGGACAAACATAGGCACAAGGTAGGTGTTTCATAATTCCCATGTTTCGTTCATATTGAACTTGGGCGAATCGATGTAATAGGAGCTAGATTTCACATAGCATGATTCTCTTCTCCACTGTTGGTGGAGTCGTCAGAAACGTCCTTCATCGTTGAGTTTAATACGCTATTCAGGGCACTGCGTGATAGGCTATTTGTGGATCAAATATGCGCAATGTATTTAATTTACCAAAACATTGCATCTCACATAGCATTTATTGCACAATATTTAAACGCATATTTAATAATGAAATAAACTAGCTAACGTTAGCAAGATACATTTTGACTAACAGCTGTCATCACTACGATTCCACTAATAAAAACGCAACATGTACTAACATTGACTAACCAACCAATAGTCACTGACAGTTGACGGTTCACTAGCTAGACAGATTGCGATGCTACCAGAGGTGCACTATGAACAGCGGTCTTTGCGAACGCTGATAATATTCGTCTGTTGCTTCTAAAAAAAAAATCTTTTGACATCGCTTTATTATTATTTGATGAGTCAATATGGCTCTGTTGTTGTATGTGGACCTAGCCTACATGACAACCTTGTTTACTTCCTCCGCCGCGCGCTAGCTAGCCGACGCACTAGGCAGTATGTCCTCGTTGAAACTCCCTCATCGCATCCATCATGAAATTATACATGTTACAACTCCATCGGTGTTGAAACCCTACCTGTCCAGTCTTGCGTGGCTCGTGGTCGGCAGGAACCCCTCATAGTCCAGGTTTGAAGGAGAGCTGCTCGTTGCCAGCGTTGTTTCGTTGTGTGCGTCTCTCCGCGGTGCTTGATGGCAATGAATGGAGTGACATTTGGAGAGGCATGCAAGTCCTGTCCAACAGGACGGAGAGGATTTCAGACAGCGCAGATGCGCTACAACAGGCACGGGGTTATGTGAGCACTAGCTAAATAGATTTTTTCACTAGCAGTAATGACTAATCTTTGAAAATACAAATGTCCTTTTTTGTTTAAATATGGTTGGGTTCACATTAATCAAAAGATGACAGCCTATGTGGCAATGAGATCAGGGGTCACCACATGTGTTGTGTTGAGTTGTGATGAGGTCAGCAAGAATGAGAACGTTCATAAACTCATAACATCTCTCTCTTTCTCACACATATACACACAATTCATGGGACATTTTAGTCATAGTTCAATGGAAAGGATTTCACATATTTAATTTTAGAAAGGGCTTGATTGTGCATTGCAATCTTCAATACAATACCAATACTTCCACAATACATCTTAGAATGAATCATGATGCAAACTTTTTTCAAAAGCAGAATTCAATAAAAAGAAGAGAATGCTCGGAATTCAAACAACATGCTCGTGAAAGCAAGATATTTCTCCTCTCAGCTGGGATCTCTACAGCTGCACCCCACTGCAAGAATCCAGCTCTGACTATGGTGTCGTCTGCAGAGAGGACAGACATGATGATGAGTGGCAGAACATGACTGACCTGACAAAACCAGTGGCGATTTTAGCATGTAAATCTTGGTGGGGCAAACTCCCTCAGCTTTTGGGGGGATGCATGCCAGCAAAGTCACAATACTAAACAACACTATAACGGTGAGAAACGGTGCCCACAAACTGTTAGGGCCTACATTAAGCTGTTCAAACAGCAGAGTCCCAACACCTTACCACCCCTACACCTGGCTATCAGCAGAGCCTTGTCTGGCAGCGAAACAGTTCATTCAGACTCATTTACTGCCTTTAAAAAAAACAGCTGATATGGCTGACCTGCTTAAACAAATGTGTTTTTTCCCCCGCCTTTTTTCTCCCCAATTTCGTGTTATCCAATTGGTAGTTACAGTCTTGTCCCATCACTGCAATTCCCGTACAAGAGCCATGCGTCCTCCAAAACACGACCCTGCCAAGCCGCACTGCTTCTTGACACACTGCTCGCTTAACACGGATGTGTCGGAGGAAACACCATACAACTGGCGACCGTGTCAGCATGCGCCCGGCCCGCCACAAGAGTCGCTAGAGCGCGATGGGACAAGGACATCCCGGCCGGCCAAATCCTCCCCTAACACGGACTACACTGGGCCAATTGTGCGCCGCCTCATGGGTCTCCCGGTCGCGGCCGGCTGCGACACTCCCGGGATCGTACCCGGGTCTGTAGCAATACAGTGCCTTAGACCGCTGCGCCACTAGGGAGGAAAACAAATGTGGTTTCTACTGACAATTGAGATGTACAAAGTATGGCATAAGGTGACAACGAGCGGATAATTTGTATTTATATATTTATTTTATTTAACCTTTAACTAGGCAAGTCTTAAGAACAAATTCTTATTTACAATGAGGGCTTACCCCGGCCAAACCCGGACAACACTGGGCCAATTGTGCGCCGCCCTATGGGACTCCCAATCACTGCCGGATGTGATACAGCCTGGATTCGTACCAGGGACTGTAGTGACGCCTCTTGCACTGTGATGCAGTGCCTTAGACTTCTGCGCCACTCGGGAGCCCAAAATAAGAGGCAATCCGTAATTTCGATTAAGACATTAATGAGTGAGCTAGAACGGACGTAGTCAATATAACTTTGTTCAGCACTTTTGAAATGTACAGTGACAGAATTCAGATCATGGGCCGTTCTTACAGTATTCTCCCTGAACACCAAGTCAGAACCATAGGATTCATAAAGGGGGCATATAAGCAGACAATGAAAGCTCTTACAATATCCGATGATTACATTTCTCTTAAACTTGGTATAGGCTACATGTGCACCACCAAGTCAGAACAGTAGGCGAAATTATGAAGGGAAAAGAGACCAAATTATTAGGTTGAGGCACATGGGCTACTAACAGCTTACTACACAACATACTTAGTATTACTTTCTTAGCTACAGTATAAATATCTCCTGGCATATTAGATCATTTATGCAGCAGCATACAATACATTCTTTGGCCCTTGTGCTGTGCTCACTTGAACTGGAAGGCGGTGGTGCAGTCCCTCGTCTGCAAATGTTGTCATCAAAGTCTGGCATTCTCTGGATTTATGGTGCTTTCAAGACAGCTGGGAACTCATTAAAAAACAGTGTTGAATCATGATGTAAGTGATCTTCAGGTCGGAGCTCTAGAAAGAGGCCTGAGTTCCTGACTTGCAATTCCGAGTTGGATGACCGTTCAAAAATTATTTTCCCAGTCGGAGCTCGTTTTTTCCCAGAGAAACCAGTTGTTTTGAACTCACTGAAGTCTGAGATTTCTCAGTTCCCAGTTGATTCGAGCGAGCAGAAATCATGCTGCATTGACGGCATGGTCAATGTTGTAATGTTTGTCCTTTTAAGCTTGGAAAAGAGACCGTTAAACCCAGACTTGGACCACACACCCACTCCACTGAATAGCAGGCTAGTGATTGCTTTGCAATGCTTGCAGTTAGCCACTGATTCCTTGCAAACCCCTCATTGTTGAATTTGCGATTTCCGACTGGTGTAAAGTTTATGTCCAATGGCCGAAGAGCACCGATACGTTTTACCTATAATTTCTCTTCATGTGGCAAGGATTGAAAATAATTTTCAAGTAGATTGTTGATTCATGATGATGACTGCTGGCTTAGATTTTGAAAGTATGATGTTGACATGATCAGTCCAATCAAAGCTACTGTAGATATGTGATTTGATGTCATTTTATCTGTGGCCAATGACCTTGAGCCTTCTTGGATGGGCACTTCTAATGTAACTCTATGGCAGCACCCAAGGGGCTTGAATTTGAGCTCTACCCGTAGATTTTTGCGGTGACGTGTCCCCATGAGTGAGCCAATCACGGCGCAACTAGAGAACATTACCAACCCCTAAGCTCTATATTTTCCGCTGGTTGCCCCACCATCACAGAAAGCACAGAGCCAGGCTGAAACACCTGCAAAAAAGAGACCAAGTTTGTTTGTAGCTTTATTAACTCAATGATTTTTTTTACATTGTTTGCAAACATATGTGACATGTATTAATGCCAAAATAACATGAAAAAAAGGCAACAAAAAGCTTAACAGGTGGGGCTCTGCCCTGAACAACAAAAAGCTTAACAGGTGGGGCTCTGCCCTGAACAACAAAAAGCTTAACAGGTGGGGCTCTGCCCTGAACAACAAAAAGCTTAACAGGTGGGGCTCTGCCCTGAACAACAAAAAGCTTAACAGGTGGGGCTCTGCCCTGAACAACAAAAAGCTTAACAGGTGGGGCTCTGCCCTGAACAACAAAAAGCTTAACAGGTGGGGCTCTGCCCTGAACAACACAAAGCTTAACAGGTGGGGCTCTGCCCTGAACAACAAAAAGCTTAACAGGTGGGGCTCTGCCCTGAACAACACAAAGCTTAACAGGTGGGGCTCTGCCCTGAACAACACAAAGCTTAACAGGTGGGGCTCTGCCCTGAACAACACAAAGCTTAACAGGTGGGGCTCTGCCCTGAACAACAAAAAGCTTAACAGGTGGGGCTCTGCCCTGAACAACACAAAGCTTAACAGGTGGGGCTCTGCCCTGAACAACAAAAAGCTTAACAGGTGGGGCTCTGCCCTGAATGACGGGTCACCACTGCGTCACAGACTGTGGATGAGATGAAATAGAGAGAGATACAGTTCAGGTCAGACTACAGCAGAAGGTGAGCCCTATCATGCACACACACACACCATTGTACTAACCACACATCAAATTCACCATGAAATTGTCTACAACTGTCATTGACATGCCACAGTCATATTCTCTCACTGATCGGAAGCTGATGCTCTTTCTGATCATCTCAGGGTGTGCCCCTCTAGGAGGAGGGTGTGTCTGTCCTTCATACCTCCTCGTTTAGCCCCGCCTTCCTGAGCAGCTTCCTCAGAGCAGGGTCCAGCTCACTAGACTGCACACAGATGAGGATGTTACAATACAATAGCATTGATAACTGTGATATAACAGAGATATAAATGTGATCATAATGCAGTATCATAATGTTAATGGTTGTGTTAAAACAATAGTGGTGCAGGTGCTGTACTCACACTGAGGCCTTGCTCTGGGCCAACTCCCACCTGGGACTACTGTCTGGAGAAGAGACAAGATTAAATCAGCCAGACAGCCATTTATATTTTCTTCCATTCTAATGCAGCATCATAAAATGTATCTAATAGTGAATTATCTGGGTCTGTCTGAGCTCCAGTGTGCTGATGTAGGCCTATATATTTCTCGTTCTGACACATCTGGAGATGGAGTGCTGATCTCAGATCTGCTCTGTTCCTGTTCACAGACAGCCTGAGGCAGAGTCCACACTGTCAGTATGGTTCAGCTGAGTCTGCCCACTAGCTCTGTTTGAGAAAGAGAGGGAGAGGAAGAGAGACAGCAAGAGATAAAGAGTAAAATAAAGTGTTCCGGGGAGAAAATGAAAAAGAGTGACGTGAGACAGCGAGATCGGGGAAGAGGAGATGAGGGGAGAAAGAGAAGAGGACTGGCCTGCCTGAAGCTGAGAGAACTAATTATATTGTAAATGTGATGTGACGTGTGTGTGTGTGTTGCTTTCCAAATCTGGGGCTTGTTGGATCTGTCTCCAAGGCTGTACAGAACCTCTCTGCCTCAGCTGCAAAGTTCAGGCTCACCTGGCAATACTGCACGAACACACACAGCCAGTGTGGGAGGCCGTCAAGGACCAGAACAAAGACGTTTCAGAGCCATGCTATTGGCCAAAGCCTTTTTAATAGCAGAATGGTTAATATGCCCCTAAAAGCTGTTCCATAAACAGTTTTGTTGCTTTGACCATCAGGGTTGAAACAGGATTATAGTATTGTGTTTGATAAGGGGAGAACTTGGAGCATGTCACTTACATTTGCAGGGAAGGTGTGGCAGTAGGGGCAGATGCAGAGTAACAAAATGGAACATACAGTTCCTGTTCTCATAGCAACTCAGCTCTCGGGTATGTTAAAGGAGATTAGAGAATTGTGGTTAAAATGAGTCATCAGTAATTTACAAAAGAAAAACATCCACACCCTTTACAACAAAGCCTATTGTTTTTTAAGGAACATGCAAGCTCATGGTGACTGGTAAAGACATAAGAAAACTATGTTATGTTCCCCAGTTTCTGTGTTGTTGTGGGTTTGTATGTATGTGTGTGTGTATTTCAGGAAATGGAATCCTGTATTCTTCAAGCAGCTGATTGGTCGGCCCCATCGATGATTGGCGCTCTGAACCCTCCCTCTCGTCAGGGGAAACAACTGTCTTCAATTACCAACTCCTTCTACAGCTGGATAAAAGCTAGTGTTCCTTGGTCAGGAGGCGCGAGCGTCTTTGATGTCCTGTGTTGGTTGTTAGTCTGTGAAAGTTTTGTTGAAGTATTTTGTAGCTGCTACTCCTGCTGTATGTGTATGCCAATAGGGCTTAGTGTTTTTGATTATTGAAATTGTTCACTTTCAGTTAGTAATTATTCTGTTGTATTTGTTCCTGGGGGGGACGGGGAATGCACATTTGGAGTGTTTAGGCAAGAGGCCTGCGGGGAAATACATAACCTGTAGTATTTACTGTCTATGCACACTAGGCAAGACCTGGGAGGACCACCCCCTCTATTTTGGTTAGTGCGCCAGGAGGTGCTAAAAGATTAGGTAAGTATTGGGTAGGTAGGAGGGGACTATTTAACTTTCTTTTCTTTGGTTCTGTCCAGCCTCTTTTCCCCACATTAATGTGTTAGGAATAATACATTCACTGTAAACGGAAATTTTTTTCTGCCTCCGTTGTCCTTCCCCTGCACCTACGATCACATACCTTTTTCACTCCACGGGGAGTTGAGTTGTAGCAGGGTATTGCGTTCTCTCCGCCAAGGGGGCGTACATAACATAATGGGGGGTTTATCCGGGATTATTAAATTCACAGGACACCGCTGCTCTGATCTCTGTGATTGAGGTGTGGTTGTGAGTTTGGGTGACTTAATTTACTTGTGTTCACTAGGCTGCTGTGTACCATGGCTGCCTCAGCCATCTCCCATTTTTATTGAAGTGCCCTCGGTTGATAGGTTGGTGGGGTTTCGCAAAGTAGACCTTTGCGCCATACCTTACCATTATGGACTCTTTGTCCCTGAGGAAGCCCTAAAGGATGAGCTGTTGGTGCTAGTCAGGGAGGGTTTAGTGAGAAAATGAATTTTCTTGTTGAAAGATGAGGGAGGCTGATAGACCTTCCGATGCCAAGTCGGAGGAAGGTGTTGCTCGTACCCCCTCTACATTTGCCCCGATTCAACCCTTTATCTTCGGGTTAGGGTTGTTCAGACGGGACCGCTAGGGTAAAGGTGATGCTGGCTTGTTTGGAAATAGAGCTAAAATATAAAGAGCGTGTTTATCCAGCTGGAGTTTGATTTAGAAATTAGGAAAATGGCAATAGAAGCCGACAAGGAGGTGAGGATCCGACAACTGGAGCTAGACGCTGGCTCCAGTGCGACTCCACAACCTACCCATCATCAAGCCTACTTCGAAGTGAGTAAGAATATTGCGTTAGTCCCTCCATTTCGGAAGTTGATTCATATTTCTCTGCGTTTGAGTATGTGGCCGCTGCATTGGCCACTCGAGGTTTGGCCACTCCTGTTGCAACCTAAATTGTCTGGAAAAGCCCAGGAAGTATTAGCCGCTTTCTCCCTAGAAGACAAGTTTACAGTATTGTAATGACCCGGCTGGGTCATAAAGGGAAAAGAGACGGACTCTAGGTGTGTAGGTCAGAACACAGGTTTATTCTTAAACTGGGCTATTGTTCAGGCCCCAGCCCACGCCGCTAAATGCCGAACGTACACAATTATACCATGTCGAGTTAAGGGTCACTTTCATAGGAACAGATCAAGGCCCCGAACAGAAAAAGGAAGAGAGATGAGACAGTAATCCCTATTTATGCATTTCCAAACCCCGCGGGATTACCCATCATACCCCCCCAACCTTTCCATCTGTCCTGACATATTTAACCCCTGCTAGTAGCCATGAGAACCATAACACACCCACAAACACAGAACACAATACCGGGTCGTTACATAGCCCCCCCCTTTCTAAACCCTAGCCCCTAGGGTTACACAACAAAATCCTTAAAACGACCCGGAGGTCGCATCAGTCTCTTGGGCCTCCCCGTGACTCTCACCGGTGAACCCCCAGAACACTCCTCTGCCCCAATGTCATTTTCAGCGCCCTCCGAAGAAGCAGCCCCCTCCCCAGGCTCAGGTTGCGCTAGAGTCTCCTCGTTAGACTGTTCCCGTGGGCTCACATCAGAGACCTCACTCTCATTCCCTACCGTTTTCCTCCCTCTGTAGGGTGCCAATCGATCCCGGTGGACCACCACCTTCCTGCTCCGTGGGGGGACCTCCACCCGGTACGTCACCTCCCCCACTCTCTCTATCACCAGACACGGCCCCACCCATGCACTGTCCAGCTTTGGGCACCGCCCCTTCTTGCGCGTGGGGTTGTGAAGCCACACACATTCTCCCGCTCCAAAGTGCCTCCCCCTAGCGCGCGAGTCGTAGTGGCGCTTTTGGCGCACCCCTGCGTTCTCGAGTTGCTCTCTTGCGAAGGTGTGAGCCGCTTCTAACCGGTTCTGCAGACGACACACATAGTTCGGGCCAGGCAAAACCCCGTCGTCATTATCAGGAGGGTGGCCAAACGTCAGTTCGGCTGGGGTGCGCAACTCACGACCTAACATTAGTAGTGCTGGGGAGCACGCAGTCGATTCTTGAACAGCCGACCTACACGCCATAAGAATAAACGGTAAGTGGGTGTTCCAATCTCTCTGGTGTTTTGAGGTAACGATGGCCAGCTGCTGTGCTAATGTTCTGTTAAATCTTTCCACCAGCCCATCACTCTGGGGGTGAAGCGGAGTAGTGCGCGTCTTCTCCGCGCCTAACCGTCTACACAACTCTGAGAACACCCGTGACTCGAAGTTTCTCCCCTGGTCGCTGTGAATAGACTGTGGCACCCCAAACCGACTGATTATTCCCCCCACCAACGCATCAGCTACTGTCTCTGCCTCCTGGTCTGGGAGAGCGTAAGCCTCCGGCCACTTGGTTAAGTAGTCCATAGCGGTTAGAATCCACCTGTTACCGCTGTCTGTGGTTGGAAACGGCCCTACTATGTCTACCCCCAGTCTCTCCATGGGCTCCCCTACTGGGAATTGTTGTAGGAGGGCGTGTGACTGACCTGGAGGTCCTTTTTTAGCAGCACACTCGTCGCACTGCCTACAAAAGTCCTCAACATCCCTCCTGTGCCTGGCCCAATAGAAGCCTTTACGCACGCGCTTTAACGTTTTGGAGACCCCAAAATGCCCTGCGCCTACTCCCCCATGAAGCTGCTGTAACACGCTCCCCTGCAGCCTTTTGGGCACCACTACCTGCCACGTAATTTCTCCAGTCGCTGGCTTTTTCCACCCCCTCTGGAGCACTCCCTCAGCCACTCTAAGGACTGTGAATTTAGCCCACAGTCCTTTGGTGACTGGTGATAGAGGGGCTACTTCCCCCCACGGCGGTCGTCTTCTCTCTTCCACCCACCGCAGCACAGGACGCAGCTCTGCGTCCTCCTCCTGGCGACGCCTCCACTCCCCAACGTCCACAGCCTCAAGCTCCCGGCACTCTGTCACACTCAGCTGACTCACCGTGGCGGTGACTCCCTCCTCCCTGCACAGTTCTCTCTCTCGCTCCACCCGTTTGGCGCAGTACCCACAGCCATCCTCAGCACACGGGCGGCGGGACAAGGCGTCTGCATTGCTGTGGCGAAGGCCGGCTCTGTGCTCCACCTGGAAGTCGTAGGGTTGCAGCTCCTCCAGCCAGCGGGCAATCTGACCCTCTGGCTCCTTGAAGGAGAGAAGCCACTGCAGGGCGGAGTGATCCGTCCGGACCACAAACGGCAGGCCCCCCAGGTAGTACTTGAAATGGCGTACTGCTGCCACGACAGCCAAAAGCTCTCTCCTTGTCACGCAGTAGCGTTTTTCAGCCTTATCAAAAGTTCTGCTGTAATAAGCTACTACGTGTTCCCCATCAGGACCACGTTGAGCCAGCACAGCCCCCAAACCCTCATTGCTTGCGTCGGTGTCCAGGATGAACGGACGGTTCGGGTCTGGTGAGGCCAGGACAGGGGCCTCCATCAGGGCACGTTTGAGGGCCTCAAACGCCCGCTGGTGCTCTTCGGTCCACTGAAAAACAGTGTCCTCCTTGAGAAGGTGGTTCAAAGGAGCCGCTACCCCCGCAAACCCCTTCACAAACCTACGATAGTAGGATGCCAGCCCCAGGAAGCTCTTAACCTCTTTTTTCCCCCCTGGAACTGGCCACCCCCTCACAGCCTCTACTTTGTCTGGCATCGTGCTGATGCCCTCACCACCCAGCTGATGCCCCAGGAACGCCACCTCCCTTTGCATGAAATGGCACTTTCCCGGATGTAATTTTAGCCCCGCCCCCGAGATCCTCTCCAACACTCGCCTAATTGCACCCAGTGCCCCCTTAAACGATGTGCCGTGCACCAATATGTTGTCTAGGTACACAACACACTCGTCTCTCGGAACCCCCGCCAGCACTCTGTCCATGAGCCTCTCAAAGGTGGCAGGAGCATTACAGAGCCCGAAGCACAGCACCTTGAACTGCCAATGGCCCCTATCTGTGGAGAAGGCCGTTTTTTCACGTGCCCCTGGCGAGAGGGGCACCTGCCAGTAGCCACTGCGCAGATCAAGGGAGGAGAACCACGAGGACCCTCTCACGTGGTCTAGCGACTCATCAATCCTCGGTAGGGGATAAGAGTCTTTAGTGGTGACAGAATTTAGGCCCCTGTAGTCAACACACAACCTAAGTTTACCCCCTTTCTTAGGCACCATGACGACCGGCGCGGACCATGGGCTATCTGATGGCTCAATGAAATCAGCCCGCAACATGTCAACAATAGCTGTGTCTGCTGCTTCCCTCCTGGCAAGGGGAATACGACGGGCCGAATTTTAATGGGTCGGGCGTCCCCAGTGTCTATTTCGTGCTGAACTAGGTGCGTTTGTCCTACCTCATCTTCCCCCCAAGCGAAGCTATCTTTAAAGTCCAACAGCAGCTGCTTTAACTGTCTCTGTTGTCTCTCATCCAGACCCTGACAGTTCTTCAGCCACACAGCCTCGACGGCGTCGATAGCTTCCTCCTTCCCCCCGTCGGGCTGATGGGGTGAAGGAGCCAGTGTGTTTTGGGCTACTGGGCTGCCTGTGCTTGCACCATGATGGGGAGTGAAGGCCGTCGCCGCCGGAGACAGCTGCTGGGATGGCACAACGACCAAGGGAGCAGCCGGGATGACCGGTGGAGTTTCTGCAAGCTTGGAGGAAGACGGAGGGACAGCCCTGCCCCCTGCTGGCCCTCCCGAAGGCGACATTCCCACTGTGGGCCCGCCCGACAGCCTCAAAGTGCCCGACGCTAAGTCCAACTGAGCCCCACAGTTTTTCAAAAAGTCCATTCCCAGTATACAGGGGTCCTGCACCGCTGCTACCCACACCGGACACCCCACAGTTCTCCCCCCCACAGTCACAGATAGCTGACACTTCCCTAACATGGGGGCTAGCTCCCCCGTGACAGTCCGTAGCTGGACAAGGGTCGGCTCCACCCGCACCCCAACAGGTAGTATGTCTGGTCTCACCAGGGTTACTGTAGAGCCCGTGTCGACCAGGGCCAAACATTCCACCCCCTCTACCTTGACGATGACATTGCAGAAGTCCCCAACGGTGGTACGTCCCACCACAACTACCGGACTAGGAAACACGGCGGCAGCTACACCCTGGGGGAGCAGGTCCCCACCCTCTTGTCTGCGCTGCTGGGTACCTCTTTTGCTTACAGTGGGTTCGGGGGCGGGGGGGTGGGCCCGCGCTGCCCCCTGCGCGAGAACCCGCTGTCGTTTCCCTGGTGACGGGAGAATCTGCCACACTCCCGCTGAATGTGGCCAGGCTGGCCACAACCCCAGCAGACAATAGGAGTTGAGCTGACACTGCGACGTTGCCTGGAGCCCCTCTCCATGACAAGCGAAGCAGTCTTGACTAGCCCGCCCAACTCGTCAACCCACTCTGGTTTTGTGACCCCTGGCACCCCAGCCACCGCTGCTCTCACCTCTGGTTGACTGGCGACTTCCACTCTCACTCCCTCACCCCAGATCAGCTCCCTCTTCCTGGCTATCTCCACTGCAGCCCGCAGAGATGGTGGGTCCGCCATCTGAACATGCTTACCCAGTTCGGTGGAAGAGAGCGCTCTAATAAAACTGTCCCGTGCCAGCTCGTCTTGCACCCCAATCGGCATAGTTGCATAAGCCCGCCTGGTCAGGCTCAGAATACCACTTGCCAATGCCTTTAATGATTCCCCCTGAAGTCTCTTTTTGTTACTCAGTTCAATCCGCAGCATGTTGGGCTGCGCGTCGCTGCCGAAACGGCCCCCCAATGCCTCCACTAGCGCACCGTAGTCGCCCCTCTCGTCCGGGGCTAGCGTTAACAGGCATTCCGACGCCTCCTCTGCCAGGCTCAGGGCAAGCTGTAACGCTTTCGTCTCGTCAGACCACCTCCTGGCTCTAGCCAACAACTCGAATTGAGTGAAAAAAACTTCCCATTTACCTTGTCCATTGAACTTTGGTAGTTTAGCCGCTACCGTGGCTAATGGCAATAGGCCGCTGCCATCTCTGTTTACATAAGCAGGCCCAGCCATTTCCGCACCCGGTGACGTCGATATCCCCGTCGCCGTGACGTCTGCTCTCGAGCGGCGTGAAGGAAAACCCGCCAGTTCTGCCATCTTGCTGACTGACAATTTAACTCCCGCCATGTGGCTCTCCAGCTCTTCTACGGCAGTCGCCGCCTGACCCCCCCGACCGGGTACCCCCGAGCCCACAACGGACACTTTGTCCGACTCTTCCTTAATTTTCCGCCTCGCCCCAAGCATCATGACCGTAGATGCGAGTCACGCTAAAGCCAACCCGGCCTATACTGAACAGCTAACTCGCCTAGTCTCGATCCCGTAGTTCGAAAGCACTTCTGACACCAATGTAATGACCCGGCTGGGTCATAAAGGGAAAAGAGACGGACTCTAGGTGTGTAGGTCAGAACACAGGTTTATTCTTAAACTGGGCTATTGTTCAGGCCCCAGCCCACGCCGCTAAATGCCGAACGTACACAATTATACCATGTCGAGTTAAGGGTCACTTTCATAGGAACAGATCAAGGCCCCGAACAGAAAAAGGAAGAGAGGTGAGACAGTAATCCCTATTTATGCATTTCCAAACCCCGCGGGATTACCCATCATACCCCCCCAACCTTTCCATCTGTCCTGACATATTTAACCCCTGCTAGTAGCCATGAGAACCATAACACACTCACAAACACAGAACACAATACCGGGTCGTTACAGTATGATATAGTTAAAACAACCGTTTTGCGGGCTTATGAGTTGGTGCCTGAAGCTTAAAGGCAGCGCGTCAGGAACCACAAACCCTCTCACCGTACTTTTGTTGAGTTTGCTAGGGACAAAAAGTTTCTGTTCAATCGCTGGTGTTCGGCCCGTTACACTAACGCCTTTGATATTCGGGAGTTGACGCTGTTGGAGGATTTTAAAAGCAACCTGCCTGAGAGTTGTAGTTCATTGAAATGAACAGAAAATGGCGACATTGGCCCAGGCAGCAGTGTTGGCAGATGAGTATGCTGGTGTGCCTCGTTTTGAAAGCCGAACGATAACGTCTTCAGTGCCTCGTTCAGGTCGTTTTTTTTTCTCCCTTAAGCCTTCGCATGAAATCTGTGAATGTTTTTACTGTCACCAAAAGGGCCACGTGATTGCGGACTGCCCGGTTTTGCAAAATAAACCGAAACAGTCCCTGTCACCATTCCCAAAGTTAAAAAGTGTGGGTTTAGTACCGTCTTTGGCTCGTCCGTTGGACCGAGTTACTGATTCAGCATTTGGGAAACCGGATCCTATCTATACTCTGTTTTATCTCTTCTGGTTGTTTCCTTAAGCTTTACCCAGTCCCCTGAAACGTATTGTGGCTCGCATGTCATATTACAGGGTATAGAGACAAACATACCTGTACCATTACACTGGGTCCACTTAGTGTCAGACTTGGTATCGGGACGTTTCCGTGTTGGTGTAGTGTCTACACTGCCTGTAAAAGGAGTCCCATTGCTACTAGGGAACGTTATCGCTGGTGGTAAAGTAACTCCTTTGTTAGAAGTAGTAGACAACCCAGAAATCAAAACTGCAAATGATAAATTGGTTCAAACATTTCCCCATGTTTTTCTTGCTTGTGTTAACGAGGGCACAATCTCGCAAGCTGGGAGATGTGGTGGAATTGTGTAGTTCCATTTTTGAGAATGTTGAGGTAGAAGACAATGCACTGAATATTCCTTCTGCAAGGCTGACGGTTTTTACCCCCGTAAAAACCACTAAGGCATGGGAAAGTGAAATCGCGCCCCAATTACATGACATTCTTTTGTCTGTCACCCCCGAGAAGGTGATTGAATGTCAAAAGGGAGACACCAGTCTTTGCAAGTGTTTTGCTTCGGTAATTTCCATTGAGGAAGCTAAAACTAGGGAGACCGCCTACTTTATGGAAGCAGGAGTTTTGATGCGTAAATGGGCAGCTCATAACAGTTAGTAACTGGAGTGAAGTGTTTGAAGTGGTTGTTCCTACACCGTTCTGACAGCAGGTGCTGTCACTCGTCCATGACCAGGCGTGGTCCAGACATTTGGGGATCACGAAGACGAGTCCTTCATCATTTTTTTTCTGGCCAGGTTTGAAGTCTGACATTGTCCAATTTTGTAAAACATGTCATGTATGTCAACTCACTGGGAAAGCGACTCAAACAGTTCCTTGTGCGCAGCTCTGCTTGATTCCTGTGGTGGGGGAACCGTTTGAAAGAGTGATAATTGATTGTGTAGGTCTGTTGCCGAAAACCAGGTCAGGTAACCAGTTCTTACTAACAATGTGCAGTGCTACTCGATACCCAGAGGCTATCCCTCTCCATACTATAACGGCTAAGACTGTGGTGAAGGCACTAGTGAAGTAATTCTCTATGGTTGGACTCCCTAAAGTAATCCAAACTGATCAGGGAACCAAATTTATGTCAACTGTTCTCAAATGTGTTAAAGACTCTGTGTATTTCCCATCAGGTCTTCAGTCCGTATCATCCGGAGAGTCAAGGGGCCCTTAAACACTGGCATCAGACACTTCAGGCGATGCTACGCAAGTATTGCATGGATACCAGTACCGATTGGGATGAGGGGGTGCCCTTTGTCTTATTTGCTATCAAGGAAACAAGACAAGAGTCCTTAGGTTTCAGCCCTGCTGACCTTGTATTTGGACACACCCCATGGGGTCCGCTAAAAGGATATGCTCCTTCAAAACTCTCCTACACCCAGTAGCGCCCCTAAAAATGTGTTGGATTATGTCAGAAAAGATGCGGGAGAGTTAGAGCGCCGCATGTGCGTTGGCCCAAAAGTCTCTCACCTTGTCTCAAACGCATGAAATTACATGACAAAGAGGCTGTTGGCCATTCTTTTGCACACGGGGATCAAGTTTTGGTTTTGTTGCCAATCCCTGGCTCATCTGTCAGCACGTTTTTCTGGGCCATATCTTGTGGAAAAGAAACTCTGTGACACCAATTATGTGATAAAGACCCCAGATCGTAGGCGTTCTTCAGGTGTGTGTCATGGTAACATGCTGAAAGCATATTATATGCGTGACTCTCCAGACAGCTCCTCGGGTAAGCTGGTCTAGCCCGCCATCTCCTGCGTGGCTGCGGTGGCGCTGCAGCCTGGCTGGGACCTAGAGGAGGATAAGGAGAACGAGTTGGAGTTACGCCATATGTTACGTTACAGCAGTGTGAACGCTTATGTAATTCAGAGATGCTGAAAAAGTTACCCTCTCAAATGGAACATTTGGATAACGATCAATCTAATGATCTTATCCTATTGATAAATAGTTCTCAATGTGTTTCAGGACATTCCAAGTCGCACGTCCATCTTGGAACATGATGTGGATGTGGGTAACGCTGCTCCTATACATCAGCAACCGTACCGCGTTAACGCTAAGAAAAGGGAGGTAATGAAAAGTGAGGTCATTCTGTAATAAATAAGCTACATGGCAAAACCCAGTAACAGCTCCTGGAGTTCCCCGTGTATTCTCGTTCCTAAGCCTGACGGTAAGTCCCGCTTATGTACGGACTATCGTCGCATAAATGCCATTATAAATGCCTGAAGGTACCACGTCCATCTGTACAAACAATAGTACGCAAGTATAAACACCATGGGACCACGCAGCCGTCATACCGCTCAGGAAGGAGACGCTTTCTGTCTCCTAGAGATACATGTACTTTGGTGCGAAAAGTGCAACTCAATCCCAGAACAACAGCGAAGGAACTTGTGATGATGCTGGAGGACACCGGTACAAAAGTATCTATAGCCACAGTAAAAACTAGTCCTATATCGACATAACTTGAAAGGCCGCTCAGAAGCCACTGCTCCAAAACCGCCATAAAGCCAGACTATGGTTTGCAACTGCACATGGGCACAAAGATTGTACTTTTTGGAGAAATGTCCTCTGGTCTGATGAAACAAAAATAGAACAGTTTGGCCATAATGACAATCGTTATGTTTGGAGGAAAAAGGGGGAGGCTTGCAAGCTGAAGAACACCATCCCAACCGTGAAGCACGGGAGTGGCAGCATCATGCTGTAGGGGTGCTTTGCTGCAAGAGCGACTGGTGCACTTCACAAAATAGATGACATCATGGGGGAGGAAAATGATGTGGATATATTGAAGCAACATCTCAAGACATCAGTCAGGAAGTTAAAGCTTGGACGCAAATGGGTCTTCCAAATGGACAATGGCCCCAAGCATACTTCCAAAGTTGTGGCGAAATGGCTTAAGGACAACAAAGTCAAGGTATTGGAATGGCCATCACAAAGCCCTGACCTCAATCCCATAGAAAATTTGTGGGCAGAACTGAAAAAGCGTGTGCGAGCAAGGAGGCCTACAAACCTGACTCAGTTACACCAACTCTGTCAGGAGGAATGGGCCAAAATTCACCCAACTTATTGTGGAAGGCTACCTGAAACGTTTGACCCAAGTTAAACAATTTAAAGGCAATACTACCAAATACTAATTGAGTGTATGTAAACTTCTGACCCACTGGGAATGTGATGAATGAAAAATCATTCTCTCTACTATTATTCTGACATTTCACATTCTTAAAATAAAGTGGTGATCCTAACTGACCTAGGACAGGGAATTTTTACTAGGATTAAATGTCAGGAATTGTGATACTGAATTTAAATGTATTTGGCTAAGGTGTATGTAAACTTCTGACTTCAACTGTGTATATATTTTATTTTTACTGCCACAGCAGTAAGTCGTTGGCTGTAGTAGCCCTCAATCAATTGGAATACCAGGTTCACATCATGTTGGCCTTCAAGTTTACTATTTTTTCAAAAACATAATCTATGGATTTATTTAGGTTGCTTAAGACAAACTTATTCAATACTACATAAATTATTTCAACAGGGAAAAGTGTGGTTTCACAACAAATAGTGTCTTCTATGTCTTCAATGCCCTCACGTCCCTGAACGTTCCCTACTCTACCTGCTAAATTATCAACCTAATGAAACATTTTCTACAAAATCCTAACTAGATTTGTAAGTACGGTGTCCAGTGGAGGTCGGTGTTTGAAAGCAGCTTGGAATCTAAGAAAGCACCAGAACCACGGTGATTTAGTGGGATTTTGCAATACATGGTTTGAAAAAGCATGTGACCAAACAAAGCTTCGGCCATCATTGTTTACGTACCTCTGATACATGAATCGGTACACTGCTTCGAAGTTAGCTGCTTAGCGATTTCGAAGCATACCTCGGAGCTCCGGTATCAGGATAATACCATACGTATTTCATAAGGCCTTATTTTGAGGGCCTAGTTTTCCCTAATACAGGGGCCTGAAACTCATACACAATTTCAATCATTAAGTATTTAATTCTAAGCTATTAAGATTCCTATCTGAAAGCCCTCCAAACCATGTGCTAATTATATTTAGACTAAACTAACTTCTAGTTTTTGGTTCTTCATCAAATATATATATATTTTTTTTTACTTGCATTCAAATATTTGAATATCAAAGGAAATAGTTACCTTTTTAATTGATTCTCTATATTTGACTACAAGTATTTGAAAAGTTGGTAATTTCAAATAAACAACAATACACCATTTTTTTCTCTCTCACACGCATCAGTCACTTAAACAGTCATGCATACACATACAGAAATGTGCATGAAGAAGTACTAAGGGACGGTACTGTACTCCATGTGAGACCACATCTTCATACATGACACATTCAGACCCAAACAACAAAGTAATACAAACTTCCTTAGAAACAAACATTTATTTAATGAAAATAATAGCAGTAAATAAACATGACATCTACAAAACAAAAGCAATTATATTATAGATCAGTCTGATTAACTGAGCTGGAAAGTCGTATGTGCTGGTGACAGAATAAGTAAAGGACAGAGATAAAAGCCTTATCTTTCTGATTACTGCCAACAGAGGGCAAATTGCTGCCATCTCAATCTTGGCGTGGTCCAATTAAACCCTTATTTTGACCAATAAGGAGAATAGTTTTCCTGACCACAAGATCTGATTAATTCCCGAAACAACTCGTGATCAGGGCCCTGGTGAATATTGGTCCAAATAATGTCCTTAATATAACATCCCCTCTCTCTCCCTTCCCTCAGTCTCTCACTGGCTGTTACAAACCATTGCTCCGACTACTCCTTCACCCCCTCCTCCCCCACCACCTCCCCCTCCTCCCCCCTCTCCCTCAGTCGCCCCAACACCAGGTCTATTGCGTCTCTTATTGAGCAGTGGGTTGTTGGACGTGTCCAGGTCTTTGATCTTCACCTGGTCGTAGTCTACACGCATGGTGGCCAGGGCACTGGTCATCTCTTCCTGTAGGCAGACAGTACAGATACTGTGCCTTCAGAAATTATGCATACCCCTTGACTTATTCCACATTTTGTTGTGTTACAGCCTGAATTCAAAATTGATTAAATATTTTTTTTCACCCTTCTACACACAATACCACATAATGACTTAGTGAAAACATGTTTTTAGAAATCTTTGCAAATTTATTGAAATTGAAATACAGAAATATCTAATTTACTGTACATAAGTATTCACATCCCTGAGTCAATACATGTTAGAATCACCTTTGGCAACGATTACAGCTTTAAGAGCTTTGAACACCTGGATTGTACAATATTTGCACATTATTCTTTTAAAAATTCTTCAAGCTCTGTTAAGTTGGTTGTTGATCCTTGCTAGACAGCCATTTTCAAGCCGATTTAAGTCAACTGTAAATAGGCCACTCAGGAACATTCAATGTCATCTTGGTAAGCAACTCCAGTGTATATTTGGTCTTGTGTTTTAGGTTATTGTCCTGTTGTAAGATGAATTTGTCTCCCAGCAGACTGACCCAGGTTTTCCTCTAGGATTTAGCCTGTGCTTTGCTCCGTTTTCATTTATTTTCATCCTAACAAACATCCTTAGTATTTGCCGATGACAAGCATACCCATACAATGATGCAGTCAACCTCATGCTTGAAAATATGAAGAGTGGTAGTCAGTGATGTGTTGTGTTGGATTTTCTCCAAACATAAAACGTTGTATTCAGAACAAAGTTAATTTCTTTGCCACAATTCTTGCAGTTTTATTTTCGTGCCTTATTCCAAACCGGATGCATGTTTTGGAATATTTGTACAGGCCTTCTTTTCCCTCTGTCATTTAGGTTAGTATTGTGGAGTAACTACAATGTTGTTGATCCATCCTCAGTTTTCTATCACAGCCATAAAACTCTGCCTGACTCTCTGGCAACTGAGTTAGGAAGGATGACTCCCTTTGTAGTGACTGGGTGTATTGATACACCATCCAAAGTTTAATTAATAAATTCACCATGCTTGAAGGGATATTCATTGTCCCCCCCCCCCCCCATCTACCAATAGGTGACCTTATTTGCGAGACATTGGAAAACCACTCTGGTCTTTTGTGGTTAAATCTGTGTTTAAAATTCACTGCTCGACTGAGGGACATTACAGATAATTGTATGTGTGGAGTACAGAGATGAGTCATTCAAAAATCATGTTAAACACTATTATTGCACACAGAGTGAGTCCATGCAACTTGTTTTGTGACTTGTTTATTCCTGAACATATTTAGGCTTGCCATAACAAAGGCTTGAGTAGTTATTGACCAAAGACATTTCAGATTTTCATTTTAAATTAATTTGTAAAAATGTATAAAAACATTAAATCCACTTTGACATTAGGAGGTATTGTGTGTATGCCAGTGACACAAAATCGAAATATAACCCATTTTAAATTCAGTTTAACACGAAATGTGGAAAAAGTCAAGGGGTGTGAATACTTTCTGAAGGCGCTGTAGATAGTTGCAGTATGGGTCTTATAAATGGAGTGTTTACCACCCCCTAATGGCTTCTTAGTGTTAGATTAAATTGGCCCATTGATATGCAGTGTTTCTTATTACCACAGTGTCTGTGTTTTACAGCTCTCCAGTCTCACCTTGACATCGTCCCACAGTTCTCTGTCCTCTGTCAGAACACGGGACGTGTGCAGAGGAGTCGGAGGGATCACCATCGACTGCTGTAATGTCAACACACACACAATGTAAATGAGAGTCATATTATCCACAGCGCTCAGACATGCCGTAGTAATACTCACATTGATCCAAGGGTGGTTCATGAACTGCCCGATGGTCATCCTCTCATTAGGGTCTGTCTTCAGCAGCTGGTTGATCAGCTGTTTGGCTACAGAGGTAAAGGTCATAGGTCAACAAGCATAGTAAATAAAACATGATCAGGTAAACTAGTCAAGATGCTTGTCAAAGGACCTACAAATCACAACCGTAGAAAAATCTGTCAAATATTTGGAACTTAGCAGAACAGTTTGTCTTGCAGTGAAGCATCTCCCTCTACTATAGACTAGAGGTCGACCGATTATGATTTTTCAATACCGATTATTAGAGGACCAAAAAAAGGCCGATACCGATTAATCGGCCGGTTTTATTTTATTTTTATTTTTTTTGTAATAATGACAATTACAACAATACTGAATGAACACTTATTTTAACTTAATATAATACATCAATAAAATCTATTTAGCCTCAAATAAATAATGAAACATGTTAAATTTGGTTTAAATAATGCAAAAACAAAGTGTTGGAGAAGAAAGTAAAAGTGCAATATGTGCCATGTAAGAAAGCTAACGTTTAAGTTCCTTGCTCAGAACATGAGAACATATTTTATTTATTTATTTATCCGTTATTTTACCAGGTAAGTTGACTGAGAACACGTTCTCATTTGCAGCAACGACCTGGGGAATAGTTACATGGGAGAGGAAAGCTGGTGGTTCCTTTTAACATGAGTCTTCAATATTCCCAGGTAAGAAGTTTTAGGTTGTAGATTTTATAGGAATTATAGGACTATTTCTCTCTATACCATGTGTATTTCATTAACCTTTGACTATTGGATGTTCTTATAGGCACTTTAGAATTGCCAGTGTAACAGTATAGCTTCCATCCCTTTCCTCGCTCCTACCTGGGCTTGAACCAGGAACACAACGACAACAGCCTCCCTCGAAGCAGCGTTACCCATGCAGAGCAAGGGCAATAACTATTCCAAGTCTCAGCGAGTGACGTTTGAAACGCTATTAGCGCGTACCCCGCTAACTAGCTAGCCATTTCACATCGGTTACACCAGCCTAATTTCGGGAGTTGATAGGCTTGAAGCACAGCGAAGAGCTTCTGGCAAAACGCAGGAAAGTGCTGTTTGAATGAATGATTACGAGCCTGCTGCTGCCTACCACCGCTTAGACTGCTCTATCAAATCATAGAATTAGTTATAACATAATAACACAGAAATACGAGTCTTAGGTCATTAATATGGTCGAATCCGGAAACTATCATCTCGAAAACAAGACGTTTATTCTTTCAGTGAAATACGGAACCGTTCCGTATTTTATCTAACGGGTGGCATCCATAAGTCTAAATATTCCTGTTACATTGCACAACCTTCAATGTTATGTCATAATTACGTAAAATTCTGGCAAATTAGGCGGCCCAAACTGTTGCATATACACTGACTCTGCGTGCAATGAACGCAAGAGAATTGACACAATTTCACCTGGTTAATATTGCCTGCAAACCTGTATTTCTTTTAGCTAAATATGCAGGTTTAAAAATATATACTTCTGTGTATTGATTTTAAGAAAGGCATTGATGTTTATGGTTAGGTACACATTGGAGCAACGATGCGCACCGCATCGATTATATGCAACGCAGGACACGCTAGATAAACTAGTAATATCACCAACCATGTGTAGTTAACTAGTGATTATGATTGATTGATTGTTTTTTCTAAGATAAGTTTAATGCGAGCTAGCAACTTACCTTGGCTTCTTCTGCATTCGCGTAACAGGCAGGCTCCTCGTAGAGTGCAATGTAATCAGGTGGTTAGAGCGTTGGACTAGTTAACTGTAAGGTTGCAAGATTGAATCCCCCGAGCTAGGTAAAAATCTGTCGTTCTGCCCCTGAACGAGGCAGTTAACCCACCGTTCCTAGGTCGTCATTGAAAATAAGAATGTGTTCTTAACTGACTTGCCTAGTTAAATAAAGATTAAATAAAGGTGTAAAAAAAATGGGTATCCAGAAATACTGATTTCCGATTGTTATGAAAACTTGAAATCGGACCTAATTAATCGGCCAACCTCTACTATAGACCACCCACAGTATTCTGTCTCTAGTCTGACCTTCCTCCGACACTTCCGCCCACTCAGGGTTGGGGAACTTGTACTGGCCCATCCTGATCCTCTGCTTCATCCCTGGAGAGATCGCCTGGCCAGTGTTAGAGTAGAACGGAGGGAACCCACACAGCCTGGGGAGACAGCACACAATTCAACATGAGAATAGAGCAACTACAGCTACTGTATGCACTCCAACTGGACACTCATTGAACAGTCATTCATACTATATACAAGGAGGGAGAAAGCAAGTGGACCATGAGAATCTGAGAGTGTTAAAAGAGAGGTCGTAGAGAGAAATTAGGGTGTAAATGAGGCCCAGGGGTGAACATTAGGGGGAGTGAGAGTGAATGAGAGGCCTGTGACTTGATTCTCACACACTCACTGACACACTTATAGCACACAGACACACTAGGTACTCACAGGATGTACATGATCACGCCCAGAGACCACATGTCACACGACTTGTCATACTTCTCTGGACCAAGCACCTCGGGGGCTGATAGACAGACATTGAGACAGAGACCAAGACACCAAGAGACAACCAGGCAGACAGACAGGGACAATATGATGGGTAAAAGTCAACCATAATACTTTATAGCCTACACACCATTCACATCCAGATAGTATACTACACCACTACTGGTGTAACACACCCAACACTCACCAACATAGTAGGGGGTGTAACACACCCAACACTCACCAACATAGTAGGGAGTGTAACACACCCAACACTCACCAACATAGTAGGGGGTGTAACAGACCCAACACTCACCAACATAGTAGGGGGTGTAACAGACCCAACACTCACCAACATAGTAGGGGGTGTAACACACCCAACACTCACCAACATAGTAGGGGGTGTAACAGACCCAACACTCACCAACATAGTAGGGGGTGTAACAGACCCAACACTCACCAACATAGTAGGGGGTGTAACAGACCCAACACTCACCAACATAGTAGGGGGTGTAACAGACCCAACACTCACCAACATAGTAGGGGGTGTAACAGACCCAAAACTCACCAACATAGTAGGGGGTGTAACAGACCCAACACTCACCAACATAGTAGGGGGTGTAACAGACCCAACACTCACCAACATAGTAGGGGGTGTAACAGACCCAAAACTCACCAACATAGTAGGGGGTGTAACAGACCCAACACTCACCAACATAGTAGGGGGTGTAACAGACCCAACACTCACCAACATAGTAGGGGGTGTAACAGGGTGTCTGGAGGGAGTTGTGGAGGGTGGTCTCCTTGGCAAAGCCAAAGTCAGTTAGTTTCAGCACGCCATTGGTCTCCTTGGTGGTGTAGAGCAGATTTTCAGGCTATTGCGTGTTTGTGTGTGTGTGGAGGGAGGTGTAAAAAAGAAAGCAATAAGTACATCACTAAAACCACCAGCGGTAAATACATGCCTGTCAGCGAGTGTCAGGTGAAAAATTAAATGATGTGTGTCTAAGAGTAGAGTCCCACCTTGACATCTCTGTGAGCTATGTCCATGTGGTGGAGGTACTCAATGGCCGTGCCTATGTCCCTCATGATCTCCGCAGCCTCTGATTAAAAGCCATGACATATGAATCTGATTAACAAAATGCGCACAGCTATAGGGTCACTGTAAATAATTGAGCACTGTAAATAATACAACACAGTTCCCCATCATAACTCACCTCTCTCTGTGAACGCCTGGTCCCCTCTGGCCTGAATGTGACTGAACAGCTCCCCTCCTTCCATACTGAGCCAGGAACAACAACAAGAGACACAGATCAGAGCTTCTCAACAAGAGAACAAAGCCATCAAGGCCAGCATTGTCCCTTAGTAATTACTGGGCAATTACTGAGCCCAATCAACAAATTCTAAGCATAATGACCAAGAAAGAGAACTGGGACATATTTGATGTTTATGTAAACTTTCATTTGGCCAGGAGTTTTTCCTGACCACGTGACCTAACCAGGAAAAAATCCTGGCCCTACTCATTAGTTACGGTTTTAAAGTCTGACATGCTAGAAAAGCTAAGAGCATTCATTACACAAATGCATTCTGGTCTATGTAGTCTCTATGGTCCTCACCACTCCATGATGATAAGCAGGCATTTCTTCCCCTGGTGCATGTTCTCATAAAGGCTGAGGATGTGAACGATGTATGGGCCCCCCGACACTCTCCAATGCAGCTCTACCTCCCGCCGCGCCTTAGGACTATCATACAGAATCTGCCCCCACAGAGAAGAAGGGTGGGTATAGAAACAGAGACGAAGAGAGAGAACAACGGGCATGTTTAGGAAGCACATTTACTATGACTAGGTATAATGATGGATGCAGCATGCATCTGTAGTGGAACGTATGCATCTATGCAACATGTACAGTAACAGTCAAAATTTTGGACACACCTACTCATTCCAGGGTTTTTCTTATTTTTTTTTCTATTTTCTACATTATAGAATAATAGTGAAGACGTCAAAACTATGAAATAACACATGGAATCATGTAGTAACCAAAAAAGTGTTAAAGTAACCACCCTTTGCCTTGATGACAGCTTTGCACACTCTTGGCATTCTCTCAACTAGCTTCATGAGGTGGTCACCTGGAATGCATTTCAATTAACAGGTGTGCTGTGTTAAAAGTTAGTTTCTGGAATTTCTTTCCTTCTTAATGTGTTTGAGCCAATCAGTTGTGCTGTGACATTACCTTAAGACATGAAGGCCAGTCAATACGGAACATTTCAAGAACTTTGAAAGTTTCTTCAAGTGCAGTCACAAAATCCATCAAGCGCTATGATGAAACTGGCTCTCATGAGGACCGCCAGAGGAAAGGAAGACCCAGAGTTACCTCTGCTGCAGAGGATAAGGTCATTAGAGTTACCAGCCTCAGATTGCATCCCAAATAAATGCTTCAGAGTTCAAGTTACAGACACATCTCAACATCAATTGTTCAGATGAGACTGCGTGAATCAGGCCTTCATGGTCGAATTGCTGCAAAGAAACCACTACTAAAGGACAGCAATAAGAAGATGAGACTTGCTTGGGCCAAGAAACACGAGCAATGGACATTGGACCGGTGGAAATCTGTCCTTTGGTCTGATGAGTCCAAATTTGAGATTTTTGGTTCCAACAGCCGTGTCTTTGTGAGACACAGAGTAGGTGAACGGATGATCTCCACGTGTGGTTCCCACCGTGAAGCATGGAGGAGGAGGTGTGATGGTGTGGGGGTGCTTTGCTGGTGACACTGTCAGTGATTTATTCAGAATTCAAGGCACACTTAACCAGCATGGCTACCACAGCATTCTGCAGCGATACACCATCCCATCTGGTTTGCGCTTACTGGGACTATCATTTGATTTTCAACAGGACAATGACCCAACACACCTCCCAGGCTGTGTAAGGGCTAGTTGACCAATAAGGAGAGTGATGGAGTGCTGCATTAGATGACCTGGCCTCCACAATCCCCCGACCTCAACCCAATTGAGATGGTTTGGGATGAGTTGGACTGCAGTGTGAAGGAAAAGCAGCCAACAAGTTCTCAGCATATGTGGAAACTCCTTCAAGACTGTTGGAAAAGCATTGTTCATGAAGCTGGTTGAGAGAATGCCAAGAGTGTGCAAAGCTGTTGTCAAGGCAAAGGGTGGCTACTTTGAAGAATCTAAAAATATATATATATATTTGCTTAACACTTTTTTGGTTACTACATGATTCCATATGTGTAATTTCATAATTTTGATATCTTCACTATTATTCTACAATGTAGAAAATAGTAAAAATAAAGAAAAACCCTGGAATAAGTAGGTGTGTACAAACTTTTGACTGGTACTGTATATCCTGTGTGAGTGTGTTTTTGAGTGCATGTGTCCATGTTGTCTAGAACCACTCACAGGTCTTGGAGGAATTGATCAAGGGTATAATAACAGCCTTAATCAGGTTAAAATCCCTGAATCTTAGCCCCACATCTCTCTCTCACCTCTCTTTCGTACTTTCTCTCTCTCTCACACCCACACACACAGTCTCTTCATATTCTCGCGTAAGTGAATCTATCATTACAAATCAAACCTGGACCCTTCATTCATATTAATTTGCTTGTCAGGACGATTCCCTCTAGAGCTTTTAAAATGAATGCTGCCTTTTATTAGTGCATTCAAAATCTACCTTCATAGTGTACCAGTAATAACAACCTTGCAATGTGATTGGATGTAAGGGTGGGAGGGATCCCCAGACACAACCAGATAAACTAGCTTATCTTCTGTCTGTGACAGGATGCAGTGCATGGTGGGACAGGGAGGAGAGGGCAGGTTGAGATTAAACTGTTTATAGAGGAGTAACCTAATACTCAGCCTCAACATTGTCCACAAATACTTGAAGAGCACACTTACAAAAGAATGTATACACTTGTGCCAGTACAACTGATCATACTCAACACATTTCATTTATCTATCTTTAGTCTACCTGGACAAAAAGAATAGGGAACTATTTTGTAGGTTGAGACTGTTCCATTGAAAACATATCCATAGGCTTTCTGTTATTGTTTTTTCAAGAATACTTCTGGTGACCCATTATTCAGGTGTTGAATTTGCATAACCTGTTGACCTAGCACTCTTTCCAAGTTGCTCACTATTCCAGTGGTTGATCTTCAAAGAACAGAAGAAAAACATTCCCCACTGGGCACAGATGTCAATTCAATGTTTATTCCACGTTGGTTCAACGTCATTTCATTAAAATGACGTGGAAACAACGTTGATTTAACCAGTGGGTGACCACAGATCCCCCTATGTCCAGAAAGGATAGATAGAGCTTAGAGCACATGCCAAGGCATAACTTAAGGAAAGGGATGGGGAACATCTGGTCCAGGTGGGTCGCATTCTGTGCAGGCTTTTGTTCCAGCCCAGCACAAACACACACCAGATTTGAGTTGAATCAGGTATGTGAGAGCTGGAACAAAAGCCTGCACACCAGAGTAGATCCTCTCTAGATGGAACATAGAATCAGTCCAGACAGAGCATGTCATTGTCCATACAACATGACAATGACTACTGGCACTAACAACCTACCCTCTGCGTAAGACACGGTCCCACACAGTACATCACTGTCTCTCCCCAGACTCATCCACTGTCTGTCTGGGCGGGAGTAGTCGAGTTAGCTTAAAGAGCTGCACTGTTGCCGCTGGTGGCTCCTCTCCAAACCCGGCTCATAGAGAGACAGTTATCTATTGGTGTTATTAGTGCTTAAGTGGACCTCTTTAAAAGAGGAACAGGCACCAGTCAAAGAAACACACTCTCTCTCTGACTCTGTACATATATCCTCTTGTTTGTTGATACAGTAAATGTTGCAGAGGGAAGAAGTGGGACAGAATGTGACAGTAACTGACAACCTCTGTAACCTCTGCACACCAGATGCATGCTGTATACTGTAACCATGCCAAAATATGTCAATCAGTTTTTAGCATTATAATGTGTCCTCCTTCATACAACATCCCACCCCACATCAGACAAATTAAGTGATTCCAAATAAAGGAGTGACCCCATTGGAGAAAGTCAGCTGCAAAACTGAATATCAAAATGTGTCTTGCACTATTAACCCAACCCAGCGAGGTGCGAGTTGCTGCCTTAATCAACATCCATGTCATCGGTGCCCAGGGAGCAGCTGTTGTAGGGGGGTTGGTTAACTGCTTTGCTCATGGGCAGAACGGCAGATTATTTGAACCAGCAACCTTTTGGTTACTATTCCAACGCTCTTAACCGCTAGGCTACCTGTCACCCCTGGTATCAAACCGCAAAGAAGGATGAGAGATCTGTCTAGGAAGCGACTGTCTAAGATGGAGGAGTAGTGAATAATTGATGACTATTCTCCCTCTTATCGTCACCATTGTAAATACATCCTCAAGTTTCCTTTCATTTACATCAGAGGATAAGAAAAGAAAGCAAGCAAGACCTCAAATACTTGGTGCCACTTGGGTCTGGTGACTGATGGTCTCTCTCGCTCTCTTGCTCCAATTAAATTCAAGGTGCTTTATTGGCATGTGAAACATATGTTTACATTAACAAAGCAAGTGAAATGGATCACACACACACACACACACACACACACACACACACACACACACACACACTACCTTGAGGGCACACTTCTCCCCTGTCTTCTTGCAGTAGCATTCCATCACCTTCCCACTGATACCCAGTCCTAGTACTTGAGTTGTTATTTTGTAGTCCTCTGTGACTGCGTTGCGTTTGAACTCCAGTTTTGACTGGGCAGGCAGTTGGAAGAGTGTGGGGTCGCTAAGGGTGTCCCTGCCTGGGATGTGTGGAATGCTTCCACTCGGCGTCCCCTGGAGCTGAGGCTCGGATTGGTTGGCTGACTGCCTCTCTTCTCCGTTACCATTATGTTGCATGATGTGTTTCTTGCGGTTCAATCCCCCCCCCCCCCCTGCTCTCCACGGAAACAGACAGAGAGAGAGAGATGCAGTGGTGTCCCCTCCCCGTCCAATGTTCAGCAGCAGCCTCACGTTCCCTTTCTCCCCCCAGCTCTGAGACGAAATGGCAATTTTTCTGATTCCTTTCTCGATTTTATTTTCAATTATGAAGCAAAAATAGGCGAATTATTCCACAGTAGGCTTATTTCTTTCGAGGAATTGCTACCCTATAATAATATTGGCACATTGACCGAATAAGAAGTTTTTGCATTGCATATCTAGAATAGTTAGTTATATGAAGCATTTTGAACTTCACTCTAAAAGAACATTCTAATTTGTGGTATAGTTAACAATCTATTATGCTAAATTTGAGTGTATAAAAATAAATGGAACACAGGTAACGTTAAATGTGCAACAGCAAATACATCTGTACCGGATGTCCAGTTTAGTAGGAATTGACCAAAATGCGCATTACATTTCCTGTAAAATCATCGGCCGAATTAAAAAAAGATAACAGTCCTCGGTCCAGTTCCCTATCCTCTCCGTTATTATTCTTTCCGTTATTTTCCTCTCCTGTGCCCTTCTCTGAGGCTACACGAAACTCTTCAACTCCCCTTACGTCAGCACGGCTCAAGTTTATTCACACGGCCCTAATCTCTTAAAGGAGCCGCCACACGCAAAGACGGGCGGCCAGTAGGGCATCCCACTGGGCACAAACATAAATTCATTGCCATTTTAACTAGGCAAGTCAGTTAAGAACAAATTCTAATGACGCTGGGCCAATTGTGCACCGCCCTATGGGACTCCCAATCACAGCCAGTTGTGACACAGCCTGGAATTGAACCAGGGTCTGTAGTGACACCTCTAGCACTGAGATGCAGTGCCTTAGACCAATAAACCACTCGGGAGCCCTATTCCACATTGGTTCAACATACTTTTGAAATGATGCAGAAACAGCGTTGATTCAACCAGTGTGTAGGATGTGGCATATATTTTTGTTTTAACAAAAAATTGAATAGGACGAAAAATACTGGTCAGTCACAGAAGTAGTCTTTGTGGTATTAGACATTGTAACTGCATGTCATAACCCACGTATGGCATTATGTACTACTTTATCTTCAGGACATTCTTGAGAGACGTTCATTAAAAACTACTCACCTAAAAAGATAGACCCCTGACTGGACATTTACTTTATATTACATGGTGTCAGAAATTCGTGAGGCACAGCAAATTATCCAGTGTTATATCAACACTGAAAGAGTGGGACCATATACACACTGGAACCAGTGTTAAATTAACACACTGCTTAGTGTTAAACCTTATTCAGATATTTCCAAAGAGTGCCTTGCCTTTCGAGTGAATTGCAGAGTTACCAGAAATATTCTGTGCCATGGACTTATCAATAAATATGTTAAAGTTATATATATATATATATATACATATATATATATTATTGAACACAATATCATACGTATTTCATAAGGTCTTATTTTGAGGGCCTAGTTTTACTTTTATATCTATCAAAATCTGTCTACATTTTTTTGACACCAACCAACAAAAAGCAAGTTCTGCAGCTTCTAGTTTTGTCTAATCTTGATTATTGTCCAGTCGTGTGGTCCAGTGCGGCAAGGAAAGACCTAGTTAAGCTGCGGCTGGCCCAGAACAGATCGGCACATTTTGCTCTTAATTGTAATCAGAGGGCTGATATAAATATTATGCATGCCAGTCTCTCTTGGCTAACAGTTGACGAGAGACTGACTGCACCACTTCTTCTTTTTATAAGAAACATTAATGTGTTGAAAATACCAAATTGTTTGCATAGTCAACTTACACACAGCTCTGACACACACACACTTATCCCACCAGACATGCCACCAGGGGTCTTTTCATAGTCCCCAAATTCAGAACAAATTCAAGAAAACGTACAGTATTATATAGAGTCCTTATTGCATGGAACATCCTTCCATCTCATATTGCTCAAATAAACAGCAAACTTGGTTTCAAAAAACAGATAAAGCAACATCTTGCGGCTCAACACCTCTCCCCTATTTGACCTAGATAGTGTGTGTATACATTGATATGTAGGCCACGTGTGCCTTTTTAAAAATGTATGTAGTTCTGTCCTTGAGCTGTTCTTGTCTAATGATGTTCTGTATTATGTCATTATGTATTATGTTTCATGTTTTGTGTGGACCCCAGGAAGAGTAGCTGCTGTTTTTGTAACAGCTAATGGGGATCCTAATAAAATACCAAATACCAAATGTATACAGTGCATTCGGAGAGTATTTAGACCCCTCACCTTTTTCCACATTTTGTTACGTGACAGCCTTATTCTAAAACTGATTAAATAACAAAAAATCATCAGCAATCTACACACAAAACCCCATAAAGACAAAGTGAAACAGGGTTTTAGAAAAACAGAAAGGTTTGTAAACAATTGTTTACAGACAGATTAATTCCCTTGTAATTCACTGTATCACAATTCCAGTGGGTCAGACGTTTACATACACTAAGTTGACTGTGCCTTTAAACAGCTTGGAAAATTCCATAAAATGATGTCATGGCATTAGAAGCTTCTGATAGGCTAATTGACATCATTTGAGTCAATTGGAGGTGTACCTGTTGATGTATTTCAAGGCCTACCTTCAAACTCAGCACCTCTTTGCTTGACATCATGGGAAAAACCAAAAGAAATCAGCCAAGACCTCAGAAAAAAATGTAGACCTCCACAAGTCTGGTTCATCCTTGGGAGCAATTTCCAAACACCTGAAGGTACCACGTTCAGCTGTACAAACAATAGTACGCAAGTATAAACACCATGGGACCACGCAGCCGTCATACCGCTCAGGAAGGATACGCATTCTGTCTCCTAGAGATGAACGTACTTTGGTGCGAAATGTGCACATCAATCCCAGAACAACAGCAAAGGACCTTGTGAAGATGCTGGAGGAAACAGGTACAAAAGTATCTATATCCACAGTAAAACGAGTCCTATATCGACATAACTTGAAAGGCCATTCAGCAAGGAAGAAGCCACTGCTCCAAAACCACCATTAAAAAAGCCAGACTACAGTTTGCAACTGCACATGTGGACAAAGATCATACTTTTTGGAGAAATGTCCTCTGGTCTGATGAAACAAAAATAGAACTGTTTGGCCATAATGACCATAGTATTGTTTGGAGGAAAAGGGGGGAGACTTGCAAGCCGAAGAACACCATCCTAACCGTGAAGCACGGGGGTGGAAGCATCATGTTGTGGGGGTTCTTTGCTGCAGGAGGGACTGGGGCACTTCACAAAATAGATGGCATCATAAGGATGGAAAATGATGTGGATATATTGAAGCAACATCTCAAGATATCAGTCAGGAAGTTAAAGCTTGGTCGCAAATGGGTTTTCCAAATGGACAATGACCCCAAGCATGCTTCTAAAGTTGTGGCAAAATGGCTTAAGGACAACAAAGTCAAGGTATTGGAGTGGCCATAGAAGCCCTTACCTCAATCCTATAGACAATTTATGGGCAGAACTGAAAACGTGTGTGTCATATGAAGAGAAATTGTGAAGAGAAATTATAGATAAAACGTATTGGTGCTCATCGGCCATAAACATTACACAACAAGTTGGAAATCGCAAATTCAACAATGAGTGGTTTGAAAGGAATCAGTGGCTAACTACAAGCATTGCAAAGCAAGGACAAGCAGGGGGGCAAGCCCTCCACCCCGCTTCTCATTCACCCAAATCCAGACAGCTGATGTTCTGAAAGAGCTGCAAAATCTGGATCCCTACAAATCAGCTGGGCTAGACAATCTTGACCCTCTCTTCCTAAAAGTATCCGCCACCGTTGTTTGAACCCCTATTACTAGTCTGTTCAACCTCTCTTTCGTATCATCTGAGATTCCTAAAAATTGGAAAGCGGCCGTGGTCATCCCCCTCTTCAAAGGGGGAGACACCTTAGACCCAAACTGTTACAGACCTATACCCATCCTGCCCTGCCTTTCTAAAGTCTTCGAAAGCCAAGTGAACAAACAGATCACCGACCATTTCGAATCCCATTGTACCTTCTCCGCTATGCAATCTGGTGCACCTCAGCCACGCTCAAGTTCCTAAACGATACCATAACCGCCATCGATAAAAGGCAGTACTGTGCAGTCGTCTTCATCGACCTGGCCAAGGCTTTTGACTCTGTCAAAATCCGACTCTCTTCTCTGTATACATCAGTGATGTTGCTCTTGCTGCTGGTGATTCTCTGATACCTCTACGCAGACGACACCATTCTGTATACTTCTGGCCCCTCTTTGGACACTGTGTTAACTAACCTCCAGACAAGCTTCAATGCCATACAACTCTCCTTCTGTGGCCCCCAACTGCTCTTAAACGCAAGTAAAACTAAATGCATGCTATTCAACCGATCACTGCCCGCACCTGCTCGCCCGTCCAGCATCACTACTCTGGACGGCTCTGACTTAGAATACGTGGACAACTACAAATACCTAGGTGTCTGGTTAGACTGTAAACTCTCCTTACAGACTCACATTAAGCATCTCCAATCCAAAGTTAAATCTAGAATCGGGTTCCTATTTCGCAACAAAGCCTCCTTCACTCATGCTGCCAAACATACCCTCGTAAAACTGACTATCCTACCGATCCTTCACTTCGGCGATGTCATTTACAAAATAACAGGCCAGCTGCCGGGGCTTGGGGCGGGAGAGCGGATGATGTGCTCAAAGACTCTACTCAGCAAATTGGATGCCGTCTATCCCAGTGCTATCCGTTTTGTCACCAAGCCCCATACACTACCCGCCATTGCGACCTGTACGCTCTCGTTGGTTGGCCCTCGCAACCAATCGCGGTCAAGCCACTGCTACTAGCACTGTCCCATAGTCCGTTGAAAATAAAATAGAAGAGAGAGAAAGAAGGTAGAGAGAGGGACACAACCCCTAACGCTAGTTATCATTGGCTCACAAAACTACCTTGAAGTATCCCTTTAAAGGGGGAGATGTCATAGCGTGCACGACAATGTGACTGCATGTCATAAAGCAGTAGGTGGGTTTTCTTTGGGACAGTCTTGAAAGATCGTCATTAAAAACTACTCACCTAAAAGGATACTCCTCTGACTGGTGTCGTGGAAAATTGCGAGATTATGTTATAGTGCTTGTAAGATTATATTATAATCTTTGTATTGCATTAGAATGGTTGTTTTATTCGACAGAATAGAATCTGTCGACTATTGTGTGTTCAGTGTTCCACTGAGGATGGGCCTCTATGAGATAGCACTGACAGAGGATATTTACAATGTCTTTGGTCAATAAAGCCTAAAGAGCATTCCAGATAGTGAGGTAATGTTTTTGTACTATGAAGTACCAGGAACGAGATTAGAACCTCGTCTTAGAGACCAAACTGAATGATAATTTATAGCTAATGCTATCTGGCCATGGGATACTCCTTTCTCAAGTATAAGGCCCTTTGTGAAGAGTTCCTATTATCTATGGTTTGTCATGTCAACTAGGGGGGTGTATCTTGGCTATAAAAGATATTGGTATTCTTTTGTAGGCACTCTCAGAATTCATTATAGACACTGAATTGATCTGAGAGTCAAAGGACGATTTTAAAGCTCATATTATTAAAGATGAAGTTTAAGTATAACTCTGACTGGTGTGTGGTTTGTAACTCTCCTCATTTGGTAATACAGGACATTGCCACGACACTGGACATTCACTTTATATTATAGTCTTTATTAGCTTCAAAGACGAAATAATCTCAATTAAAAATAGCCTCGTGAAATGAAGAGGAGACCCTTGGATAAGACTGTAACCATAATCTAACAGCAAAAAGTCTTTGAACTCCCACATGAAAGTACAATATTGTATCTGGAGCATGGAGTAAAGCGCTCTACAGGGTGTAGGCCTTGTGTCCATCTATGTCTCCAGAGGTGGAGTAGCCCCTGTCGTTGACAGGCCAGCTGCCGGGGCTTGGGGCGGGAGAGCGGATGATGTGCTCAAAGAGGACCCCCTCAGGAGACAGGCCCACTTTGGGCAGGTAGAGTCTCACATGGTTGTCCTGACCAGTCCAGAACGCGTTAGGGTCGGCTCTACGGCTGGACGGCTCCCTCATGTTGCTGCTCCAAACAAACAGAACATACACACTACACATGTTAAACAGTATACATTCTTGTTGCTGTGGCTACTATCATTGTGCACTCTTAGAAAAAAGCGTTCCAAAAGGGTTCTTTGCAGAGCGATAGGATTTGATCAGAAGAACCCTTTTAGGAAGACAAAGGTAAAGGGTTCTACCTAACTTTTAACATCCTAAGAACCGTTTTTGGAAGATTATTTTTTGGAAGGTAAGAATGGTTCTACATAGAACCATATATACTATTTCCCAGCATGCTCTATTGCAGGAAGATTATCAGAATTATTTGTTTTACTGTAATCTGTGTTTTTGAATGTACATTGAATGTACCGATTTATTGCACCCGTTACTGAGATGGTTGTCCCAGTTTAGATTATTGAGGTAGTCTCAATATTCAATCTTCTCTACCTTGGCAGTCATTCTGAATGCAGGTTGCGGGTGATTAACAATTCCAGTTGTTGGATATCTTAACTCTGCCTGGATTCCAATAGGAATTACACATCACTTTGCAAGCCAGCATAATGTGACTTGCAGGCCTGATGTGGCCTGTAAACCAGGAGATTCCTAACACCACTGTGTTAGGGTATAACTAAGCCCTCAAAGAAATGCTTTATGATATATGGAATATATTGTCAAAAATAATTTTATTTTAAAGGCTAATAAGGCTAGTAGAACCGTTCATAGAGAGTTCTAGGAAGAACCCTCCAAAGATAAAAGGGTTCTCGGTAAAACACTTCATAGACGATTCTAGGAAGAACCTTTAGATGATAAAATGGTTTTTGGTAGAACCATTTGCAGGGGGGTTTTGAAGAACCCTACATAGAGGGTTCTAGATAGAACCCTCTGCAAAGGGTTGTACCCAGCACAAAAAAGGGTTCCCCGTGGGGACAAACCGAAGAACGCTGTATGGTTCTACTTAGCATATTTTTTTCTAAGAGCGTGGCTGCTTGCTATAATAACACTTATGTCACTTCCTCCTCACCTGGTCATGTGCGTGTACTCCTCCCTGGTCAGCCAGCACTCTGTCTTGTGTCTGACCTCAGCTCGACCTGTGGACAGGGTCATCATCTTGGGGCCCCGACGTACAGACCTATGGGAGGGGTACAAAGGCCTGGGAGAGAAGTCAGAAAACACCACAGGTAATGTCAGAGCTGTTGACCTCTCCCTCACTGTCAGAACTGCATGTGGTATAATACAAACTTAAATCACTATTCTCTGCTTGATTTGACTGTCACTGTGTGGTCAATTTGATCATCTATCTGCGGTTGATGACATAAATACTCACGTATCCTTGCAGACTTTGTGTAGAGCGGCCTCTTCCTCCAGGCCATGCTCCTCTTCTTCCTTCTCTTCGCCCCCCCGTGGGGTACTGCTGCTGTAACCGATCCAGGTCCTTAGACGGCCCCCACACCCTGGCATGGGATTGGTTCCTGCCTGCCTCAGCACGAGACTCTCTGGACCCCCTAGGACATGGTCCCCTGGATGCAGCAGAACTGAGGAGGAGCAGGACACACACACACCTACAATCAAGGTGCTTTAAAGTGCTATTAATCAGTAATGAAGGGTACTTGTCACATAAGGTCATGTGATTAGAATAGAAAAGGTGTCAACATCATCTGGAATTGTTTTTGTATGTAAAGCCAAAGGGGTATATGTTTGTGCTTTACCTAATGCCTGCCTCACGGTATTTGGGGTGCTGTGGGTGCTGCAGCACACCCTGATAAATATAAATACTTTTGCCCAAATTAGGCAATAAAAAAAGTATTTCCCCCAAAATTACATTACTCCTGCCTGAACAAACATAAATTAAATCATTCAAAATACTACACCAGAGAGCATCATTTATCTACAGAGGATCAATAGCTTCTAAAAAAAAATAGCTGTGGATTAAGTTTTATCACAAACACTTACAGTCGGGAAGGCCGCAATTAGGGCAGCATGCGTGGCAAATATAGAACAGCTTGTTGCATTGTGGCCATGGATACAGGATAATCCATAGAAGGATTTTGGAACCTCTAATCCTGGCACTTTGACTGTTAAACTCATGGGTACACTAGCATTGGCTGCCAGTCCTGACTTGAATGGGAACTGCCATCTATGGGTTATATTTCTATGGTTGCGGCTGTCAGTTTAAAAAGAGAAGACTAATCTGTCTGTAGAAGCAAAAAAAAAATCTCAACAATTTTGGAGCAATTCTGAGTGAACTGCACTGATTTTCAAAGTAACTTATCTTCAGATATTGGAAAGAGCACATCACCGGTGAGTACCCTATGCTGCATCTTCATCATTGGGTGAGTCAGTGTCACTGGAAAATGTATTTTGTAGCCTATACTATACACTGAGTATACCAAACATTAGGAACACCTTCCTAATATTGAGTTGCCCTCAGAACAGCCTCAATTTGTGAGGGTATTGACTCTAGGTGTCAAAAGCGTTCCACAGGGATGCTGGCCCATGTTGTCTCCAATGCTTCCCACAGTTGTGTCAAGTTTGCTGAATGTCCTTTCGGGTGGTGGACCATTCTTGACACCAGGGGAGGCTGGTGTGAGGAGCTATAGGAGGATAGGCTCAATGTAATGGCTGGAATGGAATCAATGGAACGTTATCAAACAAATCAAACATATGGAAACCACGTTTGACTCCGGTCCATTCAGTCATTACAATGAGCCTGTCCTCCTATATATCCTTCCCACCAGCCTCTGCTTGATACACACAGAAACTGTTGAGTGTGAAAAACTAAGCAATGTTGCAGTTCTTGACACAAACCGGTGCGCCTGGCACCAACTACTATACCCCGTTCAAAGGCACTTAAATCTTTTGTCTTGCCAATTCACCCTCTGAATGGCACACATACACAATCCATGTCTCAATTGTCTCAAGGCTTAAAAATCCTTCTTTAACCTGTCTCCTCACCTTTATCTACACGAATTAAAGTGGATTTAACAAGTGACATCAATAAGGGATTATAGCTTTCACCCGATCAGTCTATGTCATGGAGAGCAGGTGTTCGTAATGTTTTGTACAGTCAGTGTATACTATATATCATGTTTTTGTTAGGAAAATTTGGCTCTGGACAAGTGACTGGGAAGATTTTAATTTATCATCTGACATTTGAGAAATGTACTGGTTATCCATATGCATTGGGTGTGTAACCTAATAGGGCGTCCACCCACGCAGCCAGCGCCATCAATAAACCAGGGATATTGGCCAAATGAGCCATATTTACATTCCTTAAAAACAGCCTATAACAAATTACAAAAACACTATTCCTTGTGTTTCCATGTGTAGCATATGCAAAACTTTATAGCCTATTGTTATATTGTTTTGACTTTCCTAAAACAATAATTGTCCACCTCACGGTTCAGCTGTCAGAGATTTGAGCAATAAATGCATCAGGGCATTGCATGCATAGGCCTGTATAGCTAATTTTCCCCCATCGGACACCCCCTAACTTCGGACACTCTCTAGCGGTTGGAGGACTAAATCACCTCGAGCTCAACATTTAAATGGACTGCTATGCTTAGGTGTCTACTGTATGATATTCATATTTACAAAATGAATATAAAGGAAGAGAAGCCAGCTTAGGCCTAGCCTCAGAGAGAGATAGAGATATGCCAGCTGCATGCTACGACACCAACATGCATTTCTTTACCCGTCAGATGGGCTACTGCGTCTGCTATACAGATATAGGCGTACAGAAGGAGATTCATTCGTACATTTTCTATCAGAATATTTTTTTTATAAAGACAAGTATTATATTGTTAGATTGTAGGAGTAACTCTGGTAGGCCTAAACATTATTTGTCACCTCAAGTTCAACTGTCGGAGTCAGTTGGAATGCGGGTGTGCTCTACCTTCATATCATAGGCTGCAGTATACGCTAATAGCCCCACCAGACCAAACCTTCACAAAAGTTCCTAAACTTTATTAGGGTAATATCAAAAGTAAGTCAAGCCATTGTTTATAGGTAAAATACGAGAAGGATATTATATCGCGGCAAACACAACATTACAGTTGGAACTTAATTTGGCCAAAGAAAATGGGTCAACAGAATGAAGCAAAACACTTGGAACTGGGCTTAAACCTTCACAAAAGTTTTGAACAGGCTATATTGCAGCAATTACCAAGAAAGGCTAGTGCCTAACTTACCCAACAAATGACAGCAATAGACTAATTATATGTATTTAACAAAAGGTCTACTTATACAGTACCTATCTTAAAATTAAAACTGAGCACATAATTAAAAAGACAGATCAAACTTAATTTAGCCAACCTAAATTTCTCTACAGAATGAAACAAAACACGTTTTGCATATTTAAAGAACTGGTTTAGATACAGTTGAAGTCGGAAGTTTACATACACTTAGGTTGGAGTCATTAAAACTCATTTTTCGACCACTCCACAAATGTCTTGTTAACAAACTATAGTTTTGGCAAGTCCTTTAGGGCATCTACTTTGTGCATGACACAAGTAATTTTTCCAACAATTGTTTACAGACAGATTATTTAATTTATAATTCACTGTATCACAATTCCAGTGGGTCAGACGTTTACATACACTAAGTTGACAGTGTCTTTAAACAGCTTGGAAAATTCCAGAAAATTATGTCATGGCTTTAGAAGCTTCTGATAGGCTAATTGACATGATTTGAGTCAATTGGAGGTGTACCTGTTGATGTATTTCAAGGCCTACCTTCAAACTCAGTGCCTCGTTGCTTGACATCATGGTAAAATCAAAAGAAATCAGCCAAGACCCCAGAAAAAAAATGGTAGACCTCCACAAGTCTGGTTCATCCTCGGGAGCAATTTCCAAATGCCTGAAGGTACCACGTTAATCTGTACAAACAAAAGGGGGAGGCTTGCAAGCCGAAGAACACCATCCCAACCGTGCAGCACGGGGGTGGCAGCATCATGTTGTGTGGGTGCTTTGCTGCAGGAGCGACTGGTGCACTTCACAAAATAGATGGCATCATGAGGTAGGAAAATTATGTGGATATATTGAAGCAACATCTCAAGACATCAGTCAGGAAGTTAAAGCTTGGTCGCAAATATGTCTTCCAAATGGACAATGACCCAAAGCATACTTCCAAAGTTGTGGCAAAATGGCTTAAGGACAACAAAGTCAAGATATTGGAGTGGCCATCACAAAGCCCTGACCTCAATCCTATAGAAAATTTGTGGGCAGAACTGAAAAAGCGTGTGCGAGCAAGGAGGCCTACAAACCTGACTCGGTTACAGGAATGGGGGAATGGGCCAAAGTTCACCCAACTTATTGTGGGAAGCTTGTGGAAGGCTACCCAAAACATTTGACCCAAGTTAAACAATTTAAAGGCAATGCTACCAAATACTAATTGAGTGTATGTAAACTTCTGACCCACTGGGAATGTGATGAAATAAATAAAAGCTGAAATAAATAATTCTCTCTACTTTTATTCTGACATTTCACATTCTTAAAATAAAGTGGTGATCCTAACTGACCTACGACAGGGAATTTTTTATATAATTAAATGTCAGGAATTGGGAAAAACTGAGTTTCAATGTATTTGGCTAAGGTGTATGTAAACTTCCGACTTCAACTGTAAATACATACGGATATAATAATAACAATGATATAAAATAATAATAATGATGAAACAAAGTATTATTTTGGCCATTTTGTGCTAATGTCTTCTATCATGCAAATGACGTAGAATTGCATGAAATGCGTTTATTAAAGGCCCATTTGTTTCCCAGACCCTGCTAAAACATGTTAACCCAAGTGTGTAAATCCTAAAAACGTGTCTGCTTAACTGTATGCCACCATGCAAATGCGATTATAGATGCATGCAATGCATTATTATAAAGGTGTCCACCCCCGTCCAGCACACCCAACTAAACCTCTTCCTGTGGCTATGTGCTTGGGTGTCTAGTGTACTGTGTTTGTGTATTGTGTGTGTCATATTTGCTGTATGTGTGTTTTTCTATGGGTCTCACCTCTCTCCAGTGTGGCCTGGTTGACCGTGACCCCCTGTGTGTGACACTGGTCCAGTGAGTCCAGGTACTCCCCCAGACACTGTCTCCTGAACTTGTCCAACGCTCGGGCCGTGTCTCCTCCCAGAGAGGACGGGTGGGAGTGGGCGTCCTGGGTGGTGTTCCCTGTACACACTGTCCTCATGATGGCCAGCACCTCCTCATCCTGTATGCCCTCCTACAGACCAGGTTATAGTCAGAGAGTGAGAAACATAGAGAGAATGGCCGTAATAGCCTTGATGCTCTGTAGTGACAGTTGTCTCTGGACAGGAGGTGTCCTGCCTGTAGGATTTGATTGTGTTGGTCCTGCCCTCACCTTGATCCTGTTGCGGCGGTGCTGCTGTATAAGGGCCTGCTCCTGCTGCTCCTCTAGAGACAGGGGAGTCTGCAGGCACAGCTCAGGACTGGGGAGGGGCAGGAGCTGGGCACCATGCCTCCCTGACCCACGCTTAAGACCACGGCTCCACACTGGCCTCCGTGCTGAGAGGAGAAGAGGGGAGAGGAGAGGAGACAAGGCAATGGGAGGTCTTTCTAGCACTGCATTTGTATCCATTTAATCACATCATACAACTTAACAATGCTACACAATGCTGATTGGGTGATGAGCTGAGAGGATCATGTCTCCATCTTTACTAACCTGGGATGCTCGGAGACCGCTGCTCCCTGCCCCTCACTCTCTCTATTTCCCTGTTGCATCCCTTCTCCAGCTCTAGCTCTCCTCTCTCTGTCAGGCCCCTGCGGCCCCAGCTGGCACTCTCCTCCTCCCTCTCTAGGCTCCAGGCCTTGATGCCCTCCGCCAGGTCCTTCACTGTCATCGTGTCCCCTTCCATGCCGCTAAGAGTGGACACCAGGTCATCCAGATGCTCTGGCACCACAGGGAGGCCCTCCTGATGGAGATGCATCAATATCAATAAACACACACATAGGCCTACACTCACACGGATTGCCATGTCATTATATTATTCATAGGATCACTACCTTCTCAAACACAGCTCGGAGGTCATTCCGACTGATGCGTCCCGTGCCATGTTTGTCAAGCCTCTTGGCCAGTTCAGAGGGTCGGAGCTTGTGAGTGTGGAGGTACCTCCTTACCTCCTTTACCTCGCGCAGTTGGGACCGGACTGCGCGTGTGCGAGGCACATTAGCCCGCCGAGAAGGCTGGGTTGGGCTGGCACGTGTTCTGGCCTGGAGAAGGGACAGAGCAAGTAACATAATGGGGTCTATGAGCCATGGAGGCATCACTCATTGATGATTTCCCAGTGAACACATAGTTTAGTACAGTACAGTAGAATACAGCATAGTAGATTACAGTGATGTACAGTAGAGTACAGCAGAGCACAATAAAGTACAGTGTAAAGAACTATATTGTACTGAACTGTATTCTACTCTACTGAACTAAACTCTACCGTACTGAACTAAACTCTGATATGCTCTACTGTACTGTGCTGTATGGTGCTGTACAAACTTGTAAATAAAATAAAATCACATTTTATTTGTCACATGCGCCAAATACAACAGGTTCAACCTTAACGTGAAATGCTTACTTACAAGCCCTTAACCAACAATGCAGTTCAAGAAATAGAGTGAATAAAGTATTTACTAAATAAACTAAATTCAAAAATAAAATAAAAAGTAACACAATAAAATAACAATATATACAAGGGGTACCAGGTTAGTCAAGGTAATTTGTACATGTACTGTAGGTAGGGGTAAAGTGACTATGCATAGATAATAAACAGCGAGCGAGTAGCAGCGTAAACACAAAGGAGGGGGGGTTGTCAATGTAGATAGTCCGGGTGGCCACTTGATTAATTGTTCAGCAGTCTTATGGCTTGGCAGTAGAAGCTGTTAAGGAGCCTTTTGGACCTAGACTTGGCGCTCCGGTACCGCTTGCCGTGCGGTAGCAGAGAGAACAGTCTATGACTTGGGTCACCCAAGTCTATGAGTCTATGATAATTTTTTGGGCCTTCCTCTGACATCGCCTAATATATACAGTAGGTCCTGGATGGAAGGAAGCTTGGCCCCAGTGGTGCGCCTTACGGTCGGATGCCCAGCAGTTGCCATACCAGGCGGTGATTGAACCGGTCAGGATGCTCTCGATGGTGCAGCTGTACAACTTTTTGAGGATCTGGGGACCCATGACAAATCTTTTCTCCTGGGGGGAAAAAGGTGTTGTCGTGCCCTCTTCACGACTGTCTTGGCGTGTTTGGACCATGATAGTTTGTTAGTGATGTGGACACCAAGGGACTAGAAACTCTCAACCCGCTCCACTACAACCCGTCGATGTTAATGGGGGCCTGTTCGGCCCTCCTTTTCCTGTAGTCCAGATCAGCTCCTTTGCCTTGCTCACGTTGAAGGAGAGGTTGTTGTTCTGGCACCACACTGCCAGGTCTCTGACCTCTTCCCTATATGCTGTCTCATCGTTGTCGCTGTTGTGTCGTCAGCAAACTTAATGATGGTGTTGGAGTCGTGCTTGGCCATGTAGTCGTGGGTGAACAGGGAGTACAGGAGGGGACTAAGCACGCACCGCTGAGGGACCCCAGTGTTGAGGATCAGCGTGGCAAATGTGTTGTTGCCTACCCTTACCACCTGGGGTGGCCCGTCAGGAAGTCCAGGATCCAGTTGCAGAGGGAAGTGTTAGGTCCCAGGATCCTTAGCTTAGTGATGAGCTTTGTGGGCACTATGATGTTGAACGCTGAGCTGTAGTCAATGAACAGCATTCTCACATAGGTGTTGCTTTTGTCCATGTGGGGAAAGGTCCATGTGGAGTGCGATTGAGATTGCGTCATCTGTGGATCTGTTGGGCCGGTATGCGAATTGGAGTGGGTCTAGGGTTTCCGGGATGATGGTGTTGATGTGAGTCATGACCAGCCTTTCAAAGCACTTCATGGCTACCGACGTGAGTGCTATGGGGCAGTAGTTATTTAGCCAGGTTACCTTTGCTTTCTTGGGCACAGGGACTATGGTGGTCTGCTTGAAACACGTAGGTATTACAGACTCGGTCAGGGAGAGGTTGAACACAAAGGCTTCTGTTCTGCTGTACTGCCGATGCACGGAAAACCCAGCCAGCTCTATATTATCCATATAGTCGTTCAGCCACGACTCGGTGAAACATAAGATACTACAGTTTTTAATGTCCCGTTGGTTGGATAATCTCAAACGGACATCATCAAGTTTATTTTCCAGTGATTGCACGTTGGCCAATAGAACAGATGGTAGAGGCGGGTTACACACTCGCCGATGAATTCTCACAAGGCACCCCGATCTTCGCCCCCTGTATTTCCGTCTTTTCTTCACGCGAATGACAGGGATTTGGGCCTGGTCTCGGGGAACCAAAACATCCTCTGCATCGGACTCATTAAAGAAAAACTCTTTGTCTAGTTCAAGGTGAGTAATCGTTGTTCTGATATCCAGAAGCTATTTTCGGTCATAAGAGACGGTAGCAGCAACATTATGTATAAAATAAGTTACAAAAATTGCGAAAAAACTAACAAAATAGCACAGTTGGTTGGGAGCACGTAAAATGGCAGCCATCTCCTCGGGCGCCATTATACATCATTAAAGTTAAAAACTCCATTAATACGTAGATGTCTATGATTGGTTCAGATTTGGTCCGGTCAGAGCAAACCAAATGTGGTCTTGTTTGGGGGCGGATGTCATTATAATAATATCCTGCATGCTTCGCAAGTCTTTATTTTTTACATTTACTTTTGGTCTTTTAGCAGATGCTCTTAGTCAAAGTACTTACCGCCAGTGCATTCAATTAAGGCAGATAAACAACCACATATCACAGTCTTAGCAAGACTGTAAAAGAGTGTTATTGTAGTTTGTGTTCTGTTGTGGTTTTTTGTTGGTCTGAAAACTTGCCACTTCTAATGCTTTTTGAAAAACACATAATGGGAGGAATAATAAATATTCCATAATGCAATCTTCAGTTGGCTCCAATTAGAATAAAACATTATGAATGTGATAATGCTTTCTATATATAAGTGAATGAAAGTATAGTTGAAATTTGGCCATAGAAACCAAAAAATTAAACATTTTAATTAAAGGTCTATTCAACTTTAATTCAGAACCGAAAATGAACCTGATTTCAACGCCTGGAAAAAATGTCTACAATACATATTTTCAACATAATTTTGCTCACTGGGGTTACCTTAAGAGTCTCAGGAGGTGTCAAAGTAAAACCCAGGACAGGTGAGGGAGTTCTCTGCTTCTTTTTCTCTCTTTCCACAACCAACATCTCCAGCTCGGTCACGGTCGGCTTGCTGTTAACCCACTTCGACAAGTCTCCGAGACTATCGAACTGTCGACGAAATGACCTCCTTTGGTTAACCCAGTCTTGGTGCTTCGCGTCATTAACTTCCAAAGGCATCACTGTCATTGGAGCACCACTGACTCTGTCCCCTGTACCCGACACCATGGCCGCCACTGACCCATATCGGCTTTTTGTCAGCACTTGGCTTTCAGGCTTCGGCGTGCAAACGGGCCGTTTGGGCATCGGTGGCGCGATGAAAACCCTGTCCCGTGTTTTAGCGGGACCGAACACTCTGCTTGCCATTTTGTAGAAATATGTCTGCGATAAATCTCTCTTTTTAATCCGCGCCAGTTGTTCCTTTATCTCCAAATCATCCATTTTTTTGTGTGCTGACCTATAGACCTAATCAAATGAAACAGTTTTGGATTTATATTGTATATAATGTATTCCTATTGTAAATTGAGAAGTAGCGACACCAGTTCTGTTTTCAGCGTTCGACTTGTCATGGCCATCTACTCTTGGGGAGTAGCGCTGGTTCTCGATCCACTCGTACGTGTTTACGCATGGTAACCATGGAACCTTTTGTTGCTTTTGCAGGGGCCACTCCATACTGTAGATGCGGTAAAGATGTCAGTCGAACTCGACCAACAATGGAATTGTCATGGAAACGCGTGGGGGTCAAAGTAATGGACTCCAGGATTTTTGGAGTCGACCCCGACTCTGACTCCTGTTGTTGGAGTCAAAAGGAGTCGACTCCTGTGGTTGGAGTCGAAGACTCCGAAAACAAGCTGAAATTGATGCGCACACATGTACACACCACCTCATTATTGCAGAGTCCTACTAGACTACATGTGGGTTCAAGAGGACTGGCATGAGCATTATGCTGCCTATTTGGTCATCAACTAGAAGGTGATGTGTTGGAACTAGAATATTTCAGTGATATTTCTGCTGTATGCAGCCTTGACAATGCGGGGTGGGTGGCTGGCTGTTGATGTCCTAGGTCAGGGCTCTCCAACCTTGTTCCTGGAGAGCTACCTTCCTGTACATTTTCACTCCAACCCCAGTTGTAACTAACCAGCTAATTATTGAATCAAGTGCGCTAGATTAAGGTTGGAGTGAACCCACAGGATGGTAGTTCTCCACGAACAGGGTTGGAGAGCTGTCCTAGGCAATAGATCGCAAAGCAGGGCATCCCCGCTAAACCTTGTGAAAATGCAAAGTTCACTTTCTCATCCATAAATGCATCTCAAGTGCAAATATGGTTCAGCAGCTCAAATCAGCCGGATGGGGTGCATTGTTATAAGGAAGGTCGTCAACCATGGATTGCTAAAATAATGATTATGATCACACTTTATCAATTTAAATATTATGAGAACATCTATACATTTGGCAGCCAAGCACGAGTTATCAGTATAGCCTATGACGTTGAAATATCTTCATGCCTACAATAAAACCCTCCAGGCTTCTGTCGTAAAAGTAAATTATATTTTAAAACGTTTAGAATTACAGGGAGCAGTTTGGAAAAAATATTGTTGTGAATTGTCCTCTAGAATAACACACATGCTTGGATAATAATGACAAAACCAACATCTCTAGTAATACCGTCCGAATAGGGCTATACCATGGTAAAGAATAGGTTTATCAGCATAGTGCCCCGCGGTTCAATAAATAAGCTATAGGCACAATACTTTTTATTGCACATTTAGGGCTAATTAAACTGATGCATTTGGCGATGTTTAATTTCAATTAACTGGCACAATGAAGAATAGCTTAGCCATACACATTGATATCCTAATATATACTTTAATATAATTTTGGTGAATTTACAAGGCATTGCTCGTAAATGACAGATTTGACGAATATCCACTTTGTTAGATCACATTTGTTCAATGTGTGCCAAAGATGGCGCTGAAGAACATGGCTGACGTTTTACATTCTCCCAACCAATTGTGCTATTTTGTTAGTTTCTTTTGCATTTTGTGTTACTTATTTTAACTTATTTTGAACATAATGTTGTCTTATGACCGAAAATACCTTCTGGACATCAGAACAGAGATTACTCACCGCAGACTGGAAGAAATGTTTTTCTTTAATGAGTCCGACAAGAAGAATATACTGTACTGCTTTCACTGGAACAGGTCCAGATCCCTGTCATTTGCTTGAAGAAAAGACGCAGGAAAAGAGGCCGCAGATCGGGCTGCCTTCTGAGAATCCGTAGGCGAGCGAGTAAACTCCCACTGCCATCCGTTCTTCTTGCTAACGTGCAATCATTGGAAAATAAATTGATGACCTACGATTAAGATTATCCTACCAACGGGACATTAAAAACTGTAATTATCTTATGTTTCACCGAGACGTGGCTGAACGATGATACGGATAATATAGAGCTGGCAGGATTTTCCATACACCGGCAGTACAGAGAAGCTAAGTTTGGTAAGACGAAGGGTGGGTGTGTGTGTTTGTTTGTCAATAACAGCTGGTGAGCAATGTCTAATATTAAAGAAGTCTGAAGGTATTGCTCAAAGTACCTTATGATAAGCTGTAGATCACACTATCTACCAAGAGAGTTCTCATCTATATTATTCGTAGCCGTCTATTTACCACCACAGAACGAAGCTAGCACTAAGACCGCTCTCAACCAACTCTATAAGGCCATAATCAAAGAAGAAAATGCTCACCCGGAAGCGGCGCTCCTAGTGGCCAGGGACTTTAATGCAGGCAAACTTAAAACAGTTTTACCAAATTTTTACCAGCATGTCACATGTGCAACCAGAGGGGAAAATATCCTAGACCACCTTTTCTCCACACAGAGAGATATCAGGTTTCAGGTAAGACCCAGGTGCAGACTGTGTTGAAATAACAATGTTTATTGCAACCACAGCGGCAGGCAGACGACAGGTCAAGGCAGGCAGGGGTCGATAATCCAGAGTAGCGGCAAAGGTACCGGGCGGCAGGCAGGCTTAGGGGCAGGCAGGCGGGCTCAGAGTCAGGACAGGCGAGGGTCAAAACCAGGAGGACGAGAAAAAGAGAGACTGGGGAAAAACAGGAGCTTAGAAAATGCTGGTTGACTTAAACAAGACGAACTGGCACAGACAGACAGAAAACACAGGTATAAATAACCAGGGGATAAGTAGGGAAGCTGGGCGACACCTGGCGGGAGGTGGAGACAAGCATAAGGACAGGTGAAACAGATCAGGGCTTGACAGTACCCCCCCCTAGGGACGCCACCTGACGTCCTACCTGGGCGCATTCCTGGTTGACCGGGGTGCAGGCGCTGGAACTCAGAGATGAGGCCTGTGTCCAGGATGTCCCTAGCGGAGACCCAGCACCTCTCCTCCGGGCCATAATACTCACAGTCAACCAGGTACTGGAATCCCCTTCCCCCGAGGTCGAACCTTCAGGAGGCGTCTCACCATGTATGCTGGTCGGCCGTCGATGAGACAGGGGAGAGGGGTGGGCCTGGAAACAGGAGACAAGAGGCAGTCAGACATGATTTTAACTCTACGCACAAAAAGGGTAGAAAAAATATGGAGGGTACGGGGCAACAGAGGACGAACAGCAGATGGCTGATGATTTTGGGGGTGTGGGGGAGTGGGGGTGAAATGTTTCGGCTTCCGGGGTAGTAGCCGCGGCACTATAGAGGCGTGCCAGTGCCTCAGGCTTGACATTCTTGGATACCGGTCGGTGCTGTAGAAGCGAAGTGGCCCGGGCCTTACTGATCCCCTCCTGTAGGTCCTGGTGTTCTGCGGAGCTGGCAGAGAGGTCCAGGGCAATTTCCAAGCCCCCAGGAAAACGTCCCGGTGCAGGCAGTGCTGACTTCAGGCAATGAGTGTGGCAGGACGGAGCCAAGAGAATCCCAATACCACGGGAACCTGTGGAGACTCAACCAGCAAGAATTGGATCGTCTCGCTGTGGTTCCCCGACACTCGTAGGTTGATGGGGGTGGTCTGGTGGGTGACCCGGCCTATAGAGCGCCCGTTCTGCGCTCTAACACCCATGGGAATGGAGAGGGGTTGAGTGGTGATGCCCAGCTTGGATGCCAGGGAAACATCCATGAGACACACATTGGCCCCCGAGTCGATGAGTACCTGGAGAGACTTGGACTGGTCACCCCACCACAGGATGGCACGGAGAGGGGGGCGGGCAAGGGGAGACAAAAAATTATCTTTAAATAAAGGCCCACTAGAGTACTCACTCCAACGAATTAACTAGGTCTCTTGAAGGGACAGGTAGACACAATGACCGGCAGTACCGCAATACAGACAACTCTGGGTCTCAAGTCTGCCTACGCGTTCGGCTGGAGACAGCCTAGCCCTGCTGAGCTGCATTGGCACGGGAAGAGGTGAATCGTCAGTCTACGGAGGCTCATGGAGGGACTCGGGTAAGCTTGGATCCTCTCGGGACGTAGACGCCAGGGACTTCCGGAGTTCATCAGATGCAAGGTGATGCAAGATTTGGAACGTCTGTGTACCATTGACCCTTTTATTGCAGCACAGTTTGACTCCTTTATATGAGCACAGTTTGTCATTCCATTGCATTCCCAGACACTCTGCCACCAGTGAGCAGTGGTCAAGCGCAGTAGGCCTGAACATTTTAACAATTCTGCATCGCAGTACTTTAGGCGTCACTACAGACCTGGATTAGATCCCAGGCTTTGTCACAACCGGCCGTGATCAGAAGTCCCATAGGGTGGCGCACAATTGGCCCAGCGTCGTCCGGGTTAGGGGAGGGTTTGGCCGGGGGGGCTTTACTCGGCTCATCGTGTTCTAGCGACTCCTTGTGGTGGGTCGGGCACCTGCAGACTGACTTCGGTCCTTAGTTGAATGGTGTTTCCTCCGACACATTGGTGCAGCTAGGTTTCGGGTTAAGTGGGCGGGTGTTAAGAGGGGCGGTTTGGCAGGTCATGTTTCGGAGGATGCATGATTCGACCTTCGCCTCTCCCAAGCGCGTTGGGGATTTGCAGCGATGAGACAAGATCGCAATTGGATATCACGGAATTGGGGAGAAAAAGGGGGTAAAAATAAATAAATACTTTTTTTTGGTTCTATGCCTATCCCGTTTGTAGGCATAAGTCTCATGTGCAAGTTTCTGTCCCAATACTATGAGAATAGGATGTCAACACCATTGTCCTACCATGGGATTTTATTTTAATAATTTACTCATTATAGTGGTTACAAGTTGAAAAGGTACACACATTTAATATTAAGACATCTAGATCCACATTAAAGAACACCATGTTAGCTATTATTTTTAAATTGATGATGTGCAATAAGACTTTTGGATAATATGACACGAGATCACATTTATAAATCAAATCAAATTTTTATTGGTCACATACACATGGTTAGCAGATGTTAATGCAAGTGTAGCGAAATGCTTGTAAGTGATCATCTTAGTTATGCTGTTAATTCAGTTCCATCTGGTATGGTGAATGGTGGTGTGGATTAACACAGTGAATACACTGTGTATATCCTTGATCACACTACTGTCTGTGACTAGCTGATTGTCATTAGCTAGATGTGTTGTTGAGCTGTGTGCTAGCCCTGCAGGGCCCGGTCTAACACGTTCGTCCTGTATAGGGTAGGGCAAAGTGACTCGTAGCTGCGTCTGGTCCTCCATAGTTTAAAAAATAAAATATTTAACCTTTATTTAACCAGGCCAGTTGAGAACAAGTTCTCATTTACAACTGCGACCTGGCCAAAATAAAGCAAAGCAGTGCGACAAAAACAACAACACAGAGTTACACATAAACAAATGTACAGTCAATAATGCAAAAGAAAAATATATGTACAGTGTGTGCAAATGTAGAAGAGTAGGGAGGTAAGGCAATAAATAGGCTATAGGCTAAATATTGGCTATAGGCTAAATATATAGGCTATAGGCTAAATAGGCTATTATAGAAATAATTACAATTTAGCATTAACACTGTAGTTATAGATGTGCAGATGATGATGTGCAAGTAGAGATACTGGGGTACAAAAGAGCAAGAGGATAAGTAACAATATGGGGAGGAGGTAGTTGGGTGTGCTATTTACAGATTGACTATGTACAGCTGCAGTGATCGGTAAGCTGCTGAGATAGCTGATGTTTAAAGTTAGTGAGGGAAATATAAGTCTCCAGCTTCAGCGATTTTTGCAATTTGTTCCAGTCACTGGCAGCAGAGAACTTGAAGGAAAGGCGGCCAAAGGAGGTGTTGGCTTTGGGGATGACCAGTGAGATATACCTGCTGGAGCGCGTGCTACGGGTGGGTGTTGTTATCGTGACCAGTGAGCTGAGATAAGGCGGAGCTTTACCTAGCATAGACTTATAGATGACCTGGAGCCAGTGGGTCTGGCGACGAATATGTAGCGAGGGCCAGCCGACTAGAGCATACAGGTGGTATAAGGGGCTTTGGTAACAAAACGGATGGCACTGTGATAGACTGCATCCAGTTTGCTGAGTAGAGTATTGGAAGATATTTTGTAGATGACATCGCCGAAGTCGAGGATCGGTAGGATAAGTCAGTTTTACTAGGGTAAGTTTGGCGGCGTGAGTGAAGGAGGCTTTGTTGCGAAATAGAAAGCCGATTCTAGATTTGATTTTTGGATTGGAGATGTTTAATATGAGTTTGGAAGGAGAGTTTACAGTCTAGCCAGACACCTAGGTATGTTCCCACAACTTCCAAGGAACCAAATGTGCTAGCTGGGTTATTAATAGGATCTGTGACATGATGGAGTTTATATTACATGCACCCTTTTAACTTATCCTGTTGTAATATTTCTAAGAACAGTATCTAACAATCTCAAAGACAGCTTCCCTGTCTACGCTCCACCATCGCCCCTCTCTCACCGCTTTAGAGACATCCCAGTTGAGCATCAGACTGGCTCTCTTCGCTGCCTCCTCTGTCTCATCCAGTAGACCAAACCCTCCGTTCATCACCTCACTCCTGGAGAGAGACTTGAGACAGAAAACATAGTCTGACTGAGTGGAGGAGGGGACATGACTGGGACTCTAATCTATAGTTCTGTGCTCACATTATATGAACAAACACATTTCAAAGGTTGTCCATGAGCAAGATTGGTTATCTGAGGCACAATGTCTCATAATTATCTCATAGGCTTTTGTGTGCTATCCCTCTTTCTTCCATTTCTCTTTCCCATGCCGTTTGATGGGTCAGACTCAGGTCTTACCAGCCGACCCCTCCACCATTGTGCAGGGACACTCACGTGGACCCCCATATCTATCAGGGGTCAAGACAGACACACAGTGACAAAGTCACTCTTTGACATACCTGAGTTCACCCAAAGTCAATGGTTTCTAGCCATCTAGACTAACATAGTGACTAATATAATGATGACAATGTCAAAATAATGTCTGTCCAAGTGATAAGTGTGCTGAAGTGTACCTGCACAGAAGGCCGAGCCGTTATACACGTTGGAGGTATCTTTGAAGGGACTGTGTTTCACTGACGTCTTGGTGACCACAGGAGACTGGACAGAAAAAAAAGTCATCATTCCTACAGGTTTACCTACCCACTAGAGACTCCAACCGAAGCATATAGCCTCATATAATATAACTCGTACAAGCACCCATAATATAGAGATATTGGTAAGGCTGATTGGGCTCTTACCAAAACTCTCCCATCAGCAATAGCTTGATTGATGGCCAAGGCAATACACACACGGCCTTTCTGGTCTGAGTAGAGGATTCTGGCTTGGGAGCCCACCACCCATACACAGAAGACATCCAGAAATGGCATTCTAATTTGTATAATACATTTCTTATTTATCTAGTATTGCAATGTTAATGACTAACATTGTGTCCTATATGTGCCATATTAATTAGTACCATGCTGTTTTTTCCCAGTGGTGGAAAAAGTACCCAATTGTCATACTTGAGTGAAAGTATAGATATCTTAATAGAAAGTTACCCAAGTAAAAGTAAAAGTCACCCAGTAAAATACTACTTGAGTAAAAGTCTAAAAGTATTTGGTTCTAAATATGCTTAAGTATCAAAAGTAAATGTAATTGCTAAAGTAAAAGTATAAATCATTTCAAATTCCTTCTATTAAGCAAAGCAGATGGCACCATTTTCTTGTTTTTAAAATGTATAGATAGCCAGGGGCACACTCCAACCCTCAGACATCGTTTACAAAAGACACATTTGTGTTTAGTGAGTCCACCAGATCAGAGGCAGAAGAGATGACCATGTGTTTAGTGAGTCCACCAGATCAGAGGCAGAAGAGATGACCATGTGTTTAGTGAGTCCGCCAGATCAGAGGCAGAAGAGATGACCATGTGTTTAGTGAGTCCACCAGATCAAAGGCAGAAGAGATGACCATGTGTTTAGTGAGTCCACCAGATCAGAGGCAGAAGAGATGACCATGTGTTTAGTGAGTCCACCAAATCAAAGGCAGAAGAGATGACCATGTGTTTAGTGAGTCCGCCAGATCAGAGGCAGAAGAGATGACCATGTGTTGCCTTGATAAGTGCGTGAATTGGACCATTTTCTATGTCCTGCTAAGCATTCAAAATGTAATGTGTACTTTTGGGTGTCAGGTAAAATGTATGGAGTAAAAAGTATATTATTTTCTTTAGGAATGTAGTGAAGGAATAGTAAAAGTTGTCAAAAATATAAATAGTAAAGTAAAGTACAGATACCCCAAAAAACGACTTAAGTAGTACTTTAAAGTATTTTTACTTAAATACTTTACACCACTGTGTTTTCCTGCCTGGCGGATCCAGCTGATGGTTTCGTTCTACTGCTGTCGCACACATTCAGTCACGTTGGCACTGATCTCCTCCAGGACAGTGGTGGCGACGTCATCAGTCACAGGGGTCACCGGAGGTGCAGACCCAGTGCAACGGTTCGAGAAGGGATGGGTCAAGGGTTATGGCCACGACTTTAATCTGACCATGTGACCTGATCAGAATAAAAAAACTGGGCCCTAGTCATCAGGAGCTATATCTGTCTTGAGCTATCCCCTCACCCTATCACTTACCCCATGATGTTTTGGACGTAGGACGGGTAGTGGAACTCAGTCGCTCCACCTCCCTCCTTCTCTACCTCCGCTCCTGAAGAAAGGGAGAGGAACACAAACCTAGAGGTTATCAAACTGGAGAGGACTCTGCTGATATCACTAGACATGCTGTGATCAGCCTACTCTTCAGCATGTGTATGTGGATCTAGAAATTGCTCCTTGGCATTACCCTACCCCAGATCTTGGATTACCCTACCTCAATCCTAACCTTAACCATTAGGAGGGTGAAATAATATCTGACCCTGTGTCAGTGACTTCTATCTACTCAGTTTGGTGGTGATGGTTGAACTGTAGGACTCACCTTCTCTCTGGGTCTCCAGGAGGAAAGTGTCGCCATAGTCCCAGAAGAACATCCCTGCCTCAGACAGCTTATTGATGGTAGCTACCTGCCTACGGAGGCTGGTGGAGAGGAGGGGGAGACCAACGTTTAGAGAGAAACCCCCTCAACCTTAACCGTAACCAGACCAGGGGTCTCCAACTCAATCATGGTCTTTTTTGTTCTTCATTTCCATGTAGACTTAGCCCCACACCAGTGTGTCGCCAGTGTTTTATGTAAATGTAAACTCTGGTGTAATTGTATTTCCATTAGGAGTGTGACACTAAATCAATTCAAATATTATTTGTCACATACTTCGAAAAAATAATTATGTAGACTAACAGTGACATGATTACTTACGGCCCCTTCCCAACAATGACCCCCACACAGCCAGCGATGACAGCAGTCTTGGCCTGTGCCCCGCTCATGCCCCCCCAGCTCTGACGTCACCAAAACCCGGCTCCTCAGTTCATCAGACCTGCATTCAGCACTGTCAGCTACAGAGGTAGGGAGAGAGAGAGAGACAGGGGAAGGAGAAGAAAGAGAAACAGGTCAATTGTTTAATTCAGGATTTTGGCAATGAAGCCCATTAAACTACTTCTCCAGAGTCAGATTAACTCATGGATACCATTTTTATGTCTCTGCAAGGAAGTTAGATGTAGTTTTGCGAGCCAATGTTGATTAGCATTAGCACAATGGCTGGAAGTCCATGGTGTCTACTAGCATGCTAGCAGTTACCATAGACTTACAATCATTCCGCTAATGCTAGTTATCAATTGCGCTAACGCAAGTTAGCAACTTCCTTCAAACTGCACGCAGAGACAAAAATATTATATCCACGAGTTCATCTACCTCTGAGGAAGTAGATAAAGGGCTCCATTGCCAAAATCCCAGTCTCCCTTTAAGACAATTTCAATGTGAGTTTACAAAGGGGCTAGTGCCCTCTACTGTTGACTGTTGGGACTAATCATGGTGCCATGGACTATTCCAAATCAAAATGGGAAAACCTAAATGGTAACGGAAAAACAGCATCTAATTGAAATGCTGTAGAGTAGGGAGGATAGGCGGAGGGAGGGATGTGTGGTTACCATGCCATTGGTGACGATGGCATGGGGGGGCAGGCTGGGGAACAGCCCTGATGGATGACCACTGTACATGACAAGAGTCTGTTCCTCTGTCATCTCACTCAGGTAGTGCATCACCAGACGCATCACCAACTACCCACACACACATACACACAAAGATACTGTATATAGCAATGAATGTGTTTCCACACGGTACAAGTAAAATTACACACACATTATTACACACAGATATCTACATACTGTAATACCATCATACTCACGTGCTCTGTCCTTACCTGGGCCCAGTTACTGAAAACCTGTCCATTCCCCACATAGGTAACCAGCTCCTGGGGAAACTGGAGAGCAGAGCAGGGGAAGATGATAAAGCAACAATAGACAGAGTGATTTAGGTGGATTAATACATTGTTTTAGTTAAATCAGAAATGAGAAGTGAACTGTTGTGTGCCATGTACAGTATGTGAGAGTGGTGGTTACCTGGGCAACTGCAGGGTCCAGGTTATTCATGATGATGAGCATGATGGAGGCAGCTTGGCGTGTACGACAGGAATACTGATCAATAGGGTAGGCCCTGAGGACACACACACACACACACACACACACACACACACACACACACACACACACACACACACACACACACACACACACACACACACACAGATCAGGGGGTAGGACCGTATCATGGAATCGAGAGAGAGATTACTACAGATGGGGAGTGGTGTTTTAGATGTTTATAAGTACCTAATGTGTATTAGGGGGCAGAAGCGGTACATGTAGATGTGTCCATACTGCCTGAGCTCCCGGGCAAACTCAGAAGTCAGGATGTTGTTGTGGGAGGAAGGGGGGTAACGCAGGTCATTCCACAGGGCCAGCTAGAGAGGAGGACGAGAGGAGGGGGTGAGACAGGAGGTCAGAATGGGGTGTAATTGTTTTGAAATAACTCAAGGACATTGACCCTCTTTTTCTTTTGCAGCCTCTCTTTTGCTAACTTTCTGGTCCTTTGTGTTTTGCGCGCCCTCTCTAGCCATGAAAGCACTCACTCGTATCTCTCTTAATCAGTGTCCTTTTCTCCCAGTTCTGGCAAACGGTAGTGAAGCTGATAGAAGGTTCTGAGGGGGTGAACCAACACTGTCTCCTACCCTAAAGCCAAAAAAATGGCATTGTGCTGAGCATTGCATAATGTGAACCGTGCGTCAACACACCATTGACTCCCAATAGATTGGATCAAATGAATTACATTGTTATTATGTTCAGTGTCCCCAATTTTCTCCAACAATATTTGGATACAACCCACAAGCTGTGGTGCGTCTGTAATCTTCACTCATCCTTTTTCAATTTAAAGATTCACTCTCACTGAGGAATACAAGGCTGGGCATGATTTGACACCTAAACTGACAATTCTCTGGATGAGATAAAAAAAGCTTATGAAGTTTATGACACTGGCCTCAATAAGATAATTCCTTGGCTATAAATGGGATATGCCTCTAGTTTAGTTACTCCTAAAATACCACATTAAAAGCATTATGGTTCCACTCAAAGATAAACCGAGGAGTCTTGGAAAAATCTACAGGTAAATCCCCGAGTGGGATGTCTATGCTCGTTGACATGGGTCTGCATTCCATAGACGTGACAGTATGTCTGTGTACTCACCCTCTCCTCCTCTGGAGTGAGGTTGGGCGTCCTGACAGGTGCGCGTGGCTCATTGGGGTTCCAGCCCTGGTTGGGTGTCATTGGGTCCAGGGGCAGGCCCCTACACAGCTCCTTCAGGTTCAACATCCTGTCTACTGTGGGGGACTTAAGCAGTATCAGAGGAGAGACAAACCCATAGAGACACACAATGTCAGGATCACAGTGAAAATGGGCATGCAGCTCTCTAGCTCACTGCTGTCCACTCTTTATCAGAGTAAAGGTGACATAGATTGTCGGACAGCTACCTGTGTTGAGGGTCACCCTCCTCTAGGCACTCTCATTGGCTATCTGGCCTTTTCCCCCTCCTCACCGCACCAATAGCAGGGCAGAACCAGAGAAGGGTAATAATTGATCTTCTAGTGAATATGATGTGGCACACACCTTCAGTCGACAATTACTGGGTCTGCACTACTTAGGGAACAGGGTTCCATTTGGGACGCAAACTGGCACTGACCTCTGACCTCTCCGCTAAAACATGTAACTCAGAAAAACACACATACTGTACGCATCTCAGAACAGGCCCATGTACTCTACAGAATGTTTTTGGACCTTAACTAGGCAAGTCAGTTAAGAACAAGTTCTTATTTACAATGCCGGCCTACCGGGCAACAGTGGGTTAACTGCCTTGTTCAGGGGTAGAACGACAGATTTTTACCTTGTCAGTTCTGGGATTCGATCCAGCAACCATTCGGTTACTGGCCCAACACTCTAACCACTATGCTACCTGCCACCCCCCTTAATCAGGAAAATACAATGGAAGCATCTCTAATAATGACTACTATGTAGGTTGTTTGAGAATTCATAAGGGTGGGAGGCAATTATGTCTGAATTAAAAATGATTCATTCAACCACCCCCCCCAAAAATGTAATGGTCAAATGTTTTCATGTACATATGCTCAGAACTGACAGGTTTCTTTCTGTAAAAGTAGACAGTTCAGTCACACACTGCTGATACAGAACTCATGGTTCAAATATAGATTGTGTTTAGATGACTCTGACTCGTGCCTATGTACATTTTTTCTATTCTAGGTTCGTTGTCATGTAATGCTGTGACCTGGTTCTGAAGTAGTGTTCCCTACACAATGAAGTTATTGTGAGATTGGTTTAAGTAACAACTATGGATCTCAGAACTATGCACTCAGATGCAGGTTTTGTTACATTACATTTTCGAACTGTGACGTCTCTTTTCTGTATGGTTTCCATATTATTTTAGAGTAGGATTGGGAAAATCAAACTTCAACAAAGTATCTTGTAACTGTCTAAGAGCGCCAACTCACCTTAATTCTAACAACAACCACATACTGCTGTTCACAATAGATACAAGGGTTCATTTAAAATGTCTCACAACAATTTAAAGATAACATAATTTATTATAATATCATTATTCACTTCAGATCAAGCTGATTCAGTCACATTTATTTCAAAAGCACTGGAAACACACCTCAGTCAGAATCCACAACAACTCACAGCTCAACTATGTCAATCAGTGGCGGTCGGTGCCGTTTAAGATGAGGGAAGACAATCATTTTCTTTATGAGCATGGCCTTATTTCTATTACAGCATAGTGGATGACTCTCATTCATATTCCATTCACCCAGCTCAATATAACATCGATAGGTTTAGGCTACTACATGATACTCGAATTTTCCCTATACCCATCATGAGTTTCTAGCCTATGAATTAAAGTTTACAATGTAGGTGCACAGGTTGAGAGAAATTTGAGTAATCAAGGTGACAGACATTGACACATTCAATACCGCCTTGCACACTCTTGCCTGCAACTAGCTGATCTAGGTTGTAATCATTAGTCCAACAGTTGCGAACAAGAGTTTCTATTAGACAAATTCAGGTATGTTTATCCCCGTTTAGTTCCGTTTGCTTCCGTTTAAGAAACGTTTTTCAACAGAATCGGCGGAATGAATACACCTCTGATCACACGCAAACATAGTTCACTTTCATAGCAGCCACATACAAACAGCATGATAGCATTGATCGTTGTATAAATCCTTCTCGCGTCTACTCGCTCTCCTCCTCTCACCTTTTCTCTTCGCTTGTGGACTTCAGTGCACAACACATCAGCTGTCTGTGACCAGGCTAAAAAAGTCAAGAGAAATGCACAACAATTTTGCTACACTCGCATTAACATCTGCTAACCATGTGTATGTGATAAAATTTGATTTGATTTGAAAACCGTTCCAAGCCAAACCTTCATATCATTACCGCTAAACGCTGCACACAGCCTACATCGTTGTCACCATATTAACGTCACAGTCAACATACTGTAGCTACTACAACTAACGCTTTAGTAAACAATCATTCACTACAGTGTACAGTCAGAAGCAAGCAGTTTAGAAGTTACACCGGTAGGCCCCGGTGGCAATAAATTAATAAAACCAAAAGTTTACCTTGACTTGGAAGAGTTCCAGTGTTGGATAGCCATAGCCAGCTGTTTGAGACAGGTGTTTGAGTAGGCTGAACTGGCTAGCTGTATTCTAGCTAAGTAAGTGAAAGTGAACAAACAATACTGTCCACTGTCTGTTTCCTGGCAATACTCACATTTTCCTGTTGGATGCTTTCCTATCACATGTAAGGTCTTATTCAACTGGCAGTGTCCCACCATTAATCTTGTAAATATAGCCTCCTCTCTTCTGTCCCTTCCTGCCGTTCTCACCTCCCCAACTTTCCTCTGTACTTGAAATAAATGCCTGCCCTTAGTATTTCTATTTCACTGCTCCTGCCATTTCTCCAGCATCACTGTCCATATCATGCTTTTTGCCTCTGCCTTACTCATTGAAACTACCACATCAACATCCCCACTACTTAGTGCTTGTTGAGCCAGTACATCAACTGCCTCGTTCCCCTCCACTCCCACATGGGCTGGGACCCATGTAAATATTATCTGTATACCCATTTGTTTACTCCTGCCATGGGTTTGTAGCACCTCATAAAGCAGGTCGTCTGCTACATGATATAAAGGACTGGAGACTCCTTAGCACTGCACATGAATCAGAGCAAATGACTACTCTTTCTGGCTTAACTTCCTCCACCCACAGCAAGGCCAACAGTATGGCCATCATCTCCGCCGTATATACAGCCAGATGATCTGTAATACGTTTCCTGACTTTCACCCCACATTCCTGCACTACAAATGCTGACCTAGTACGTCCTGTCCTTGGATCTTTTGAACCATCTGTGTATATGGCAAAATCCTGATACACAGTATCAAGACTTCTCTTAAATCAATCAGATGGATCAACACCCTCCCTATCTTTCTGTAGTCTCTCCAACACTTCTAGAACTACTACTGGAGGTGGGAGGAGCCATGGTGGATTCACAGGAATAGCTACCATTGGACTAAACTCCCTTCCATACAGTCCCATCTCCTTCGCCTGGGTATTACCCACCCACCCAAAGCTCGTGTTCTGTCTTTGCTCATGTTCCCAGCATGCCTCTAAAATCCCTTTTGCATGATGAGATACCCCATGTCCCTGTAGGTTGACCTGATAATTAATTGCCAGCTGCTGTCTCCTAATCTGCAATGGCATTTCCCCTATCTTCACCTGTACTGCAGCCACTGGAGACGTCCGAAATGCCCCACTACAAGAGTCCTTGTCCCTGTATGACATCTAGCCTTTCCAATGATGTCCGGGCTGCCGAACCATACGCTATACTTCCATAGTCTATTACAGATTGGATCAATGCAACATATATGGTCCTCAAAGAGGCACGCCCAGCCCCCCACTCCTTCCCTGTCAGACAGCGCATCACATTTAGCACCTTCTTACTCTTTCCCACCACTCTCTCAATGTGTTCTGCCCAGGTCATTCTAGTATCAAAGTATACCTCATGGAACCTGAAGGCACCCACCCTCTCCAAGTTTCTCCCATATAACCTCAAGCATACCTCATCTCCCACCTTTCTCCTGGTAAAGAACACTGTCTGAGTTTTCTCTACAGAGAATCTGAATCCCCACATTAATGCCAACCACTCTACCTCATCAATTGCTTCCTGTACCTTTCTGACTATGTATGGAACATTTCTTCCTCTCTTCCATAAGGCCCCATCATCTGCAAATAACGACCTTCCAAAATCCAGCTGTACCTGAGAGTAAACATCATTGATCATGATTGAGAACAACAGAGGACTAATCACACTCCCCTGTGCTGTACCATTATCCACCATGTAGCTGCCTGAGAGAGACTTCCCCACCCTCACCTGGATAGACCTTCCAAACAGGAAATCCTTTATCCAGTTGTATGTTCTTCCTCCTACCCTCATAATATCAAGCTTGATTAACAACCCCTCCTTCCACATCATTTCATACGCCTTCTCCACATCAAAAAATACAGCTACAACAGTCTCCTTGTTCACCTGAGCCTACCTGACCCCTGCTTCTAAGCAAAGCACTGGGCACATTGTCCCCCTACCTTTCCTGAATCCAATCTGATCTGGCAATACTAACCCCCTGCTCTCCAGGAAGTAAGTTAGCCTCTCCGTTATCATACGCTCCATAATCTTACATACATGTGATGTTAAGGCTATTGGCCAATAGCTTGTTGGCCTCGTCGGGTCCTTCCCTGGCTTCCGAATTGGTACCACTACTGCCTCCTTCCAACTGCCTGGTAGTTTGCCCTCCTCCCACACTCTGTTGTACAACCCCAATACCTTATCCAGTGCCTCATCACCTCATCTTTCCCAGGTGAAGTTAACCCAACCTTACCTATTGCCCTTTTCACCTCTGCCATGATAAATGGTGCATTCAACGCATCATTTACATCCTCCCTCCTATCTAGCACTCCAGGATGCTCCTCTTTCGTTCTCTCTCTCTCCTCTGCCCCTCCTCTGACAAATTTGCCGAGCTATGCACTTGGACAAACGCTTTGGCCATCATCTCTGCCTTCTTCTCATCTGTTACTGCCACATCCTTCCTACTCGTCAACACTGGATAATCCTACTCCCTTCTGACCCCACTCATCCTCTTAATCATCCCCCACACTTCTCCCACTGATGTCACCCTTCCAATGGTGTCACAGAACCAACGCCAACATGACCTCTTTGCCTGACGGACCAGAGCCTGGGCCTGCTTATACTGAATCAGATGTTGGAAGTTATGTGTCCTTTTCAGTACTCTAAATGCCCTGTTCCTACTCCTCACCAATGCCCCACACTCCTCTGTCCACCACGGGACTGCTTTCCTCCTCGTCCTCCCTGAACTCTTAGGTATTGCCTCAGTAGCTGCCCCCACTAACGCTGTTCTCACCCAGTTATTCATAGTATCCACTTCCCCTCTCATATCCACCTGAGCCATCACCTACTCACTTAACTGCTGAAACTGATCCCACTTTGCCCTTTCAAACACCCACCCGCCTACTCCATCCACTGACACCTCCTCCTCCCTCCGGCCTACTCTGCATACTATGGGGTAATGATCACTCCCTACTGTCGACTCCTACCATACCTCCAACTCACAGATTCCTGCCATCGCACTAGATACCAGAGTGAGGTCTAATGCAGACTCTTAACCTGTAACTACATCAATCCTGGTCCCTCGGCCATCATTCAGGCACAGCAGATCTTTCATTTCTATCAGATTTACCATCACTTGGCCATTTACATCCACCCCCCTCTGACACAGATTATAGTAGTGTACTACCACTATCATCTCTCCTCTCAACCACACCTCCACCACCACATATTCCTGTACCTTTGCCTAGCATTGTGTAGAGAAGTCCTTGCTTTATGAAGGTGGCACATCCCCCCTCCCCCTACACCTCTGTCCCTACCAACCTCTACATATCCCTGTATTATAAACTCCACATTTGGTTTGAGCCATGTTTCTTGCACACAAATCACATCAGGCTTAGTTGGCATATCCACAATGAATTGCTTGAACTCCTGCCCATTAGCCAACAGGTTCGAGCATTCCATTGTAGTACTACCACCATAACTGAGATCCAGTAATACATGGCTCCACCCTCAGCTGATTGAGGTCATCTTGAACCTCTTCCCATGTCAACCCTGTCATACTCAGATGTCTCCCAGCAGCTTCCACTATGAGCTTAATCTTCTCCGTTTTAGACTTTACTTCAGCAGTGCTGTTGATAACTCCTGCTATGAACGTCACCAGCTTTCTCTTATCTATGTATACCATATCGCCACCCACCTGCACCGTAATCCCCGATCTAGATGCTCCTACCCATCTCTCTCTTGAACCTGTATCTCTCTGGACCTGGACCACCCTCACTGCTTCCGCATATGACACCCTTCTCTCCATTCTCACTTGTTGCACCTCCACTGCCTGCTTAATTTCCTCACACCCACTATATGCCACACTATGAGCACCCCCACAGCTGCAGCACTTTGTTTTACACCATCCCCACATTTCCCATACTCATCCTCCCCTCCACACCTGGCACATCTCTTTTTCTCTTTACATGCTCTTGCCACATGCCCAAACCTCTGGCATTTGATCATTCCAGCTGTTCGACACCACCTTACACTTCCCTTTTTGCTTCACTCTGAGAGCTTTTTCCCTCTGTGCCATGTCCTTAAAGAACACCAACAAACTCCCATCTCTTAACACTTTAGCATTGACAACTTCCCCAATCAACTCTTATCAGCCGTCAACCTTATCAGACTCATCGCCCCCTACTATCCCTTCCTCCCTAAACTTCAGAATCACTTTATGCTCCTCCTCACCTCCATGCTTCCCTTGCTCTTCCCCAGATCCTTCTACCCCCGAACTGCCGCTAGCATTAGAAACTATGTTGCTCTCCTCAAACGTGCTTTTCTGCCTCCTCTCTGCCTCCATAGACCTCTCGCTCCCCTTCAAACCCCTACTCCCTTTCTCTCCCGCTTTCTTTTTCTCTTTCTTACTGCCTCTTTTATTTGTACCACTATGCTCCATACTTGCTTCACTTTCTTCTCCATCACGATCTCCTACCATCTCTAACCCAGTCACAGCACAGCTGTGCTGAACCGCCGCCACATCGAGTAAAGTTTGATTGTTTGTTTTTCCGCTATTTCTAACTGTTCACACAACGTCCCTTCGTCCTCTCCACCGCCCTCTTCTCCCGCCCTCGTTCTTCACGACTGTAGAAAGACTTCACTTCCCCCGTAACAAAATCCTACTCCAAAGTGTTGTTTATTAGCCCCAACCCTCTGGGTGGACAACATGTCAGTTCATGCTGCAAGAGCTCTGATAGGTTGGAGGACATCTGTGTTAGTTACTATAATTACTGTGTACGTCTATGGAAAGGGGGTGAGAACCACAAGCCGTTTTGTTGAAGTCAATGTACCCAGAGGTGGGGGGGGGGGGGGGGGGGGGGGGGTAGCTGTCCTCTGGTTACACCACGGTGCTACCCTACAGAGTGCTGTTAAGGCTACTGTAGACCTTCATTGCAAAACAGTGTGTTTTAATTAATTATTTGGTGATGTGATTATATTTAATATAGTTTTTTTCTAAAAAGTAGAACTTTTTTAATGTTTCACAATTTAAAAAAATGAAATTCAGGATGGTCCTCCCCTTCCTCCTCTGAGGAGCCTCCACTGATTTAAATGAGATATGAACTGAATCAAACAAAAGTCTTACATCTCTGGGGTTCAATAGCAGAAGTTACCAATAGGCCACTTAGACTGTCCTGTATTTGACAGTGCCTTCAGAAAGTATTCATACCTCTTGACTTATTCCACATTTTGTTGTGTTACAGCCTGATTTCAAAATAATGACAAAGTGAAAATGTTTTTAGAAATGTTTGCACATCTATTGAAAATAAAATAAAAAAATGTAATTTACGTAAGCATTCAACCCCAATGTAATACTTTGTAGAAGCACCATTGGCAGTGATTACAGCTTTGAGTCTTTCTGGGTAAGCCTCTAAGAGCTTTCCACACCTGGATTGTGCAACATTTGTCAATTTGTTATTTTAAAATTCTTCAAGCTCTGTCAAATTGGTTGTTGATCATTGCTAGACAACCATTTTCAGGTCTTGCCGTAGATCTTCAAGTATACTGAACAAAAATATAAACGCAATATAAGCAAGTCAGTCATTTGAAATACACTGCTCAAAAAAATAAAGGGAACACTTAAACAACACAATGTAACTCCAAGTCAATCACACTTCTGTGAAATCAAACTGTCCACCTAGGAAGCAACACTGATTGACAATAAATTTCACATGCTGTTGTGCAAATGGAATAGACAACAGGTGGAAATTATAGGCAATTAGCAAGACACCCCCAATAAAGGAGTGGTTCTGCAGGTGGTGACCCCAGACCACTTCTCAGTTCCTATGCTTCCTGGCTGATGTTTTGGTCACTTTTGAATGCTGGCGGTGCTTTCACTCTAGTGGTAGCATGAGACGGAGTCTACAACCCACACAAGTGGCTCAGGTAGTGCAGCTCATCTAGGATGGCACATCAATGCGAGCTATGGCAAGAAGGTTTGCTGTGTCTGTCAGCGTAGTGTCCAGAGCATGGAGGCGCTACCAGGAGACAGGCCAGTACATCAGGAGACGTGGAGGAGGCCGTAGGAGGGCAACAACCCAGCAGCAGGACCGCTACCTCCGCCTTTGTGCAAGGAGGAGCAGGAGGAGCACTGCCAGAGCCCTGCAAAATGACCTCCAGCAGGCCACAAATGTGCATGTGTCTGCTCAAACGGTCAGAAACAGACTCCATGAGGGTGGTATGAGGGCCCGACGTCCACAGGTGGGGGTTGTGCTTACAGCCCAACACCGTGCAGGACGTTTGGCATTTGCCAGAGAACACCAAGAGTGGCAAATTCGCCACTGGCGCCCTGTGCTCTTCACAGATGAAAGCAGGTTCACACTGAGCACATGTGACAGACGTGACAGAGTCTGGAGACGCCGTGGAGAACGTTCTGCTGCCTGCAACATCCTCCAGCATGACCGGTTTGGCGGTGGGTCAGTCATGGTGTGGGGTGGCATTTCTTTGGGGGGCCGCACAGCCCTCCATGTGCTCGCCAGAGGTAGCCTGACTGCCATTAGGTACCGAGATGAGATCCTCAGACCCCTTGTGAGACCATATGCTGGTGCGGTTGGCCTTGGGTTCCTCCTAATGCAAGACAATGCTAGACCTCATGTGGCTGGAGTGTGTCAGCAGTTCCTGCAAGAGGAAGGCATTGATGCTATGGACTGGCCCGCCCGTTCCCCAGACCTGAATCCAATTGAGCACATCTGGGACATCATGTCTCACTCCATCCACCAACGCCACGTTGCACCACAGACTGTCCAGGAGTTGGCGGATGCTTTAGTCCAGGTCTGGGAGGAGATCCCTCAGGAGACCATCCGCCACCTCATCAGGAGCATGCCCAGGCGTTGTAGGGAGGTCATACAGGCACGTGGAGGCCACACACACTACTGAGCCTCATTTTGACTTGTTTTAAGGACATTACATCAAAGTTGGATCAGCCTGTAGTGTGGTTTTCCACTTTAATTTTGAGTGTGACTCCAAATCCAGACCTCCATGGGTTGATAAATTTGATTTCCATTGATAATTTTTCTGTGATTTTGTTGTCAGCACATTCAACTATGTAAAGAAAAAAGTATTTAATAAGAATATTTCATTCATTCAGATCTAGGATGTGTTATTTTAGTCTTCTCTTTATTTTGGTTGAGCAGTGAACATTAATTAGGCCCTAATCTATGGAGTTCACATGACTGGGAATACAGATATGCATCTGTTGGTCACATATACCTTAAAAAAGGTAGGGGTGTGGATCAGAAACCAGTCAGTATCTGGTGTGACCACCATAAGCCTCATGCAGCGCGACACATATCCTTCACATTGAGTTTATCAGGCTGTTGATTGTGACCTGTGGAATGTTGTCCCACTCCTGCGAAGTTACTGGATATTGGCGGGAACTCGAACAAGCTGTCATAGACGTCAATCCAGAGCATCCCAAACATGCTCAATGGGTGACATGTCTGGTGAGTAGGCAGGCCATGGAAGAACTGGAAAATGTTCAGCTTCCAGCAATTGTGTAAAGATCTTTGTGACATGGGGGCATGCATTATCATGCTGAAACATGAGGTGATTGTGGCAGATTAATGGCATGACAATGGGCTTCAGGATTTCACAGTGGTATCTCTGTGCATTCAAATTGACATTGATAAAATGCAAATGTCTTTGTTGCCTGCAGCTTATGCTTACCCCACCGTCACCTTGCGGCACTCTGTACACAACGTTGACATCAGCAAACTGCTCGCCCACACGACACCATACATGTGGTCTGTGAGGCCGGTTGGACGTACTGCCATAAGGAGGCTTATGGTAGAGAAATTAACATTCAATTCTCTGGCAACAGCCCTGGTGGACATTCCTGCAGTCAGCATGCCAATTACATGCTCACTCAAAACATGGGACAGCTGAGGCATTGTGTTGTGACAAAACTGACATTTTAAAGTGGTATTTTATTGTCCCCAGCACAAGGCGCACCTGTGTAATGATCATGCTGTTTAATCAGCTTCTTGATATGCCACACCTGTCAGGTGGATGGATTATTTTGGCAAAAGATAAATGCTCACTAACAGGGACGTAAACTGATTTGTGCACACAATTTGAGAGAAATAAGCTTTTTGTACGTATGGACAATTTCTGGGATATTTTATTTCAGCTCATGAAACATGGGACCAACACTTTACATGTTGTGTTTATATTTTTGTTCAGTGTAGATTTAAGTCAAAAAAGTAACTAGCCCACTCAGGAACCTTCACTATCTTCTTGGTAAGCAACTCCAGCGAAGATGTGGCCTTGTGTTTTAGGATATTGTCCTGCTGAAAGGTGAATACATCTCCCAGTGTCTGGTGGAAAGCAGACTGAACCAGATTTTCCCTGTGCTTAGCTCCATCCTGTTTCTTTTTTATCCTGAAAAACTCCCCAGTCCTTAATGATTACAAGCATGCCTAAAACATTATGCAACCACCATTATGCTCAAACATTTGGAGAGTGGTACTCAGTAATTTGTTATATTGGATTTTCCCCAAACATAACACTTTGTATTCAGGACCAACTTAATTGCTTTGGCAGTTTTTTGCAGTATTATTTTCATGTCTTGTTGCATGTTTTTGAATTTTTTTATTCTGTACAGACTTCCTTCTTTTCACTGTCAATTAAGTTAGTGTTGTGGAGTAACTACAATGTTGTTGATATGTCCTCAGTTTCCTCCGAGCAGTTTCCTTCCTCTACGGCAACTAAGTTAGGAAGGACGCCTGTATATTTGTTGTGACTGGCTGTATTGATACACCATCCAAAGTGTAATTAATAACTTCACCATGCTCAAAGGGAAATTCAATGTCTGTTTTTTTTTACCTATCTAGCAAGAGGTGCCTTTCTTCACGAGGCATTGTAAAACCTCCCTGGTCTTTTTGGTTGAATGTGTTTGAAATTCACTGCTCGACCCCACACATATAATTAACAGATAATTCATTGTATGTGTGGGGTACAGAGGTAGTCATTCAAAAATCATGTTAAACATTATTATTGCACATAGAGTGAGTCCATGCAACTCGTGACTTGTTAAACAAATGTGTACTCCTGAACTTATTTAAGCTTGCCATAACAAAGGGGTTGCATACTTATTGACTCAAGACATTTCAGATTTTCATTATCCATTAATTTGTAAAAATATTGAAAAACATAATTCCACTTTACCAATATGGAGTATTGTGTGGAGGCCAGTGACACAAAATTGAAATTGTATCCATTTTAAATTCAGGCTGTAACACAACAAAATGTGGAAAAAGTTAAGGGGTTTGAATACTTTATGAAGGCACTGTAGCTTCTATTGTGTTCCCATTTCATATATTTTTTTAAGCTTTCAGCTATCCAGAAACAATACATAGAGTGCCTTACAAAAGTATTCTGACTCATTGGATTTCTTCACATTTTGTCTTACAAAGAGGGATTAAAATGGATTTGTCATTTTTTGTCAACAATTAAAACAAAATAATCTGAAATATAAAGTGGATTAATACATTCAAGCCTAAATTAGTTCAGGAGTAACATTTGGTTTAACAAATCACATAAGTTACATGATCTTTGAATGACTAACACCCCCCCCCCCCATTCACCATTTGCCCTAACAATAGCCTATATTCGTCGGGGAATGGACTCTACAAGGTGTCGAAAGCATTCCACAAGGAACCATACCCCGTTCAAAAGCACTTAAATCTTTTGTCTTGCCCATTCACCCTCTGAATAGCACTTGTACATAATCCATGTCCCAATTGTCTTAAGACCTTAATGTTTTGTACTCTATGTATATTAAACCACCCAGACACATAAACAAATACAGTCGTCCTCCTGAACTGAGCTGCAGGACAGGTTGAAACAGCTCAGCGATGTTACCATGAGGCCATTGGTGATTTTAAAACAGCCAGAGTGCAATGTCTGTGATGGTTGAAAACTGAGGTTGGATCAACATTGTAGTCACTCCACAATAATGACCTAAATGTCAGTGAAAATAATACAAATATACAAAACTTGCATCCTGTATGCAACAAGGCACGAAATTAATATTACAGCAAAGGAATACACTTCATGGCCCAAATGCAAAGCCTTGTGTTGGATTTGACCCCAACATAACACATGAGTAACTGCCTCTTTATTTTCAAGCATTGTGGTGGCTGCATCATGGAATGTGTTTTTCTGGATAAAAAATAAGGGGATGGAGCTAAGCACAGGCAACAAACTAGAGGAAAACCTGCTTCAGTCTGCTTTACACCAGAGACTAGGAGAGGACTTCACCTTTCAGCAGGAAAATAACCTACAACACAAGGCCAAATCTACCAAGACGACAGTGAATGTTCCTGAGTGGCCAAGTTAGTTTTGACGTAAATCTGCTTGAAAATCTATGGCAAGACTTTTTTTTCTGCTCGAAAATCTAGCCATGATCCCCAACATCTTGACAGAGCTTGAAGAATTTTAAAATAATAAATGGGCAAATATTGCACATTCCAGGTGTGTAAAGCTCTTATAGACTTACCCAAGAAGACTCACAGCTGTTATCACTGCCAAAGGTGTTTCTAACATGTATTGACTCATGGAGCTGAATACTTATGCAACGACTATATTTTAGTTATTTCATTTCTATTCAACTTTTTTCTTTCACTGACAGTCTTTTTTGTAGATTTGTTGACAAAAAAAGAATTAAATCAATTTTAATCTCACTTTGTAAGACAACAAAATGTGAAGAAGTCCAAGGGGTCTGAATACTTTTGCAAGGCACCCACAGAATCTGAGAAAATTGTAAAATAAAAATGAAAAACCAGGTGTGAATTAAATATAAAAGACAAATGGAAAAATAAAGAAAAAGTAGAAATGACATTTTTAAAATACAAAAAGCAATTACTAATGGACTTTATAGTAAAGAGAACAATCAATACAAAAACAGAACATGAGTAATGGCAAAGGATAGCACAGCACATGGTCTTGGTTTTTTCCTGAAGGAGCAAAAAGAGAGAAATATACACACACCTAGAGTAAAGTTATCCCATCTTTTTTCTTACCCTTACATTTACATTTACATTTAAGTCATTTAGCAGACGCTCTTATCCAGAGCGACTTACAAATTGGAAAGTTCATACATATTCATCCTGGTCCCCCCGTGGGGAATGAACCCACAACCCTGGCGTTGCAAGCGCCATGCTCTACCAACTGAGCCACACGGGACCACCCTTCTCCCTCTACAAGTCTCTTATATTCTATGAGGAAAACCCGATCTGGGTTAGAGTGGGGGGGAATAGTCAACACGTTCATTTATCAGTTTAAATAATTGATACAAAAAGGATCACCTTAACACATCCATAGAAAGGGCTTGTTGTGAATCATTTTGAGGGTGGTGGGGTGTCAGCAGGGGCAGTGGAAGTGCTAGAGTCTTGGACAGGGGCTGCAAGTGTAGGGGTAGAGGTTGGTTCAGGGGCAGAGTCTTGTTTGGAGGGATCTGTTTCAGATGGCCCTCCCTGGGTCTCCTTGTCGTCCTCCTGGGGGTAGAGTTCTGGGTATCTCTGCATACACTCCTGCATGCCCCTGAATTGCTCCAGGCACTCTGAGCCCTTCACCTCCTCCTTGCTGTAGTGGAAACAGGAGAAGGCCTCTTTAAACGATGCTCCACAGGGACCGCTGGCCATCCCTCCCAGACAGGGGCAGTTCCAGTTGATCTCCCCATTGGGCAGGATCAGACCTTGGGAGGAGACAGAGAAAAAGGGAAACAGATAATTATACCAGAAAGGAGTGCAACTCTATTAGGTTACTGGTTATCACAGAGGGCAGCAAGTCTGGCCAATGTCACAACAAACCCATGAAAACATGTAAGGCATGGGGCATGTCCTCATGTCAATCTAGTTAGCAATTGAGCTAATCTGGGCCTAATGGAATCTAATTGAGAAGCACTACTCCTCTCTACACACCTCGTTCTTCATAGGGGTCATCAGGATCCTCCTCCACCAGCTCAGCGTTGCTCGGTGTTTCATGGTCCTCCTTAGTCACAAAGATGACACGGTCCTTACCTGGTGTGGAGAGGACAGGCAGATATCAGTGAGAATAGTCTCCGCTGACTCAAGTGGCATGAAGAGGATTATGGACTGGAGTTAGTCAACCCTAATATGTCCAATCAAATACTATTTACTTATACATAGTCAAATGTGATGTAAATGAATGGCCAGCCAATTTATATTTCAGGTGATTCTGCAACTTCAGGCACTTTGGCTGTGCAAACTTTCAGAAATTAAAACTTATTCAAACACCATATTACCAGTATTGTACTTGTCTTTGATTTGTCTAGAAACTATATCTGATAATGGCTGCGATCATACTATTCAGGAATGTATATATTTTTGTAATTTAACCCCAGACAAATGTAATTTCCATCCCTTCATTAAACATCCATTTTAGTTGAAAATGAAATATCATATAATTGATCTTTAACAGATTTCTAATACATTTGTACATGAACTTGTATTGAATATTATTTTAAGTGATTTTTAAGGTTTTCCTAATATGAATAATTCAACATGACGCCTGAATGTATAAACTTGCCTTGGTGACAGCTGAAAACATATTATCATGAAAAATAAGATATTTCCACCCAACCTTTGTGTGAGATTATGATAACCATATGATTTCCATATCTAAAACAAATAAATGTATGTAAATTATACATAATATACTAATTTACCTCAAAAATATGGGTTGTGATGGAAATGACAAGGTGTGGTGGAAACGACATATGTAAAAAAATATATATATATATTTTTTAAATGTATGAAAACAATATTTTACTGCAAATAATTTGAACAACCATTGTTACACGTTTCATTAATATAAGACAAAGTAAGATTCAAAACATTGGAACTAGCACCTTTTCAACATGAGAACAATGTGTTGTCCTTGACTACACTTAGATGCTACAAATAGAAATTCTAGCACATATATAGAGGGAAGAGTTCATTGAGAGCTACACATGTTTTATTTAATGTATGATTTTATTCCCTGCTTTGTATGTACTGTATAGGGAGTTTCCAAGTGTATCTAAGGCTTAGAAAGAGAGCTAAGTTCCTCCCAGACCAAGGCATCCAGCTCCATGTGCCTTTTGGACCCTGGATGGGGCTCAGGGACAAGTCCATGCACATGCTGTGGTCTGTACCATATGATGTCGTCTCTCATTGGCCATTTTCACAGGTAGTTCTCTGCAAAGTCAATATGCACAATGATCTCCTCTTTCCCCAGATTCTCTTAATTCTCTCCGTTTGGAGTATTGGTGTGGAATGTTGTACATGTGTTTCCCCAACTTCTTTCAATCCTTTGGAGAAGTCCTCCAATAGAATCTACAGTGTGCCACATACCTTTTCTTTTACTGTCAAATGTACCGTGAACTTCTCCATGTGTCCCTCTGTTTTTCCACTCAAACCACCATGTCTGCTCACCAGCATCAAAGTCAGATGTTTCAAGCTCTTTTGCTTGACAAAGGGAGCACTCTCTATACATGCACTCTTTCTTCGGGTTCTCTCAGCACAAAGACTCAATAACTTTCTCAATGTTGCTGCAGCTGATCACTTTGTGATCCTGTAGTTTGTCCGCCATGAACTGGATGTTGGCGTGGGTTTTTCAGAGACATGTGTCCCTATCCTGGACTGCTGGCTTGACAACCCAAAAAGGACATCTTTTGCAGAATTCACAGTAGGAAATTTGAATTTCTGAATATTCCCTCTTAAACTTCTGATAAAGGTTCTGAATTGTGCCATTCAAGAAGCGCTTCTGCTTTTTATTCTTGTTCCTCGTTAGTGGGTCCTTTTTCCCTGTTGTTGCTCTGCTGTTGTCACCACGTTCATAGAATCTAGTCATTTTCTCGTCTGTGGCAGTGCTAATTCTGTTACACTGATTTTCCCTGGAGTATTGAAGACTTGATGGTCTGTTTTCATTTGCCCTCATTGCTTTAGCGTTTTTGAAGCAACTTGTTTGTCCTTGGCACCTGACATTTTTTAATACTTTTGTTTTAACTCTGCAATGATGGCATTTTGAAACAATAAAATCCTTCTCAAGTTCTTCGGCGGTCCCTTCATTTGCTGTTTTGTCTTTGGGGAATCTTGTCTCTCCATTTGGTTCATCAGTCGATCATATACAAAAAAAGGTTTCTCAGCTTTCCGTAAAGCATTATCAAGTTTGATGTTTGTCATACTAAGATCTCTGTATGTTTTTGATCGACCTCTTCCAACCTTTTTCCTTCCAGCAAGTATTCGACTTCTCATTCCTGTTACAAGATGACGAGGAAGGGGTATCAGGGTCTGCATCAGCGGCAGGCAAGTTAGGGGCAGGTATGTTAGCCTCATGTTCTGGCTGCAAGTCATCTGGTGCCTGATAAGTAGGTCTCCATTGCAACTGTTCTCTTTAAAGTCTGTCTTCTATTCTGTTGGTTGCATTTCCATTGCCTTCTCTTGTTTCTTTGTTCTTGCTTTGTAAGCTCAGAGATAGATTTCACTTCTCCCTTTTCTTCCAGTATCTCTCCCTGACTTTTGGCAGATTTTCCTGGTATCGTATAGGATTTTTTAAAATTTTGTTTCTATATGGTCTGTGACCTCTGTGCTGTTTTATGTGGCATCTTCTAAGAATAAAGACAAACACTACTTAGTTTTCAAATTGTGCACACCTTGGAGCATTTTCTAGATTCAATTAATTTAAAACATGATTAAATAAGCCTAAAGAAAAAAACAAGTAATGTAAAAACAAGATAATTGATGTGTCATTTCCACCACGCTCTGTTATTTCCACCACACTTAAGTTTGTGATGGAAATGACTGATGGAAATGACACTTCTACAGTTTCTGAAAAAAATTGACAGACTGCTCAGCATGCTTTGGTTAGTATTACAGCTAGCATATAGTTTATACTAAATACATAAAAATACACTTTTTTTTCCAAAAGTTCTACCACAAATTAAAGAAATTATAGCCTGTTTGGAAATGACTGACAATTAAAATATTCTCTACACAAGCAATATTTACCTCGATTTTTCTTAAACTTCTGGACATCACATCTGGAACAACTGTCCACTGCAGCCATGTGCTTCAGTGTCACAATATGTTTCCATGGTAACTAAATTAACATTCTATTGAAAAAACTTTATTAAGAGGTATTTTGTCCTTAGTGGTGGAAATGACACCACTTCCAAAGGTGTAAAAAAAACAATATAAAGGGCATTCTCACAAATATTGATATAGATTTTATTTAATTGACTCTGTATTACATAACATTATATAAATGTGTAATTATTAATGTTCTCATAGAAAAACATAGAAGTTTAAAAGTCTGGGTCAGGGACAAGGGCAAAATAGTTAAATTGAGGTATAAAATGCATCTGAAAAGTAGCTAAAATACTTGATAGAGAGGTGTTTAAAAGGGTATGGGGTGATTACAGTGTGAACTTAACATACAAATATTTGTTTTATTTTTTATAAAATCCCCAAAATTGACCCGAGGACATAGAAGTGCCCGTAGTTGCAGAATCACCCATTCATAAGTTATCACACCGACAGCAGTCCGTCTACTTGTACTGAAACACACCATGCCTGAAATCAGCGACATAGATTTTCTAAATCTATCTCTGGCTGAACCTGGTTCTACAAGCATTGGAGACAAACAATGCCTCGTTCTAAGTAGAATCATAATTATAAAATACAATGATCGAGCAACGTTAGCTAGCTAGCTACTGCATCTAACCAGTTTGAAGAGAAGCGGTCATTCATTCACACAGCATGTAACGTTACCTTCCTCCTTGACTGAGGACATTTCTTCGGTGTGTGGTGTCTACTGACGTGTTGTGCCCTTCAAGGTGTTCCTACGGTGCCGAGTTTCCCGACTGATGTTATACTACTTTATCAATTACAAAAATATAATAATTTGGTATTGTATAGCTAGCTAGCTAGCTGTTTCACAACTACTTCATCGTTCACATAACCCACGTTTTTTGTGTCAGTGCATCTGAGGACGTAAGAACGAAGGACCCATTTTAGCTGCCCCTCTTAGTTCCTGACATAAATTCTTATGGAACTGTCAAATACTTAGGTTGCAGTCCAAACACTTAAAAGACACACCCTCGTCATATGCCCTTGGGGAATCGCCGCAGCCATATTTGTCGTCGGTCCAAATGATTAGACAAGCAAGGAAAGTTTGCAATTTAAGCCCCTGAGCCCTCGTTTCTAATGGAGTTTGCGAGTGTACAATTATGTTCACGTCGGGCCTGAAACGCCCCATAATTCAATTCGCGATGATTGTAAATCCGCTAAGAAAAGTCCGCTAAAACTGTAAACCTCAACGTTAATACGGAGTTAACATACGCGTGTGACTAAGGCCGATTTATGCTTGATGTAATCTGGTCCAGCTAACGGAGGCCAAATCAAGCTGTACCACATCACGGTGCGCCTCCCAAATGTTGTAACAATGTGTAGGGCTCCATATAGCTCCGCACTGACATGATTGGTTGAAGGTAGGTGGGGGCAGTGCGTCCTGTATAAACACAAACACACTTCCTTGAAAACTCTGCTTCTCGAAGTGCAAGAAGTATGAATGCCCTGACTTATGTAGAGGCCACATTGCAGTAAATACTGTATGGCCAATTCGATGCTTGAATGACCATACATTGGCTTTTAATGACCATAAATTGTCAACCAATCTTGTCAATGCAGAGCTATACGGAGCCATCCGCATTGTTAAAACATTTGGGAGGCGCACGGCGATTCGGTACACAACTCTCCATACAGAGTCTTCGGGCCACATGGCCATATCAAGCATAAATCGGCTTTAATGTACAGGTGTGACTTGAAATGCTGCCATACGGCCTCTGCAGAAGTCAGGGCATTCATACTTCATGCGTTTCGTGGAGCAGAGCTGTTGTTAAGGAAGTGGGTTTGTGTTTATACAGGCCTTCCGCCTCCACCTAACGTCAACCAATCATGTCAATGCGGAGCTATAGAGCCCTCTTTAAAATATTTGGGAGGTGTACGCTCGATTTGGCCTCCGCAAGCTCAGCAATTGCATCACACCCTCTGTAACAGTTTTGCTTCCGTTCCTCTCCTCGCCCCTACCTGGGATCGAAACAGGGACCCTCTGCACACAGACAACAGCCACCCTAGACGCATCGTTACCCATCCGTCCACAAAAGGCGCGGCCCTTGCAGAGCAAGGAAGATCTCAGAGCGAGTGACGTCAACCGATTGAAACGCTATTAGCGCGCACCCCGCTAACAAGCTAGCCAATTTCACATCGGTTACACCTCCATACAGAGCCTCAACACCAAGCATAAATCGGCTTTAAGGGCTTTAAGGGACAGTAGCTAGATACATAAAAGCAAGTTGGTTTACACCGTAGACCATGAGTTTACACTTCTAGATATTGTAAAGTTATTTTCATCATGTGACACAAAGCTACTTTGCTCTAAGTGTGTTGTGATGGATTTATCCAGACAATAATTCAAGTTGTTAGTGTAATCTTTACAAAGAAAAAACTACTTTTCCCTAAAATGAGTTTTTATTGAGAAAGATCTTTTTTTCCCGGAATACATTTGTTCTGAACAGCATACTATTATTTTATTTTTTTTACATATTAAAAAAACGTATTTTACACTGTTGATGGATTCAATGCATGGCATATATACAGAAAACCAAACTCCACGACATGTGAAAGTGTTTTTAATACAGTCATGCTCAAAGCAGACAAAAACACACAAAAAAATCTGTCCTCACCCAATCTTACCCAACAAAGTGGGCAACAGGTATGAACGTGGCATATATACGATTACCTCTCCCTAAACGCACGCCCAGTTTCAACATTAAGGACCTTCTGCTGAGTGGTTCACTTGATAAACTCTTCCACTGCTGCACACTTTCACATTAAACACATTTGTTTTTGACAAAGCTGGACCACACAGAGCCCTACACTCTACCTGATCCTATATTGGATACCTGCTTTAAAACAGTCACGTCTGGCAGACAAACATGGTTATGTTCTGAATAGTTCTGAGCCTGGTCCAAAACTTCCTTTGCTACTCAGTGAAATGAGTGGCCATCAGGTCAACACCCCAGATAAAGATTGTACCATAGAGCCCAGCTATGAAGGTATACTGTACACTCATACTCATCTATATCCTCCAGGTAATAGAGATGATGGAAATTAAGCAGAAAAACAAAGTGTTCCTATGTATACTGTGTTGGGTTGTATGAAAGAAGTCCAGTAATAGAGGGACAGCCCTCATCCCAGTGTAGTACACATGATTGCGTACATGAGCCACAGAGCTCTTCTCTCAGTCTGAAAAGGAACACCCCCCCCCCCCTGTGGATCAGACCATTTTATACAGATATGAAACACTTCAGATGATGACTCTGAGAAGGCTAACCAGTCCCAGGCATCAGGCAAACTGAGTTGAGCGATTGATCTATGTGTTATGACTAAAAGGGGGAGCAGGCCAAGGGTTGTGAATGTCAGGATGTAGTCAGTCCCACCACTTTGCTACACAAACCATTCTGTTCGAGCTGAACCTTCTATAGGCCATGTCAGGGGGAGATGCCAGAAAGCCCTCGGGAAATGACACAGATTAATTATGCAGATTTAAAAAATCTAAATGGACATAAATTATGGGAATAATAATAATAATAGATGGAGATTTGGTGGGACTTGGTCTGATCTGTCCATGTGCATTAAGAGGGTCGTTTCGTCACAGGAGTTGGCAGCCAGGTGTCTGTCTAGAAGAGCAGGGCTCCCATGCTGCCCATTTCACTCTGCTCCTTGACAAAGATCTCAAAGTACTGGTAGATGATGGTGACGGCCAGCAGGATACCCGTTCCCGAGCCAATAGCACCCAGGAAGTCCGCCATGACAGAAAGGCCGCCGATACAGAGACCACCAAAGGCAGCTGCTGTGGGGATGTACCTGGAACACACAGAGTAGTAGTGCACCAATCATTACCTGAAGAAAGTTTGGAATAGTGTAATATTAAACCCTGGTAAAGCTATGATGATGTGGATTGTTATGGCTAAAGGTTAGAGAGATGGCTGAGATTGTTCACCTGTTGAGTTCATGGACCATGGAGGTCTCTCTGTGTCCCCTCATAACCATCTGTTGCTCCTTTAGCTGCTTAGCCACCTGGGTGACAAAACACACTATGTTTACATAACATGTACAGGTCCTCTGACACACGCTGCCCACAAAAGCCCTTGAGTAATTTGAATTAAATCAAATTAGTTGATGAATACATAGTCTAACAAATGTACAGCACATGTGGTAGCAGGACTTACATCTTTGGCAGATGAGCCGGACACCTCGATCCAGGTCTTGGAGAAAAAGGCACAGGAGCCCAGCATGAAGCAGATGTAGATGGCAGCGTGGATGGGGTCATCTAGGACCGAGCCAAACGACTCCGGGGGAGAGAAGTAGTAACAGAGCCCACCCACTGGGTAGGCACGGGCTGGACCACCTGACGACGTGTCCTACAAACACACACACACACACACGTCTGGTCATCTCATATAGTCTGTGCTGCTGGATATGTGTCAAACATGTCAAATGTAGTTAAATTGAGTTTAGAGTTCAGACATGGTAGATCAGGGATAAAAAAAAAAAAATGGTGTGTACTTACTGACCAGGTGCCCAGCAGGTTAACCAGGAAGTTACCACTGAATCGTGTGGAGAGCATCTGAGAGATCACGTACAGGTTGGACACGAGGGCAGACTGGAGGATGATTGGAATGTTGGAGGTGTAGAAGAGCTTGATGGGATAAGTGTTGTACTGGCCACGGTAACGGGCAGACTTGATGGGCAGATCCACCCTGAAGCCCTGTGGAGAGATGGGAGGAAGAGACGGACATGGTGAGATACAGTATACATTTATAAAGTCTAAATGGACATTACTAAAAAGGTGAAGAAAAAAACTACCACATTGTGTTGTTTTTTGAGTGACCAATTATCTGACAATAACAAATGTGTTCAACTCCTTTAACTGGTTTTAGGACAGACAATGAAGAAAGAGCGTTACTGACCTGGAAGTATATGACTACACCAAAGACGAAGACAGTGGCGAGGAGGTTCATGAGGTTGGGCAGGTTCTGGCGGTAGAAGGCCTCTCTCAGGGCGCGCACCTTGTCTGTCCGCGTGGCCAGCAGGTGGAAGAGAGCAATGATAGCCCCCTCAAACTCTGTGCCTAAACACAAGACAAGATACTCAAACATCAGCCTCACATCTAGAGACCACCTGGCCATACTCCTGGGAGGTTTCAAGGCCAAGTCTGGATCTATAGGAGTCCTAGTTGGTCTTATGTGAAATTACTACTTGGAAATGAGTAAGTCTGTCCTAAATGTACACCCAGACATGGCACATCAGTTTCAATGCCCCATACCTCTGCCAGTGTTGACGGTGGTGGGGCTAAAGGCCTTCCAGACGATGGTCTCACAGATGTTGGTGGCGATGAACAAAGAGATACCAGAACCCAGACCATAACCCTTCTGCAGCAGCTCATCCAGCAGCAGCACGATTAGACCGGCCACAAACAGCTAGAGGGGGAGACAGATGGGTTAGAAAGACAGAGACAAACCACTCACACTGGAGCCCTATTTGACTTCCTTTAAATATACCTATTCTTCCTACATTCCATGAAGTAATCTGAGAGAGTTGGATTGATTCAAGAATATGATGTGAACCTTGCTCTATTTTAGGACCAAGCCTGGATCTGATAGGGAAGGTAAAGAGTAGGGATAAGAATATGACTCAGAGGGGTGGTGAGGAGGGCCCACCTGGATGATGATGAGAAGACAGATCCCAGCGCCCATATCGGAGGGGTCTCCATACATGCCAGTCATCACATACACGATGGCCTGACCAATGGTGATGATCATACCAAACACTGTAGAAGATGGCAAGGGGTTAAAGAATCTATGGCTTCATTCACAGTAATGCTCGTGCTTGACAGAATCAAGTCAAAGATACTCAAACTAGGAACAGGAAGTGGGGCTTGTGGTCTTACATTTCTGTGCTCCATTGAAGAGGGCCCTGTCTTTGGGGGTGTCTCCCACCTCGATAATCTTAGCCCCAGCCAGGAGCTGCATGATGAGGCCTGAGGTGACGATCGGAGAGATACCCAGCTCCATCAGGGTACCTTGAGGGAGAGACCCAGGGGACGTTAACAGGAGAGCAGAGCCATAGAGATGTTCAGCCATTCATTCATAAATAACACCATTCACCCATTCAAGTCGGAGATAAAGTTATCACTCCAATTGATCAACTCAACACTATCAATTCCCACACTCAGTTACTAATTCGTTGATATGTTCCTTGATTGACTTATCAATTCGCAGAGCCATTCATTTATTTACCTGTTACTCTAATTTGATGTCTCTACATTGCAATAGTGACAACAACCTACCTCTGTTGGAGGCCAGAATCACTCTCATCCAGTAGAAGGGATCTGCAGAGTCTGATGACATGATGCCAAACAGGGGAATCTGGAGGATAGATGTGACAGACATTCAGGTGTGAGGGTTTTTATTTATTTAATTCTACTCGTTTAACATGCTAGAAAATATTGTGTGAACAAAAAGGCAGATATTTACCTGGCAGCACACAAGGAAAATGAAGAGAGTGATGGCTGTCCATAGTACCTTCTCTCTGAACTGGATCTGTTGAACACAACAATTACAGCGATACATGGAAGCAAAATGACAGCATTAACAACATAACACATACAGAGGTTTATAAAGTTTAAAGTAAAACGATTCTTGTCATCATGTAGTAAATACTGTACCTTTCTTTCGGGTTTCTGGATTTCAGGTAATACAGCGCAGAAGGGCTTTATTACCTCCAGGAATTTGACTAAAAAACAGACAAAGGGAGGGATGTTATTGGTTCCCCATAATAAACATAAATCAAGGGCAGTGAACCTATTTATAGGGGGACGTGGCATAGCGATACATGCATAACTAGAGGTTTGAATCTTTGGATATGAGCGAATTCACTATGAAAACAGATCGTATTACACAAAATAGTTAAATTAAACATTTTGCATACCAGGTAAAGGGTTTCAGTTAGCATTTGCTGCTTATGATATGGAGTTACTTATGTGGCAAACACTGACTGTTAGCTGTGCGTCGTCATCACTAGTCTGGTTGTCTACTTCAAGTTTAGCTAGCTATGTTAGCATAACCCCTGCAAGATAAACCTGCAAAGTTACCGAGCTCTGAGATATCAATGATCATGTAACAATGGTAGATATTAAATAGTTATCAATGTAGCCGACTGTGCATTTAATAATACGAAGTAACTAACAAATATGTATAGCTGTTAGCTAGCTAGCTAATGTAATGTTAGCAAGTAGCTAGTTAACTAGCTATCAACTGACACTGACAGCTAACGTTAGCGAGCTAAATTAGTTAACCTTATTTAGCTAGCTAACGTTAGTATAAACGTTCGTTTATTGACAAATAACAAAGCTAACCATTTCATTGCAGTCATTGTTGTTGAAGACAGGAGTTCAAAATATGTTTTACACACGGAGTACTCGTCGTCAAACTAAATGTTAGCTAGCTAAATGCTTGCTAGCTAACGTTACAATGAAAATGGCCTCCATAAACAGATCCAATCATAGAAAAATCTCATTGCTTGTATCTGATTCAAATGTTTCCTGTTTATGTGAAATCGTCCTTTAGCTAGCTAGCTAGCTACTTCATTCTAGGGGATACTCACTGCCCATGTTGATGTCCCAAGCGTTACGTTCTTAGTGTATGGTCCCTGTGGATCAGACAGTGGGTCTCTCCAGTTTTCGTTCTGACTACGGGCGAAAAGCTCTGCGCTTGGAAAGAAAGCACTTTAGAGACACGTCACCACTACACAGGCGCTTCAACACGTCAGTTCAACAGAAAGTGGGTGTATCTTTAGTTTCTAGAGTTAATAGTAAACTGAAAACTATGCGGTAGGGTCAATATTTTTCTTCTGTCTGCCCAGGTCGTTGTAGCACTGTACTGGCCCTCAATGCATATGGCTAGATGTGTGTCGGTCAGCTTTTTCATAACCCCACTGTCTCCATGAAAAATGTGATGACTTTGATAGATTCTTATTATGACGAAGAGACATAAAATACAAACATTGACACGCCGTTGGCATTAAACAATAAAGAGATTACTTCCTGCAAACAAATGTAAGCGAATGGGCACATAACCCATTCAAACCGTGCTGCATTATGGGGATACATTTTTTTCGACTTGCAACTACATGTCCACTGCAGGAGCTTTACAAAAATAATGTGATCAAAGGTCATCAAGTTTTGACTGCCAGTTTCTGCAGTTGATCTTCACTAACTTCATCCTGCAGCCATTACCTGCATTGTGGGAGGTTCTATTGTCAACCGATCATTAGAGTGTGAACCGTGGAACCAACTTTGCCTGTCATGTATGTATACAGTCTTTCTCACCAATTGATTGTACAATTTACACATGTATATTTTCAGTTTATGATTGTGTTATATGGGGGTTGGCGACATGTTTATTTTGACATAATAAAGAAAAACTTTTATAAACAATGGGAACACTGCCTCAGATCCCTAAAAAGTTCTACAGCTGCACCATCGACAGCATCCTGACTGGTTGCATCACCGGCTGGTATGGCAACTGCTCGGCAACCGACCTCAAGGCGCTACAAGGGGTAGTGCGTACAGCCCAGTACATCACTGGGGCCAAGCTTCCTACCATCCAGGACCTCTTTACCAGGCGGTGTCAGAGGAAGGCCATAAAAATTGTCAGACTTCAGCCACCCTAGTCATAGACTGTTCTCTTTAATACCGCATGGCAAGCAGTACCGGAGCGCCAAGTCTAGGTCCATAAGGCTCCCTTAACAGCTTTTAACCCCAAGCCATAAGACTGCTGAACAGTTCATCAAATGGCTACCCAGACTATTTGCATTGACCCCTGCTTTTTTTTACACTGCTGCTACTCGCTGTTTATTATCTATTCATAGTCACTTTACCCCTACCTACATGTACATATAACCTCAATTACCACTACTATCTTGTACCCCCACACATTGACTCGGTACCAGTACCCTCTGTATATAGCCTCGTTATTGTTATTTTATTGTGTTAATTTTTTTACTTTAGTTTATTGCGTACATATTTTCTTAAATCTTATTTTTCTTGAAACTGCATTGTTGGTTAAGGGCTTGTAAGTAAGCATTTCACAGTAAGGTCTACACCTGTTGTATTCAGCGCATGTGACAAGTCAAAGTTGATTTGATGTTGCACCGAGCCTAACTGTTGGAAAACCACATCAGTGTCTGACTTTCGGCTGTCGCAGATGCATCTCCCCCGGCCTCACTCCTCGACTTTCATCTACAGTCGGTTTCTTTTGCCTTACCAGTCAAACGAGCCCAATGGCCTGGTGCAAGAGTATCAAAACCTTAATGTATCATGGGTAAATTGTGACTGACTGACTGACTGATCTACAAATCATAATGAGTAGTTATTTATGATGCAAAGTTATTTGTAGATCAGTCAGTCTATCGGCAGTCTCCTGCACTGTCCTCTGCAATGTCGAAGAAGCCCAATCACTAGCCGTGTTCGAGAGGATCAAAAACATAATGTATCATGGGTAAATTGTGACTGACTGACTGATCTACAAATAATAATGAATAGTTATTTATGCTGCAAGATCAGTCAGTCGGCAGTTGCCTGCACTATCGGCTGCAATGCCGAACAAGCCCACTGTATTTCAATGAAGCACTCAGTTATGGGGAATTAAACGGTTCTGTTCATTCTAGTGTACTTCAGCAAATTTGTTTTGTCTGGCAACAATCAGCTGGGGGGTTGCTTTTCTGAGAGCCTCAGAGTAGTCATCAAAGTCACCAACAGGCAACAGAACCACTCTTCCATCCTCATTATTACAGCAGTACATATTTTTTTCAATTTTTCCCCCCACCTTTATTTAACCAGGTAGGCCAGTTGAGAACATGTTCTCATTTACAACTGTGACCTGGCCAAGATAAAGCAAAGCAGTGCTACAAAAACAACAACACAGAGTTAACCATGGGATAAACAAACTTACAGTCAATAACACAATAGAAAAATCTGTGAAAATGTAGATGAGTAAGGAGGTAAGGCAATAAATAGGCCATGGAGGCGAAATCATTACAATTTAGCATTAACACTGGAGTGATAGATGTGCAGATGATGATGTGCAAGTAGAGATACTAGGGTGCAAAAATAGCAAGAGGATAAGTAACAATATGGGGATGAGGTAGTTGGGTGTGCTATTTACAGATTGACTGTGTACAGGTACAGTAATCGGTAAGCTGCTCTGACAGCTGATGCTTAAAGTTAGTGAGGGAGTCATAAGACTTCAGCTTCAGTGATTTTTGCAATCCGTTCCAGTCATTGGCAGCAGAGAACTGGAAGGAAAGGCGGCCAAAGAAAGTGTTGGCTTTGGGAGTGACCAGTGAAATATACCTGCTGGAGCGCGTGCTACGGGTGGGTGTTGCTATGGTGACCAGTGAGCCGAGATAAGGCGGGGTTTTACCTAGCATAGACTTATAGATGACCTGGAGCCAGTGGGTTTGGCGACGAATATGTAGTGAGGGGCAGCCAACGAGAGCATACAGGTCGCAGTGGTGGGTAGTATATGGAGTTTTGGTGACAAAACGGATGGCACTGTGATAGACTACATCCAATTTGCTGAGTAGAGTGTTAGAGGCTATTTTGTAAATGACATCGCCGAAGTCAAGGATCGGTAGGATAGTCAGTTCTACGAGGGTATGTTTGGGAGCATGAGTGAAGGAGGCTTTGTTGCGAAATAGGAAGCCGATTCTAGATTTAATTTTGGATTGGAGATGCTTAATGTGAGTCTGGAAGGAGAGTTTACAGTCTAACCAGACACCTAGGTATTTGTAGTTTGTTAGAACGATAGAGTCCCGTCCTCCCAGGCTGCCGGTCTGGTCTAAGATCAGGGCCATGTAGTGGAATACTGGTGAGGTTTTAATGGGTGTAGGGTTAGTTGGTAGGGCAATTTTTCTTCCCTTTTCCCCTTCCTTTTTTGTGTCTCAAAGTGTAATGAATTCACACTTCAGAACAGTTGGTGGAAACACAGGGCTAGATAAGATATAGATGAATAACGAGCCTCACTTTCCAGTACAGTAGGTGGCGCTGTGTGCACCTTTCAGTTGGTTGCGATCCGCCATTACAAATGTAAAAAATAACAAGAACAATGGGAACAAATGAGTCATAGTGGGCAGCACCAGCAAGAAGGTGGGCAGGGCCAAGCATGAGCTAGCGAGATCCTTTTGGCGCGTTCTAGCATACATCTGCATATTTCTGTTAGAGAACGCCTCCTCTTTAAAATGCATGTGTGCAATAACTCAACACAAAACTTAGTCCACTCTGTTCATAACAGATTCTTGTTTTGGAACAAAAAACTATTGAGAAAATGTGCAGAATGTCAGCCAAAATCCATCTTGTTCCATCTTCTCCCACTGCCGGCCAGTGGGCTTCCTCTCTCTACCATATTTGGTAGTGAGTGGAAACGCTAAGAGGATGCTTCACATTTATACATCTGGTGAAATATCTGTCTCATTGTTCTATCTGTGACTAATCCATTGTTAGTTAGCTCAATGTTCTTGTTCTATCTGTGACCACAAGCTAGTGAGCTCAGTGCAACAAACACTTAATTGAAGAATTCCAACTGTTGACCAATCACCAACGAAGGGGTGTAGACTTCGGCTACCGAACTTCGGCTTGCCTCAGGAAAAAATGTGTGCAGGAACATCCGAATAAATCGTATTATTTTTTAAATAAAATATACAGAAAAACAGTATACATACAAGAAGTATACAAACAGACAATGATAACATATGCTAGGGGGTACAACAAACTACAGATTATACAAAGTCCCTAAAAGATACACACATATAAATTGTTTTAACAGCTTTCTTAATAGAAGAATGTAGAATGTTCTTAACGTACTGTTCGAATTCCTTATAGAAAACACGGAGGAGTGTTTTTTTATTCATTTGTGAATTTACATTTATGAATATTACATTTTGCCATTAGCACAATTAGATTGATGAGGTTAAGTTGTTTTTCTTTATCCTTATTATAGTTAAGGAAACTGAGCAGCACATTCTCCCATAAAAAACAAAAGTCATCAAGAATATTAACAATTATAAAACTATGAATATCTTGCCATAATTGTTTTACATGTAGACAATGCCAAAAATAAATGCAAAACTGTTTCTGGATGCTCAACACAAAAAGTACAGTTAATGTTAATGTCTTTTTTGAGTTTCTTCAGGTAATGATTCACAGGGTAATACTTATGGATCATTCTGAAAGAGACATCTTTGACCTTGTTAACAAGCAGGTATTTGTGTTTTGAATAACCAGACTTTTTTCCAGCAGATATTATTGACAAATGTATTCCAGTAAGTTGTGACATAAGGAATGGACACAATATCCCATTGAAATAAAGCATGTATAGATCTGTTGTTCTGAGGGAGCACATCCAAAGAAACCTTTGCCGAAGACCAAAACGAGCAACAACGTCACAAAATGTCGTCATAATACACTACCGGTCAAAAGTTTTAGAACGCCTACTCATTGAAGGGGTGGGTACTTGTCCGTGTTTCTTGGCCCAAGCAAGTCTCTTCTTATTGGTGTCCTTTAGTAGTGGTTTCTTTGCAGCAATTCAACCATGAAGGCCTGATTCACACAGTCTCCTCTGAACAGTTGATGTTGAGATGTGTCTGTTACTTGAACTCTGAAGCATTTATCTGGGCTGCAATCTAAGGCTGGTAACTCTAATGAACTTATCCTCTGCAGCAGATGTAACTCTGGGTCTTCCATTCCTGTGGCGGTCCTCATGAGAGGCAGTTTCATCATAGCGCTTGATGGTTTTTGCGACTGCACTTGAAGCAACTTTCAAAGTTCTTGAAATGTTCCATATTGACTGACCTTCATGTCTTAAAGTAATGATGGACTGTTGTTTCTCTTTGCTTATTTGAGCTGTTCTTGCCATAATATGGACTTGGTCTTTTGCCAAATAGGGCTTCTGTATAACACCCCACCTTGTAACAACACACCTGATTGGCTGAAATGCATTTAAAAGGAATGAAATTCCACAAATTAACTTTTAAGAAGGCACACCTGTTAATTGAAATGCATTCCAGGTGACTACCTCATGAAGCTGGTTGAGAGAATGCCAAGAGTGTGCAAAGCTGTCATCAAGGCAAAGGGTGGCTACTTTAAAGAATCTCAAATATAAAATATATTTTGATTTGTTTAACACTTTTTTGGTTACTACATGATTCCATTTGTGTTATCTCATAGTTTTGATGTCTTCACTATTATTCTGCAATGTAGAAAATAGTATATGCAAGAACTTTTTCAGGTGGGAAGCAAAAGGACGCCTTTATAGGAATCAAATCAATCAAGGACAGCAGGCCACATGTTTACTGTCACCAGCAGGTGTCCCCATCACTCTACAATGCAAAGGGATTATGCTGTCAAATACTACTAAATATATCCAGCAGGAGGCAGACTGGGTCTGTAATGTAATATTGTGGATCAAACAGTTGCGAAATAGGAATATGTGAAATGTGGAAATGCGTATGTAGTTGTGAAATGTGGAGTAGGTACAAACACCAAATGACACAAACAGTTGTGTGATGATTTCTTTGAATTACTTGTTATGTTCAAATGTGACAGGATATTTTAGTCAGAGAATGACCCATTTATTTTAACGGCTTGTAGTTTCCCAATATCAAGATGGATCTGGGTGAGTATGTAGTATTGTGCAATATATTGATATCATGATACGGCTAATTGAACTGAACATTGTATTGACACGCATATTTATTGACCATTGTATTACCAGGTATATGTTGGGACATGCCTCACAAGATACGAAAGGGGCAACACTTTAACTTCTGCAGGCATTTGAACGTAAATGCAAAAATATGCACAAATACATGCCACATGTATTTGTGTCTACTTTAAACAAAAGCATTGTTTGTTCAGAGTAGTGACATAATCAGCCAGGTTAGACGTGCATCCATGTTTGAGGACGTCGGGAGATGACGTGGAAAACGGCCACTAGGGGCAACAGAGAGAGCTGTTACATTCTAGTATGTTTCGGTTTTGCTAGGGCATTATGGATAGGGATGGTGGATTGGCATAAGCACTTGCTCCTGATCCGCGGGAGCCAGACTTGTAACAGAAATTTTGGTGACCTTATTTGACCTTTTATACTGCTTTTGAGACACAGTTGGATCCCATCTTGGGGCGCTACTTGTTGAGTAATTAAAACACTAAACAATCACAATACAGTAACTATTGGTCACTCTATTATGTATTATTATTTTAATATGAATTCATTATAGAATTGTGTCAGTTATTAATGATAAACCTTTAAACTGCACTCTTCCTCTCTCTCCCCATGTTTCAGCTCCAGATGACAAAACCTGCACAATCCCAGAGGGTTGCAGGGCTGCCGACTTCCTTTTGGTCACACATTTTATTTGGAGAAATATCCAATAAACCAAAGACATCGCTTTATGTGATTGTACTTTATTGCAGACATTTTCCTCAAATAAAATGGAGCATACATAAAATAAACAAGTTATTACAATGTATTTACATATTCACATACTTTTATGGGTATGGGGGGGGGGGGGGGGGGGGGGGCAGAGTGAGGGAGAAGTCAGCCACCATTTCTCCTAACCATGACCTCTCCACCAACTGAGTAAGCACAAATGCATATGTCTGTTGTGGGAAATGGATAACACAATCTGTAGGCCTAAATATCTCCAACGCAAAAAATAAAATGGAGCATACATATAAAATAAACAAGTAATTACAATGTGTTTACGTGTGTGTGTCATTTTTTGTTGTTGTTAGCCAACCATCTGTGGTTTTCTGCTTCATAAAAAGCTGAGGTCTGGAACTCCCTCCAGGTCATCTCTTTCGCCATTCCTTGGCCTTGGTTGCCTGATGACTCATCCTGAATTTGACATACATTCATTGTGGAGAACAAAAGTCAGTTTAGCCTGAGCGATGTGGGTGGGTAGCCAGGGAATGGCTTTGGTACATAAAAAATTCTTTAGCAAAACAAACATATTTGCCTGCCACTCATGGGAACCCTATACATATGTGAGGGCTGTTGGGGCCGTGTCAGCTCCAGATGACAAAACCTGCACACACTCCCAGAGGGTTGGTTGCAGGTCTGCCAACTTCCTTTTGGTCATTTATTTATTTTAATCAGAGAAATATCCAATAAACCAAACTGTTGCTTTAACTGTGAATGTACTTTATTGCACACAATCCTCAAATAAAATGGAGCATACATAAAATAAACAATGTATTTACATTGTGTGTGTGTGTGTGTGTGTGTGTGTGTGTGTGTGTGTGTGTGTGTGTGTGTGTGTGTGTGTGTGTGTGTGAGAGAGAGTGAGTGAGAGAGTGAGAGAGTGAGAGGCAGGCATGTTTTTCAACTCAGAAAAAAGCACACAGAATTTCCTCAAACTACAAATTAAGCAATACTCTTACAATATTATCAATCACACTTTGATTGGATAGAGTAATTACGTAGCTATTGATAATGGATATGTAGGCGTAGATAACTCCAATCCTAAAATAAAATAATTAAAATGTATTTACATTGGGGATAATGTGTGTGTGTGTGACAGAGAGAGAGTGTGTGTGCATGTTGTGCTTTATTTTTCCTTGTCAGCCACCCATCTCTGCTTTGTCAGTTGTGATAGGCCCGGTGCATGCACTTCTGGGTGAGGCTGTCTGGGGCAGTGGTGGAGTGCATGGCAGATCTGAAAGAGAGATGCACAACGTGACAGTAAGTATACAGTTCAACAACATGTTTGTGTGCACATCTGTTGGTGTGAGTGAGCATATGTGTATGTAATATAATTCTAAATGACCTGTATCCATCTGGGAATCCTCAAAAGATTCTCCCTTCACGGCCAGTGTAGTAGGAACCGGTGCAGCCGGTAAATTAAATACCACAGCAGAGGACTGCTGGACTGCTGGGGGTGGCAGATCTAAAAGAGAGGCATCATTTTCTTAACTGACAATAATTATACAACAAAACAGAGTGAGTGTGTATACGTGTGTGTGATAATTACCGGGACAACATCACACTGCTTCAGGTCTACAAGCCTCTGGAAGTTCCAGCGTGCCACTCCAGGCCTGGAACAGCTTTGTGGAAACACGGTTACCTGTCACCCACCGAGCCTGGTTGACAGATCTAAAAGATAGACACTATATTATTTTAACGATAAAGCCTTGACTACACACTAACCTAAATTAAGTGTGTGTGTATGTGGGGCAACCATGCAGCAGACTTAAATTTCCCAACTGATCATTGTACTTGCCCTCGCAATCTGTGGTGTGTGTGATCTGTGTTATTGTGGCTCATAAGTGTGTCAACCTGACCACGTCCTTGTGGTAGGACATTCAGTGATTAGCTTAGGAGAAAAAAAACAGTGTACAGTAAAAAGGATATCAAATATTCAGATCTGGATTGACAAGTACGCTAAATCATGTGACGTTACAAAACCTCTAGGGCTTAGTCTACAACAATTAAATAAAGGCTGCAGGGCCTGAGGCCTAGGACCAGGACTTACTGGCCTGAATACTCCTGGCTATCCCTGTCCCTAGTTCACCTGGTCGTGCTGCTGATCCAGTCTGTTTCTGTCTGCAGCTATGGAACCCTGACCTGCTCAGGACTCACCGGAAGTGCTACCTTGTCCCAGACCTGCGGTTTGATCCTGTCTCTCTCTACCGGACCTGCTGCCTCAACCTCTAAACGCTCAGTTATGAAGAGCCAACTGGCATTTACTCCTGAGGTGCTGAACTAGTTCACCCTCTATAACCACTGTGATTATGAATGTTAGATTAGCTAGCATGTTAGCTATCAAAGTATCTATCCAGCAAGAATGTCGATGTCAAAAAACGAAAAAAACTATTTTGAGCCATGTTGATTTGAGTAAGATAAGTCCAATCGGACTGACATAATTAACAGACTGAACGTACATTTCTGTGACTCACTAGCTAACTTTAGCTTGCCAGCTCAGTAACGGTGCTGGGTGAAGAAATATGCACCTCTTTCTGTTTACAGTGTTCCCTATTGGAAATCAGACTAGCGTCACAAAACCAACCAGTGACAAGAAATATATTACATCCGATTTGGATTCTGAAGTGAGACTGATGCCTGAAGGAATGATTTAATAGATCAATAAATCATCTGTTATCTGAACAAATGGCATTGTTCTCCCGAGTGGCGAAGAGGTCTAAAGCACTGCATCTCAGTGTTAGAGGTGTCACTACAGACACCCTGGTTTGAATCCAGGCTGTATCACAACCGGCCATTATTGGGAGTCCCATAGGGTGGCGCACAATTGGCCCAGCATCGTCCGGGTTTGGCCGATGTAGACCGTCATTGTAAATAAGAATTTGTTCTTAACTGACTTGCCTAGTTATATAAAGGTTAAAAATAATAATATCACTCTTCCTGATAGTGGTGATTAAATAATATTTTCAATACCAGAATAAAACATTGGACTACAATAAATATGATTTTTTTTACATATACATTTTATCTGTACTGATGTTTTTTTAATCTACCTTCATGTCTTCCTGGCAGGACTGGTTTCTTTGGCCTGTTCTTGTTTGTTGTAAGACAGCCACTGCTTAAACCAGGAAGTGAAAGTGGGGGTTAATATGATACAGTTGTCAGAGAAACTGAGAGAGGAAGTGAAGGCAAGGTGTTGAGGGGTTGTGGTAGGGACAGGTGCAGTGAAGGTTAGATAGTGTGAGCATGGGGTACTTCACTTCATACACAGATACAAACACAGTCACGCAGATATGCTCGTATGAAAGCACACATGCTATCACATTTCAGGAGAAGTCCCAGATGCAGACAGTGTCGAAGTAACAAAAGTTTATTACTAGAACAGGGGGCAGGCAAAACGACAAGTCAAGGCAAGGCAGAGGTAAGTTATCCAGATCAGAGTCCGTAAGGTACAGAACGGCAGGCAGTCTCGGGGTCAGGTAGAATGGTCAAAACCGGGAAAGCTAGAAAACAGGAACTAGAAAAAGACAGGAGCAAGGGGAAAACCACTGGTAGGTTTTACGAACAAAACAAACTGGCAACAGACAAACAGAGAGCACAGGTATAAATACATTGGGAATAATGGGGGAAATGGGCGACACCTGGAGGGGGGTGGAGACAAGCACAAAGACAGTTGAAACAGATCAGGGTGTGACACACGCATGCTCGCTCACACGTATGTGCGCATGCAGGCAGGCAGGCAGGCAGGCAGGCAGGCAGGCAGGCAGGCAGGTACGCACACCACACCATGCTGTGTCTTCACTAGAAGAAAGAATCTATAGATACAGACAGTAACAATGTGTGTGAGTGTGTGTGTGTGAGTGAGAGAGAGAGAGAGAGAGCAATGGGAGCAGTAATCACAAGACCACCACAACCACAGGACTGAGCAGAGTGAGTCACTCATCTCTTCTCTACTCTGCTGTCTTATCCTCTTCCTCTTGTTTCCTGTCTGTCTGCTGGCCCGCTGGAACACACCAGGAACAATCAAACAGCCCAGGACATGACTACTCAGATATCTCTCTCTTTCTTCTACCCGTCTTTCTATATTTTCCTTTTCTCTCTTTCCCTCCCTCTCTCTCTCTCTCTCTCTGATGGTGTCTCTGACTCTATTCTCCATCTTTCTCTCTGTTCTATTTTTTTCTCTCTCTTTCTCTCCCTGTGATATAATATCCTCTGATGCTGGGTCAAACATCTTTCTCTTTTATGTATTCCAATATCCAATATCTGTAACTCAGTTTTTCACAATTCCTGACATTTAATCCTAGTAGAAATTCCCTGTCTTAGGTCAGTTAGGATCACCACTTATTTTAAGAATGTGAAATGTCAGAATAATAGTAGAGAGAATTATTTATTTCAGCTTTTATTTCTTTCATCACATTCCCAGCGGGTCAGAAGTTTACATACACTCAATTAGTATTTGGTAGCATTGCCTTTAAATTGTTTAACTTGGGTTAATTTAAACATTTCAATTTTTAAACATTTCGGGTAGCCTTCCACAAGCTTCCCACAATAAATTGGGTGAATTTTGGCCCATTCCTCCTGACAGAGCTGGTGTAACCTAGTCAGTTTTGTAGGCCTCCTTGCTCACACATGCTTTTCAGTTCTGCCCACAAATGTTCTATAGGATTGGGGTCAGGGCTTTGTGATGGCCACTCCAATACCTTGACTTTGTTGTCCTTAAGCCATTTTGCCACAACTTTGGAAGCATGCTTGGGGTCATTGTCCATTTGGAAGACCCATTTGCGACCAAGCTTTAACTTCCTGACTGATGTCTTGAGATGTTGCTTCAATATATCCACATAATTTTCCTACCTCATGATGCCATCTATTTTGTGAAGTGCACCAGTCCCTCCTGCAGCAAAGCACCCCCACAACATGATGCTGCCACCCCTGTGCTTCACGGTTGGGATAGTGTTCTTCGGCTTGCAAGCATCCCCCTTTTTCCTCCAAACATAACTATGGTCATTATGGCCAAACAATTCCATTTTTGTTTCATCAGACCAGAGGACATTTCTCCAAAAAATACAATCTTGTCCCCATGTGCAGTTGCAAACCGTAGTCTGGCTTTTTTTATGGCGGTTTTGGAGCAGTGGCTTCTTCCTTGCTGAATGGCCTTTCAGATTTTGTCGATATAGGACTCGTTTTACTGTGAATATAGATACTCTTGTACCTGTTTCCTCCAGCATCTTCACAAGGTCCTTTGCTGTTGTTCTGGGATTGATGTGCACTTTTTGCACCAAAGTACATTCATCTCTAGGAGACAGAACACGTCCCCTTCCTGAGCGGTATGACGGCTGCGTGGTCCCATGGTGTTTATACTTGCATACTATTGTTTGTACAGATGAACGTGGTACCTTCAGGCATTTGGAAATTGCTCCCAAGGATGAACCAGACTTGTGCAGGTCTACAATTTTTTTCTGAGGTCTTGGTTGATTTCTTTTGATTTTCCCATGATGTCAAGCAAAGAGGCACTGAGTTGGAAGGTAGGCCTTGAAATACATCCACAGGTACACCTCCAATTGACTCAAATTATGTCAATTAGCCTATTAGAAGCTTCTAAAGCCATGCCATAATTTCCCAAGCTCTTTAAAGGCACAGTCAACGTAGTGTATGTAAACTTCTGACCCACTGGAATTGTGATACAGTGAATTATAAGTGAAGTAATCTATCTGTAAACAATTGTTGGAAAAATTACTTGTGTCATGCACACAGTAGATGTCCTAACCGACTTGCCAAAACTATAGTTTGTTTACAAGAAATTTGTGGAGTGGTTGAAAAACGAGTTTTAATGACTCCAACCTAAGTGAATGTAAACTTACGACTTCAACTGTATATATATTATTTTTTTAAATCCCAGCCCCCGTCCCCGCAGGAGGCCTTTCGCCTTCTGTTAGGCCGTCATTGTAAATAAGAATTTTAGTTCTTAACTGACTTGCCTAGTTAACTATTTTTTTTTACAAAAATGGTGTCTGTTCTTTTCTTGACTTGGGTTATTACTTTTGCTTGCAGACTGACAGACAGAGACTTCTCTGATTGACTGTGTACTGTACAGTATTGGAGGAATGATCGGCCGCTGTAGTGTATTGTGTGTACTGACATCTTCACAAGGTTTGCTGCTCTATGATTGGTTGGCCCTACCTGTAGCCTGCCTGTAGTGTTTGGACCCCTGCTGTCTGTATCTACTGTAAACAGTATCATACTGTTGATTAATACAGTAAGTTACTGATAAAATTACAAAAATGGCTAACAGTGTAGTAAACATGGCTATCTGATAATAGCAGTTATCACAACAAAAGACATGGTCTAACACAACAAAACATTTAAAAGATGTCTTACAACACAGCGCACCTGACAGAAAACAGAAAACCAGAACACAATTTGACAAAACATAACAGAAAATAGCTGCACATTTTACTGGGTGTAAATGACATCACTCAGTGGGATTTTGTCATTGTGTGTCTCATTGACAATTACTCTCACAAATCAATAATGACATCACCATAGTGTTCGTTGCCACTCACAACCTCAGGCGTTGTGTAATTTGCAGGAAACTACACTTAAATACCTACACCACCCACCTCTCAAACACTCTCTTACTTACACACACGTAGCTGAGCTGCTAAGGTGTGGGAAAGGAAGCTGTTCTCTGACCTGTAGTGGGCCATGACGCAGACAAGAGGTTCACTTAATCACTGACTGGAGATACTGTGGGTGTGCCATTTAAAGACATATTGTCCAGTCGGGCAGAGTAGAGAACCACAATATGACTCACTCACAGAGCAGAAAGTCCCTCTCTCCACCATGCGGTTACTGTATGCAGTACAGCAATGGAGAACTCACTCTACTACCTCCAATATCCTCTCTTTGCCTCCACTCATCCACTCACTCACAAACATGAAATGGTTCATTATTCTCTGAACACATTGTACCAAATCTATATGCAGCATATATAGCTATGCAAAACTCTATAAACTTTGCTCAATTGTCCAGAACAGTAGCCCATAACACCACATCGTAACACAATTACTGTAGAGACATTTATTCTTCATTCCTCAGAAAGGCTCAGGGCCTGTGTTCTGACCTGTACTATTGTGGCTCAGGTTAAATCTAATGAGTATCACACCCACTTAACCTGGGAACGTCAGCAGTATCTCTATACCATTTACTGTCTGTGGTGTTATACTGTAGATGAAGCAACAACATAACCCAGCTGCATTAAACACAGTGCTTCAGTACTGCTGTCCAGTCCACAGTCTTAATCCAGATTATTCCAGATTACGCACACAAAACTGGAGAAAGACAGCTCCCCCAACCCCTCCAGTTCTGTCTGTGTTATTTATATAAAGCCACAGATAGTCATGCAGGGCTGCTGCAATAAAGAGTAGTGCATGTGTAACATCACTGATTCAAACAAAACATTTGTTGTATTATATTCATCTGAGGATTTTGATCCCTGTCCTGTCCTTCTTTTGAGCCCTGTCCTGTCCTTCTTTAGAGCCCTGTCCTATCCTTCTTTTGAGCCCTGTCCTGTCCTTCTTTTGAGCCCTGTCCTGTCCTTCTTTTGAGCCCTGTCCTATCCTTCTTTTGAGCCCTGTCCTGTCCATCTTTGAGCTCTGTCCTGTCCTTCTTTTGAGCCCTGTCCTGTCCTTATTTTGAGCCCTGTCCTGTCCTTCTTTTGAGCCCTGTCCTATCCTTCTTTTGAGCCCTGTCCTGTCCTTCTTTTGAGCCCTGTCCTATCCTTCTTTTGAGCCCTGTCCTGTCCTTCTTTTGAGCCCTGTCCTTCTTTTGAGCCCTGTCCTATCCTTCTTTTGAGCCCTGTCCTGTCCATCTTTGAGCCCTGTCCTGTCCTTCTTTTGAGCCCTGTCCTGTCCTTCTTTAGAGCCCTGTCCTATCCTTCTTTTGAGCCCTGTCCTGTCCTTCTTTTGAGCCCTGTCCTGTCCTTCTTTTGAGCCCTGTCCTATTCTTCTTTTGAGCCCTGTCCTGTCCATCTTTGAGCCCTGTCCTGTCCTTCTTTTGAGCCCTGTCCTGTCCTTATTTTGAGCCCTGTCTTATCCTTCTTTAGAGCCCTGTCCTATCCTTCTTTTGAGCCCTGTCCTGTCCTTCTTTTGAGCCCTGTCCTGTCCTTATTTTGAGCCCTGTCCTGTCCTTATTTTGAGCCCTGTCCTGTCCTTCTTTTGAGCCCTGTCCTATCCTTCTTTTGAGCCCTGTCCTGTCCTTCTTTTGAGCCCTGTCCTATCCTTCTTTTGAGCCCTGTCCTATCCTTCTTTTGAACCCTGTCCTATCCTTCTTTTGAGCCCTGTCCTATCCTTCTTTTGAGCCCTGTCATATCCTTATTTTGAGCCCTGTCCTGTCCTTCTTTTGAGCCCTGTCCTGTCCTTATTTTGAGCCCTGTCCTATCCTTATTTTGAGCCCTGTCCTGTCCTTATTTTGAGCCCTGTCCTATCCTTCTTTTGAGCCCTGTCCTATCCTTCTTTTGAGCCCTGTCCTATCCTTCTTTTGAGCCCTGTCCTATCCTTCTTTTGAGCCCTGTCCTATCCTTCTTTTGAGCCCTGTCCTATCCTTCTTTTGAGCCCTGTCCTATCCTTCTTTTGAGCCCTGTCCTGTCCTTCTTTTGATCAGTCTATCCTTCACTCTGTATCAAGACAATTCATACTCTTGGCATTGGATAAGGTTATGAAACAACATTCAGCAAAGAGGAAAGAATGCAACATTGAAACACTAGTACTTGAGCTGTGTTCATGTATTTGGTGTGCATGCAATAATATTGTTAGATTGTGGAATAGAACGGTCCATTCAGAGGTGCAGGTCAAATGAGGCCTCTGAAACACACGAGAGCGATGGGTCTGGACCAATGATGAATATAAACCCTGGATTGCTGATCCTATGTATTGGCCAATGAGAGGTTTTGAAACCACCAAATTTACATGTTTTAAAAATATATACAATTGTAGTGGGGACAGTAACATTTTTAAAAATTATACTTTGAGTAAAATGTATTTATATTCGCTGAGTGTACAAAACATTAGGAATACTTGCTCTTTCCATGGCATAGACTGACCAGGTGAACGCTCTTATCCCTTTTTGATGTCACTTGATAAATCCACTTCAATCAGTGTAGATGAATGGGAGGAGACAGCTTAAAAATGATTTTTAAGCCTTGAGACAATTGAGACATGTATGTATGCCATTCAGAGGATGAATGGGCAAGATAAAAGATTTAAGTACCTTTGAACGGGGTATGATAGTAGGTGCTGGGCGCAACAGTTTGAGTGTGTCAAGAACGGCAAACTCCTGGGTTTTTAACACTCAACAGTTTCCCATTTGTATCAAGAATGGTCCACTACCCAAAGGACATCCAGACAACTTGACACAACTGTGGGAAGCATCAGAGTCAACATAGGTCAGAATGGGCTAAAGGGGGTGCAACTCAATATTAGGAAGGTGTTCCTAATGTTTTATGCACTCAGTGTATATATATATATTTATTTTCTGTTTAGCTCACATAATATAATTTAAAAGTATGTGTTAAGGAGTCTGTAACAGAATAAACATGATTTTGTTGTTGTTGACATTTTTACATTTACATTTAAGTCATTTAGCAGACGCTCTTATCCAGAGCGACTTACATCTAACCTTTTTTTTTTTTTTTTTTTTTTTTTTTTTTTTTATATATATATATATTTTTTTTTAACTAGGCAAGTCAGTTAAGAACAAACTCTTATTTTCAATGACGGCCTAGGAACAGTGGGTTAACTGCCTTGTTCAGGGGCAGAAAGACAGATTTGTACCTTGTCAGCTCGGGGATTTGAACTTTCAACCTTTCGGTTACTAGCCCAACACTCTAACCACTAGGCTACCCTGCCGCCCCGACATCAATAAATGCATTTCTATATAATGTATCATTCCTATCAGAATCCAGCCAGAGTGAGGATATTTGAATTTTGAATCACCTGCAACCTGCTTTCAGAAGGACTGCCAGGCAGGGAAGAGAGATGATTGAAAATGCCTAAATCATCTAAACTGGAACAACCATTTCAGTAACGGGCGCAATAAGTCCGACTACTAACAGAGTGGATTAGTTTAGAAAAAAATTATGTTATTCATCTTTGTGTAGCATAGGAATTAATGTAGAGGCAAAACAGATATTGAAACAAACAATTCTGAAAATCAATCTGCAATAGAGCATGCTGGGAAATACGATAATGACGGGCGTGGTTTTGAGTGTTTTACTCTACACAGTGTCAAAATTACACAATCACACTCAATTCTGGTTATTAACACCAACACTTGGGATATTTCACACAACTGAGTGTTTATTGGACTATTTATACCTGAGATAGTGATTTACCTGAGTCAACACTAGAAATGTTATACTTAAAAATGTACACTAGGTAACACTGGCCAATTTGCTGTGTACCATACAATACACTGCTGGTTCACTCAGACTCTATTCTCCTACTCTCTACTCAATAAAATCACAGAAAATACTCATTTGAAAGAAATACATAATGGCAAAGATATCGACTATGTCAGTACTATTTATACAATTATTATGGGAATACCAGATACATGTACAAATATTGCCATGTAGGTACAGTTTAAAACATTCTCACACCTATCTTTTTAATCTCATCAAATTAGTGGATTCGGCTATTTCAGCCACACCCATTGCTGACAGTTATATAAAATTGAGCACACAGCCATGCAATCTCCATAGACAAACATTGTCAGTAAAATGGCCTTACTGAAGAGCTCAGTGACAATTAACGTGGCACTGTCATAGGATGCCACATTTCCAACAAGTCAAATTCGTCAAAATTCTGCCCTACTAGAATTGCTCCGGTCAAATGTAAGTTCTGTTATTGTGAAGTGGAAACATATGGGAGCAACAACGGCTCAGCCGCGAAGTGGTAGACCACACAAGCTCACAGAACAGGACCACCGAGTGCTGAAGCATATAGCACGTAAAAATCGTCTGTCCTCGATTTAAACACTAACTGCCTCTGTTCCAAACTGCCTCTGGAAGCTACGTTAACACAATAACTGTTTGTTGAGAGCTTCATGAAATGGGTTTCCATGGCCAAACAGCCACACACAAGCCTAAGATCACCATACACAATGCCAAGTGTCGGCTGGAGTGGTGTAAAGCTTGCCGCAATTGGACCGTGGAGCAGTGGAAACGCGTTCTCTGGAGTGATCAATCACACTTCACCATCTGGCAGTCTGACGGACGAATCTGGGTTTGGCGGATGCCAGGAGAACACTACCTGCCTGCATGCATAGTGCCAACTGTAAAGTTTGGTGGAGGAGGAATAATGGTCTGGGGCTGTTTTTCATGGTTCAGTGCCTGACATCACTAATGCTCTTTTGGCTGAAGGGTACCACACAATGACATAGGTGACCTCTTCACCTTGACACCTTGCTCAATTTAATTGAGAAACACAATGAGGTGTGCAACGTTGTAGGATCCAAGTAATAGCCTACGTCCTACCACACCATCTTCAGAGATAGCTGCGCACATGGAGATGTTTTCCTAAGTTGTCAAGGCACTTGGACGGTCACCCGTTGGCCGATAAGGTTCCACCCACGGTGACGAGTTTTGGCCAGGTTGAATCCCGCTTCTTCAACAAAGATATACTTGTGATGGTTCACAGCAGCATCAAGCACCATCACCCTCTAAAAATATATTTTGGTTAGTTATTTTTACAGTATAATTCCAATATGATACTGTGAATTAGCATTTGTATCAAATAGTAACAGTAATACAGTATACAGTGCTGTATCTGAACATACTCGGCCCGCAGTTGTTTCACTCGTTCGTTGTTTCTCTCTAAATGCACCAGGTAAATGTGTTTCAGAGATACCTGGTGCCTCTTCAAAAGGCAGGCGATTGTTGGTAGGCTGATGGATGACACATTGACAAAGGTGTCATTGTTCTCCTCAATGGCGTGCTTTATTCGGACAGCCGCATGACATTCCTGGCCCTCACCATTTCCACTCCTGCTGGTCGGTCAGCACACGGCCATGGCCACCACCAAGGGGTCTTCTGTCAATTCTAAGGGTAGAACTGAGTATACTGTCAATAGATAATACTGTAACATGTTTTGTGAATTTACATGCATTACAACATGTAATTTACTGTAAATATAATGGTAAAGCATAATGCAGACTTACCGGTTTTCTTGCCGAAATGTTCTCATGATGGAATTGACAGTTGATCTTTTCAGATTGGGGTGAACTAATCTGGCAGCCTCTGCAATGGTAAGGCCTCTGTTTACCACATGGTCAATGACGATGGCCCGGACTTCATTAGACACAACAGTTCCCTGCCATCTGCCTCCCTTTCTCTGTTGTCCACCTCTTTAAACACACATCCATCAAAGCCATAAGCAGTGGGTAAGTGGCAGTCAAGGGCAGCTACGCTGATTGGAGCTTTAATGAGAAAGTTGTGATTAGTTCAAATGCATGGTGTGTGTTGCTACCTAGCAGAGTCTAGTTATGGTACAGTTCTACACCCTTAGAAAAAAAGGGTTCCAAAAGGGTTCTTTACGGAGTGATAAGGTTCTACCAATAACTGTTTTTATCTGAATTTTTTTGGGGGGGAGATGAGGGTTCTTTGTAAGGCAAAGGCTTCTTCTACCTATAACCTTTTTCATCCTTTTTTCAAAGAAAGGGTTATTTTACAGGTTTTTTTATCGCTTTGGTACTATTTTCACAAGTATTTGGTAAAATTTCACAACTCTTAGTACAAAACTCAAAACAGATAATCAAAAAGGCTGTTTTTTCACAACTTTAAACACATTTTCAATTGACTTAGTACAACACACCTAATCACAAAGGAACTTTTCACCAAACCTAATCAATCAATCAATCAAGTTTATTTTATATAGCCCTTCGTACATCAGCTAATATCTCGAAGTGCTGTACAGAAACCCAGCCTAAAACCCCAAACAGCTAGTAATGCAGGTGTAGAAGCACGGTGGCTAGGAAAAACTCCCTAGAAAGGCCAAAACCTAGGAAGAAACCTAGAGAGGAACCAGGCTATGAGGGGTGGCCAGTCCTCTTCTGGCTGTGCCGGGTGGAGATTATAACAGAACTATGCCAAGATGTTAAAAAATGTTCATAAGTGACAAGCATGGTCAAATAATAATCATGAATAATTTTCAGTTGGCTTTTCATAGCCGATCATTAAGAGTTGAAAAACAACAGGTCTGGGACAGGTGGCGGTTCCATAACCGCAGGCAGAATAGTTGAAACTGGAATAGCAGCAAGGCCAGGCGGTGTTTCATCTAGTGTTTCATCTAGAAATATCTTTCATATAAAGTAATTGCCTTTCACAATGCAACGCTCACAAAACTTTTCCTATGATTCTCTTCTCATTTGTTTAAATACATTTGACCATCACTTAATCCAACTGCGCTGAATGGTTAATCACTTAACCGTTTGGTAAAACTATAGATTTTAAACTGGTTTGTCTACTATATATACTATATCTCTCAGCACATATCAGAGCTGCAGGCTAAGGTTAAATCTATTGGTTTCCTCTATTGTAATCGCTCCTCTTTCACCCCAGATGCCAAACTAACACTGATTCATATGACCATCCTATCCATGCGATGTGATTTATAGATCGGCAGGTAAGGGTGCTCTCGAGTGGCTGGATGTTCTTTACCATTCGGCCATCAGATTTGCCACCAATGCTCCTTACAGGACACGTCAACGCACTCGATACTCCTCTGTAAACTGGTCATCTCTGTATACCTGTCACAAGATGTTTGTACCATGTTTTGTGCTGCTACCATGTTGTGTAAGGACCGACACTGGGAGATGAGAAGCAAGTACAGGGAGTGAACATTTAATGGATAATAGACAAGAAACAAACAGGGACAGTGTCTGGACAGGGGAAAAAGTAACGACATTAATGCTGGCATGGGGAACAAACTGAGGAGCAGACCGATATAGAGGGGCAATCAACAAAGTAAAGGAGTCCAGGTGAGTCCAATGAGCGCTGATGCATGTAATGATGGTGACAGGTGTGCGTAATGAAGGGCAGAGAGGTGAAGCGGGAGCAGGCGTGACAGTACCCCCCCTCTAGGGGCACCACCCTGCATCCCACCTGGGCGAGCCTGACGGGCCGGCTGAGGCATGGCGTTGGACTAGCCGGCTGAGGCATAGAAGCCCAACGAGCCGGCTGAGGCGTGGGAGCCCGACGAGCCGGCTGAGGCGTGGGAGCCCGACAATCCGGCTGAGGCGTGGGAGCCCGACAATCCGGCTGAGGCGTGAAAGCCCGACGATCCTGCTCAGGCGTGGGAGCCTGATGAGCCGGCTAAGGCGTAGGAGCCCGACAAGCCAGCTGAGGCATGACGTGGGATGGGAGCCTGCCGAGCCAACTGAGGCAAGGAAACCTCTCGAGCCAGCTAAGGCGTGGAAGCCCGACGAGCCAGCTGAGACACCCCTGGTTCCATCGGCGGTGGCACCAGGACCTGACGTCACCACCAAAAACAAAAAACAAGAACTCCCTGATGCGTCAGCATTCTGTAAGGAAGCAAGTACAGGGAATGAACATTTAATGGATAATAGACAAGAAACAAATAAGAACAGCGTCTGGACAGGGCAAAACGTAACAACGTCAATGTTGACACAGGGAACAAACTGAGGAGCAGACAGATATAAAGGGGCAATCAACAAAGTAAAGGAGTCCAGGTGAGTCCAATGAACGCTGATGAGTGTAATGATGGCGACAGGTGTGTGTAATGAAGTGCCCTCCAGCGCCAGAGAGAGGAAGTGGGAGCAGGCGTGACGTTGTGCTGCTTCCATGTTGTGTTGCTACCATGTTGTTGTCATGTGGTGTTGCTACCATGCTGTGTTGTCATGTGTTGCTGCCATGCTATGTTGTTGTCTTAATTCTCTCTTTATGAAGTGTTGTGGTGTCTCTCTTGTCGTGGAGGCGTTTGGTAGGCCTTCATTATATATAAGAATTTGTTCTTAACTGAGTTGCCTAGTTAAATAAAGGTACAAAAAAAAATACAGAAATTAAATGTGTGTTTGTAAAGTGTAAACATCTAAACTACATGTATGATACATGATTGCTAATTGATTCCACATAGCGGTAACCACAATTGGTCACCATATAAAAGGGTGTGTGTGTGAACATTTTCTTTCAAAAGGCACCAGGTAAATGTGAACACTTTCTTTCAGGAAGTAGGAAGAAATCAAAGAGCTCGTGAACAAAGGGCCCGTCAGAGGTCAGAGAGGTGGGCATGGGCCATGTTAAGGGTTCAAAGTGAATACAGTACATGTATTGGCTTTTTATTGTGAATTATGTGAATGTTAGATTGTGTAAAATGTGTATGTGTGTATGAGAAAGATAAAGAATGAAAATATTATAATATAAAGTGTGATGGTGTGTTTTCTTTGGATATATTGTGTTATACTGTAGGTGTTATAAAGTTATTTTTGGGCTACCTCAGTTCTCCAAAGGAGATACTGTGTTCCGTACCAGTAGAACAGAGATCATTGTGTACCTATCTAAATGAGACACTGTGTTCCTTACCAGTAGAACAGAGCTCATCGTGTACATCCCTATCAGATCACCCTTCAACCTTTGACCCTTCACTCTGAGTGCTGCAGAACAGGGAAAACTGCAGTCAGCGCTCATGTCTGACCTTCAGTCTTATGCAAGCATCAACCACAGCGACTGCCAGAAGGGTCAAGTGCATTCATACTCTCTCTCTTTCTCTCTCTCTGTCTCTCTCTCTCTCTCTCTGTCGCTCTCTCTCTCTGTCTCTCTCTCTCTCTGTCTCTCTCTCTCTCTCTGTCTCTCTCTCTCTCTCTGTCTCTCTCTCTCTCTCTCTCCTCTCTCTCTGTCATATTTCAATATAAATCCTTTGTTCATATGAACAAACAAATAAACAAGTAAATATTGCAATCTGAAGAAAAAAATTGGGTCATCGCATATTTTCACAACCGCCACAGGTTACTTCGTTCAGGTGAAATATTACTTTAGCATTGTACTTGATAAGTAACTCAGCAAAACACAATGACAAATGCATCAATATACTCAAAATAAAATGTAAATTCAGCCCTGATCTCTGTTATTGTCTATCAATAATTGGAGGCTCATCTTACTAACCTTCACACTACACTGTTTTAGAATCAATCAGCGGTCTATTTGGTTGTTATATGTATCATGGTGGGGTTTTGATGGTCAGGTGTATGTGATGATACATGTTTTTTTTTGTATCAACATTTTAAAATATATAACACCTGTCAGGTCAGCTATTCCCTTCTAAATCTATGACTGTAGCAAAGAGGCAAAGTCATAAGACAAAAGTGCCCTAATATTGAAGTGGACCAGGGGAAATAGGGGCAGAGGACAGTGTTTTTGAGCTGTAAAGAACACCCCCATTCACGCAGTGATTATAGCCGGCCAGATCTCAGCTGATATCCAGGGCCCATTGGACCCATTCAAAAGTAATATAAGCACCTGTTCAGATACAGCACAGTGCTCCTGTCTTACAATCTCCAGCACAACACCTTTGGTTGTCTCTCAGCTATAGGTACCTCTATGGTTCGCACTGATGACATCAACAATCCTGATGCAGGCAGACCTGCGCAGTACGTGGTGCTTTTTTTGTGATGTGCTATTTTTTCACGTGTGCGTGGCCTTTTTACTCTGTGTGTCACGTCTTGCCAGTGCTTATGGTCACTTTGCTGAAAGTTCTGTTTCTACAGCTCGTTCAAAAGCGCATTCATAGTTTACAACGAGCACAGCACACCCACTGGGCACAGACATCAATTCAACGTCTATTCCATGTTGGTTCAAAGTATTTTTGTAATAATAATGTATTTTTTTTTGCTTTCCCTGTGATTGAATGGCCCTGGCAGGGCTGGCTCCCCAGTGGGTGGCAGGGCCTGGTTCCCCTGACTTGAACACAATCACACAAACAAAACACAATGCTGATGGTACAAGTCTGAATGGTAATGATGATAGACGATAAAAGGCGGCCTGAGGTGAACGGACATCAGCTCAGACAAGAATCTACAGGACCTTCGATCCTGTCACCTACAATATACCCAATTCTCTGGCACTTAACACACAGACAGACAGTCCATGTCCCATTGTGTATTTCATTAGCCCCTTACAAATCAATACAATCAAGGTTAGTTGTGGTTGATCATTTAAAGCAAACAGCAGGAGGTTAAACCATGTACCACGTTAAATAATGATACTGCACATCGCTTACCCCTGCAGCTTTAGCCAAATCCCCCATATTTTTTTTATTTTTTAATTTCACCTTTATTTAACCAGGTAGGCTAGTTGAGAACAAGTTCTCATTTGCAACTGCGACCTGGCCAAGATAAAGCATAGCAGTTTGACATATACAACAACACAGAGTTACACATGGAATAAACAAAACATACAGTCAATAATACAGTAGAAAAAAAAGAAAACTAAACTTGACAGAGTCGAAAGCCTTGGCCAGGTCGATGAATACGGCTGCACAGTAATGTCTCTTATCGATGGCTGTTATGATATCATTTAGGACCTTTGAGCGTGGCTGAGGTGCACCCATGACCAGCTCTGAAACCAGATTGCATAGCGGAGAAGATACGGTGGGATTTGAAATGGTCGGTAATCTGTTTGTTAACTTGGCTTTCAAAGACCGTAGAAAGGCAGGGTAGGATAGATATAGGTCTGTAGCAGTTTGGGTCTAGAGTGTCTCCCCCTTTGAAGAGGGGATGACCGCGGCAGCTTTCCAATCTTTGGGAATCTCAGACGATACGAAAGAGAGGTTGAACAGGCTAGTGATAGGGGTTGCAACAATTTCGGCAGATAATTTAAGAAAGAGAGGGTCCAAATTGTCTAGCCCGGCAGATTTGTAGGGGACCAGATTTTGCAGCTCTTTCAGAGGATCAGCTATCTGGATTTGGGTGAAGGAGAAATCGGGGAGGCTTGGGCGAGTTGCTGTGGGGAGTGCAGGGCAGTTGACCGAGGTAGGGGTAGCCAGGTGGAAAGCATGGCCAGCCGTAGAAAAATGCTTATTGAAATTCTCAATTATAGTGCATTTATCGGTGGTGACAGTGTTTCCTAGCCTCAGTGCAGTGGGCAGCTGGGAGGAGGTGCTCTTATTCTCCATGGACTTTACAGTGTTCCAGAACTTTGGTGCCAGTAGGTCTTAGTAGGCAGCATTATTAATGTTATCAGTAGCCTACATTATGAAAGGCCTAATACAATGACTATCCTCATTAGAGCCTGATAAAGCTCTTAAAACCTAATGAACTGCAGGTGAGATTGTGACAAGTCGAAGTTTCTGGCCAATCAGGACAGTATAATATAGTAGTTAGACCAAGAGGCAGTTTTTTCGAGGTCAGCCCAACTGTGAGGCAAAGTGTTGCTCTTGTAATACGATCAAGGCAAGAGCAAGACCATCATCTGTATAGAAAAGCTTTGAGAAAATAATACCAAAGAGAAGGATGGCATGAGATTTGAACAGATTTATGTGTACTGGAATTGAAGTTCTGCTGCAACTGAAGTGAAATCTCAGCTCTTTTCTGTTCTGTCCTTTTTCGAGGTCTTTCCTAAAAATGCTAAACTGTTTGGTGAACTGGAACACGCCAACCCCTCCATGCCTACTGGTGCTGTTGCCATGGAGACTTGTCACTGTTACAGAACTGATTCAGTTACTATGGCAACCTGAAAATCCCCAAAAATGTGGAAAGTGGAGCACGTAACACACACACACACACACACACACACACACACACACACACACACACACACACACACACACACACACACACACACACACACACACACACACACACACACACACACACACACACACACACAACCCACAGAACCGTCCAAAGAAAACAAGGGAGAGAAAGAAAAACACTAGACAGAGAGACATTAGGGAGTTCTACTCCACATCTTGTCAGTGTTAATTTTGGCACTCTTTTTAAAATTTAGTCTTAGTCATTTTGACTAAAATATCGTTAAGTCTTAGTCACATTTTTGTCATTTGAATAATGATTTAATCTAGTCATTGTCAAAATGACGAAAACAGTGGGACATTTTAGTCAACTAAATGCCCTTCAATTTTTGTCAAATCACATTTGTATTGCCTCATTAACCTATAGTAAACATAAATCAATGACTTCTATGTGCACAAATATACATAGCCTTGATCTACCAAAGTATTTTTCTGCATAACATTATATTCTCTTCCCAACAGCAAATACAGTATATGACAAACATACAATTGAAGTCGGAAGTTTACATACACCTTAGCCAAATACATTTAAACTCCGTTTTTCACAATTCCTGACATTTAATCCTAGTAAAAATTCCCTGTCTTAGGTCAGTTAGGATCACCACTTTATTTTAACAATGTGAAATGTCAGAATAATAGTAGAGAGAATGATTTATTTCAGCTTTTATTTCTTTCATCACATTCCCAATGGGTCAGAAGTTTACATACACTTAATTAGTATTTGGTAGCGTTGCCTTTAAATTGTTTAACTTGGGTCAAACGTTTTGGGGAGCCTTCCACAACCTTCCCACAATAAATTGGGTGAATTTTGGCCCATTCCTCCTGACTGAGCTGGTGTAAGTAACTGAGTCAGGTTTGTAGGCCTCCTTGCTTGCACACACTTTTTCAGTTCTGCCCACAAATTCTCTATAGGATTGAGGTCCAGGCTTTGTGATGGCCACTCCAATACTTTGACTTTGTTGTCCTTAAACCATTTTGCCACAACTTTGGAAGTATGCTTGGGGTCATTGTCCATTTGGAAGACCCATTTGCAACCAAGCTTTAGGGAGACTTGGCTACGTTGGCTAAAGAACATGTATATGAAATGCAGTGGGAAAAGCATGAGGGTTGTATGAGATTACATATTCAAAGATAGCCTACTTTTCTATAGCCTACTCAAGGGAGAGATAAACATAGCTAGACTGTTGTTTTATTATTAAACTCAATGCTGCTATTGTTTTTAATTTTGTAAAGCAGCATATGTTTTTTAACCAGGCAAATGGTAGCTAACTAGAAAGCTGGTGGTGAGATAGTTAGGGGAAGCAAGAGTCACATGCACAATGTGCATAAGCGGAGTTGGAGCCAGAGATCAGCCTGTCTGCTGATCTGCCCACACTGATCGATTGCTCCACTGCAGCTTACCAGCTGATGTAGGCTGTGTTTGCCTGGTGTGACCCGTCCTTCCCACTGCTGAACACATTTTTTCTCTTCTCATTTTAGTCAACTGAAATAAATAATCATGTTTGTTTAGTTATAGTTTTTTTCTGGGTCTATTTTGCCTTAAAAATAGATGTTTGATTAATATTTTTTTGTTAACAAAATTAACCCTCCATCACATCAGTCATTCATCAAAGCCAGAGCTCATGTGATGAACAGGGATTGCAGATTTATTGACTATGTTTAGATTTGTGCAAAACAGATTATCATTCCTCATGCTGTTGTATATGAATATTTATCATACTTTTTAATCCCTCCCCGTCCATCTCTATTTCCTCCCTCTCCATATGTTCCCTTGATGAAACACAATGTCCTCAGATCACAGTCGCAGAGCTTTGGATAAAAGCGCCTGCTAAATAACATATAATATTATTATATTATCAAATGCACCCACCCACACAGTCACCCACACAGTCACCCACACTTATACACACATACCCCTCCACCCCCAAACATAGTACAAAAGTACACACCAAATCCCAGTCAGTAAGAGAAAGAAAGCCACAGAGGGTTTCTGAAGAGGCTTATGAAAGGGCCTATAATTACAGAGCACCATAACGAGTAGCTTGGAACAAGGATTTACAAAAGGACTGCATGAGGAACAGAAGCAGAGCAGTGAAGGGCTTCAAACTGCAAGCCTGAGCGACTGATAAGAGATTAACTATGGTCAAGTTCAGTTTTATTATCGACCTTGATAACGATAACGAATTACACAATTTTACTAGAAAAACTAGAGGCAGGGTATATGCACAAGAGTGTGAAATTGACCACAGATGAAATAACTGATCCCTGCCTTTCTTATGATGATAAATCAGTTCATAGCTGATGTTGGTGTTGGTCCAGTGTCTGGTAGGGGGATGAGTTGTCAGTTTTCCACTTGGTAATGAAGATGAATTAATGACATTTCCAGTAATTAAAGGATTTCCTTGTCGATGCATTGACTCGGCAGTTCTAATTGACGTCAGTTATTGGGCCTACAGCAAGATGGATTCCTATTGAAACTGTCCTTGAACGCAATGCGACTTTAGTACTCTAAGTTGTGACGTAAGAGGCAGGGCTAACAATTTGGAAATCTGCTGTACAATTATGGATGTGTTTATGATTCCTTTTGTAGCTTCCCCCTTACGATCCTTGACTTTGAGTCTTACTGTAAGCAGAGATGAGTGCAAGGCTTGGTACAGTACACAGTAGAGGCCCTAGTATCAGTGTATCATGGGTGAATGAATGGATGGAACACACACAGTGTCTGTGTATGTGGGTCGTCTGACTGCAGGCCCTGATTGAGTGAGCCACTCAGCTCATACCGGGTGGGACCGGATCATGGTGGATCATACACATCTCTGCTGCCAATGACTGGAACGAACTACAAAAATCTCTGAAACTGGAAACACTTATCTCCCTCACTAGCTTTAAGCACCAGCTGTCAGAGCAGCTCATAGATTACTGCACCTGTACATAGCCCATCTATAATTTAGCCCAAACAACTACCTCTTTACCTACTGTATTTATTTATTTTGCTCCTTTGCACCCCTTTATTTCTATCTCTACTTTGAACCTTCTTCCACTGCAAACCAACCATTCCAGTGTTTTTTTACTTGCTATATTGTATTTACTTCGCCACCATGGCCTTTTTTTATATTTTATTTATATATATATTTTATTTGCCTTCACCTCCCTTATCTCACCTCACTTGCTCACATTGTATATAGACTTATTTTTCACTGTATTATTGACTGTATGTTTGTTTTACTCCATGTGTAACTATGTGTTGTTGTATGTGTCGAACTGCTTTGCTTTATATTGGCCAGGTCGCAATTGTAAATGAGAACGTGTTCTCAATTTGCCTACCTGGTTAAATAAAGGTGAAATAAATAAATAAATAAAAATGGTGGACATAGGGGTTGGCAGGAGTCTGCGTGACTTTTCCCCAGGCGCCATGTGCCCTTCATGGGGCATAATCAAGCCGCCCTCCACAGCCTAGGCCTCCATCTGACAAGTACAAATCATATCCGGTGTCTCTAAACCAACACTCCACTTTAACAACCCATCACTGCTCAGTTTACAGCTCCACTACTGATAAAGGCCTCTAAGCCTCTTTATATATCCTGTTACTTCGCCCCTCCAACTATCTCACACATGCTTCTATAAGCAGCAGGTGAGCCATGCCTGTAGTGTGAAGCAGCATTCCTCACATACTTTCCACATTATCAAGCTGTGGTATTACAGTTCAGCATTTTCCAGCATTTTCCAATCCTGGTAAGCCGATTTGGATGTGGAACAAAGGTTCTGCTGCCACTCGGAAACAACGGCTTCCAATACGAGGGTCAGAGGGTACATGTAAACCCATAAGGTTACTTAGGGAGATTGCCATGGCAACAACTTGCATCAGCCAACATCACACCACTCCCTGGTTCTACCAGCCTACTGCTTTACACAATGTTTTCCTCTCTTGTAGTTTTCCTGGATTGCGGAGAATAATCTGAGGGAGCCCTAATGCGAGGATCATAAACGTGCTACAACAGGCGTGGCAGTCACAGACGTCTCAGCCGGACTGAAAACAAAGAAAAACACCTTAACTGCATAATAGGATAAACTCTCAAATAGTGTGACGCATGTAATGGAAAGTGTCCTTATTTTTCCTTTGTGCACTCATAGACCCCAAGACTAGTCCATTGACAGGCAAAGGGACATTCTCTAAATTAGATCATCAAAACTCGATTTAGTTAATTGTTTTAATTGAATTGTGAACTGCCATTGCCCTTGGCTGTGAAAGAGGTGTAACTGGGTGGACAGGGTGAAGGAGTGACATCAGATGCAGTCCTCTTCATTCTCTCCATGAACCACACCTGTGTAGAAGAAGTGACTCATTTTCCCACAGGATGGCTTATTTAAACTGACTTCCTTCCTGCAAGTGTGGTGTGCCATGGTGACACAAGAGTATTTCACTGGTCAATTTAACAGCCCTGTCATTTCTATATACTGTCTTTCCTCTCACAACCCCCCCCCCCCTTATTTTACAACACCCCGTGCCCCTCCCATCCCTTTCCTAGAAGTATTATGCGCTCAATGACAGAAAAGTGCTTTTCCACAAAGAAATGTCTTTATTTTACTTCCAACATACAACATACTGTTGACACACAGGTATACAAGAGAGGTATCTTGCAAAAAAACTATATTCACTAATGTCATCAGAACAGAACATTTAGAACAGTAATATGGAATGTAGTAATTATTTTCTCCATTTTGTTTCTCATTTTTTTGTTTTGTTTATTTTTAAGAAATATTTCAAATAAATAAAGATTCTATATACACTTTCTCTATATAGTATTTATTGTCCTAATCAATATATTCTCTTCTTCAGTCACCATTTCAGGAATGACAAACAAAGAAAGTTACAAAGTAATGATGTTATCCCCTTACTACCTCCTACTTTAAATGTCTATGATTTAGGGACTAAACAGTACGGGGGGGGGGGGAGTATGGTGGAAATACGAAATGTCAGCCATAGGAGAGCGAGGAGATCACTCGTTACAAAGCTGCCAGCCCCGTTCAGTCTGTACAGAAGCAACCCCCACTCGTGTGTGCTGTGCTGTTGGGGGAACATCAGTCCAAACTCCATCCACAAACACCTCATGTCACCTTACAGTTTAATAAGCACCAAGTCTGACTCCCAGAACTACACTTAAGCTTTACGTCTCTCTCTCAGAGAGACCATACAGTAAAGAAAACAGTCTGTAACAGAGGAGCAGAGAGGTGGAAACGAGAGGAAAGGAGGACAGGACGATACAGGAGTCCCTGAGCCTGTTAATAGACCAGAGTCTCAGACACAATCTCTCCCACCACATAGAATAGAAAGAAAGGAAGAAAGAGAGAAAGAACAGTCAAAGAGACAAGGTGCAAACGAGTGCACAAGTGGTCCTGTCCCGTGTTGGTTCAGGGGGAGGGTGGGGAGTGCAGAACCGACTCCAGGGTGGCCTCTCCCCCGGGCCAGAAGCTCCCTGGTTGTCCCCTACAGTAGGTGGGGGGTCAGACCCCCGGCCGTGTGGTGGCCATTAGGACCAGGCCATTGGCGGAGGAGGGTAAAGCAGGGCTACAGCTACAGCTCAGTGCTGTTATTCCCAGGTTAGGTTTGAGTTTCCCAGAGTGGAGGCTCAGTCTTTAGTCGGCGCTGTGCTCCTCCAGCTGGGAGATGATGGTGATGAGGTTTTGCAGGCCGAATATGTAGCCGCTGTCCTGACCCTCATGCACAACACTGTCCTCCCCATAATGGCGACACGTCGTATGAGCAAAGTCTATCATCCTCACATCCACTGCTGGGCTGCTGGCCTCCCCTGCTGCACCACGGGACGAGCGACCGACGCTACCGTTACTGCTACCGTTACTGCTACTGCTACCGTTACTGCTCCCGCCAGCACTGCTGCCAGCTGCCGAGCCACGGGTGAACCCAAACGCCCCCTCTTCCTCTTCCTCATCTGAGGGCTCGTCCTCATCACCCTCCTCTCCTCCGCGGTGGCGGGGTCGAGTGGGGGCGCGAGGGCGGGGGGGCTCCCCATCATAGATGATGAGGAGGGAGGAGGAGTAGAAGCGGTAGGACTCGCAGGACTCCAGGGTTTCCTGCATCTCCCGGAGCTTCCGCAGCACCGGGGAGAGCAGCTCGTGCCTCAGACGCTGCCCATCGTGGAAGAACTGGAAAAGGGCCTCTTTGAAGCCCGGCAGGCTCAGCTTCCTCCCGTGGTACTTGTTCATGAACATCAGCTGGCCTGAGTCTGACTGGTACACCTGCATGCCACAAAGCCGGACACCGATGGAGGCGGAAGTGCTCTGTTGACATTTGCGGATCTGGTTGGCCTTCTTCTCCTCTGACGCGTCGTCACCATGCTGCCGCGTGCCCATCTTCAGGTCCAGCACGCACGGCACCGCGTGACGCCACGTCAGGTTCTCCAACAGGATGAATTTGTATTGGTTGCGGTGTTTGGAGTTCTCCTTCATCCTCTGGAGGTGCTGCTGGTGGCATTTCAGACTCCAGGGGTTGTGTTTGATCTGCTTCCGATCTAGGCTGTAGCGGAGTACCTCAGCCTGCTGCTGCACCTCCGCACCGTTATAACTACACACAGAGAGAGGAAAGAGAGGTTAGATATCTGCCAATCACCATACAGTACATATTTGCTGTATAGAATCTATGAATCTATGTTGGTGTTTGAATATATTTGTATATACAGTATGTGTACCGATGTAACTGTGTATGTGCTCACCTTTTGCTCTTGTTCTCTTTAGTGCTCTGTCTGGCCCGGTCTTTGCTGTAGTTGTCATTATCCAGCAGTAGGGACGATGATTTCTTGTTGCCCCACTTGATCATCTTGTTCTTAGGCTCGCAGTCAGCTGAGGGGTCCTTGTTTTCCATGTTCTCTGGTTCATTGTGGAGGGGGTAAGCGATGAGACACAGGTTGCCCTCTTCATCTTCCTCAAAGCTGACTGACACCACACCTGAGAGAGGGAGAGATGGAGGGAAGCGGGAAAGAGAACGATAGGAAGGCGGTTAGTACCCGGCATTGGATTTTTAATTTTATAATGCTATGCTGAAGCCAAAACCTCACAGTAACTGGTTAGTCATAGGCAGTTCTTACCAACTGGGTCCTGCTTCCAGCCAAATACACTCTGTAAAGTGAAAGACAAACAAACAAACAAACACAGGTTTTCCTATTGAGGGAGCAAAGAGAGAGCGGGTAAGGGGGCAAGGTGGCAGAAGAGAGAGCGGGTAGGGAGGCAAGGAGGCAGCAGAGAGAGAGAGCGGGTATGGGGGCAAGGAGGCAGCAGAGAGAGAGAGCGGGTATGGGGTCAAGGAGGCAGCAGAGAGAGAGAGCGGGTATGGGGTCAAGGAGGCAGTAGAGAGAGAGAGCGGGTATGGGGTCAAGGAGGCAGCAGAGAGAGAGCGGGTATGGGGTCAAGGAGGCAGCAGAGAGAGAGAGCGGGTATGGGGTCAAGGAGGCAGCAGAGAGAGAGAGCGGGTATGGGGTCAAGGAGGCAGCAGAGAGAGAGAGCGGGTATGGGGTCAAGGAGGCAGCAGAGAGAGAGAGCGGGTATGGGGTCAAGGAGGCAGCAGAGAGAGAGCGGGTATGGGGTCAAGGAGGCAGCAGAGAGAGAGCGGGTAGGGGGGCAAGGAGGCAGCAGAGAGAGAGAGTGGGTATGGGGTCAAGGAGGCAGCAGAGAGAGAGAGCGGGTATGGGGTCAAGGAGGCAGCAGAGAGAGAGAGCGGGTATGGGGTCAAGGAGGCAGCAGAGAGAGAGAGCGGGTATGGGGTCAAGTAGGCAGCAGAGAAAGAGCGGGTAGGGGGGCAAGGAGGCAGCAGAGAGAGAGCGGTTAGGGGGGCAAGGAGGCAGCAGAGAGAGAGCGGGTAGGGGGGCAAGGAGGCAGCATCAACAACAATGTATGTGTTTCCAAGTACTTTAAATGTGTACGTGAGAATGAACCCAAGAAGCAAAGAGATACACAAACACCACAGGAGGCTTGAATGTATGACACTCAGTCCAACCTTTATTGAGAAACTACCAAACCCACCCAGAACCACACATTAACTGATACACATAGTGTTACAATGTTTCAAGGCAACCCAAAAGAAATGACAGCAAAGATACACTGTATAAACTCAAAAACAACCACGACAACAACACACCTGAATTATATTTCATAAAGATACAACAGTTCCATCAAGTCGGGCATTTTGTGTGCACCGCCTCTCTGTTTTAAGAGTCCATTCAGGTCTGACTTGCCTTTTTATACAGCATTTCAAGGCAATAATCCAAACACACTAACAAATTAAAAAGGGAAGGGATGGATGGAGTGGTGGGGAGGAGGGTGGTGGGCTGGACAGGGTGGTGGGTCTCCGGAACACTTTCATAGAAAACTGTACACACTGTTACTTATTCCTGGGATCATTTATGATGCGTTCCCAAACATGCACACACCCCTACCCTACTCTACCTAATAAACCCCTATAGAAGGGCCTGTGTATTGCAACCCTCTCTGCAGGCTGGGGCAAGGTGGCAGTGGGTGTTAAGACAGGAAGAGCATACATCACAGCTGCAGGGGCTGACAGATAAATTAGAGAGAGGGAGGGATTGGGAGATGGAGAGAGATAGGGAGGAGGATGGATATTCAGCATCCCATTGAATATAAACATGATAATAAGACTGAAAACAAAAGCAAATCCCAGCCTTTCTGAAATACAAACAAAAACATCCCTGGTTTACACTGGAGGAAAGGTTCTCTGCAGCATCAAGACAGATCCTTCATTAGGGCCTATGTGTATGAGGTGATAACGGGTGTGTTGGCCAGTGACATGGAGGACAATGGGACCCAGGGCTTATCTCTCCTCTGCAGCTCCCGCCTTGAGTGTGTCATGCACAGTGATGTCACTACCCTGCAGCAGTTAACTCTCTACTGGCCAGGCCTGTTTCAACTGTCAGAGCTGCACTGTCAGCGGGGCATGTGAGGATGAGTGTTTAAGTGCCTGCGACTCATGTGCTTTTTGAGTATGCGAGTGTGTGAACGTGACTGTATATGGGCCAACATACGTTTGTAAGAGTGTGAGAGTGTGTGTAAAAGTGTTTTGAGCAGAAGTGAGTGTGTTTGTTATGGAATATTCTCAGTGTCACCAGACGTCTGTGCTCTTCTTTCTACAGCTTCATCTCCCATCCAAATAACACTGGGGTTTTTTATAGTTCCACGACGCATTGCTGCGGAGTCAGATACCACGCTAGTGCCTCAACTCAGTCACATAACCAGGGTAGGAGTGACGTAATAGAAAGTGTGTGTGAGATGTGCGTGTGTAGGCCGATCTGTGAGTGCAAGTGTCAGGAGGCACCGGTATGTAGCATCATGGTCAACGAAAAACAACACAGAGTGAGATATTCCACCCAAGGTGTGTGAGAGTGTTTGTGTGTGTATTCGTTAACCATACATTTCTTTATTTAACCTTTTTTTAACTATCCATGACAGGCTGATGTCCAGTCAGACACTGCTATCTCTCCCACTCAGCATTCCGTCCCTGATGATCAGCCCCATTATTATTGAGTATGCTGGGAACTGGATCCTTCCTCCAGAAACTTTAGCCCTCTTCGGAGATGCGGGCAGGCGCAGGGCTACTGGGCTTTTATCCCTACTCTCAGGAGAGGGCCTGGGGCCGACTATGGTCTGAGCAGACAAGATAGGGATACTGTTGGTCCTCTGTGATATTTCAAAGGTGATAGAATCCAATGGAACAGAATATAATATAAAACACATTAAATCCTGTTTGTGTGACTGACACCCAACCAAGGACACCTTTGCGTGTTTGTGAGGGAGGGTTGTCTCTGTCTAATGCAGAATGCCTGGGTCACACCTGTCCATCAGGAGATTAAGATCCTGTCATACACACCCCCACCACCATTACATAACCTGACACTGCAGAGCCCTGATGTATCATGCAGTCACATACTGTCTGTCCCCAGCCCCCCACTTAAGCCCCACCATGAAACGAATCCCTTTGTGCTGCTGTGGTACTGCCATCTCCAGTGACCTTCTGTAATCCTAAATGCAGCTAATGTTACAAAACACTCCAGCTGACCATATCAGTGGAGAGAGACGAAGAGAGAGATGAAGAGGTGGAGGTATAGAAAGAGAGAGAGAAGATGGGAGATGGGGAGAGAAATACGGGGCAGTAGCAGTGGCGCACACAGCATAATGGATGTTATTCAGATGATAGTAGCGTTATATTGTAGGTTAAGGTTGGATCAGGGAATAAGCTTACCTCTGTACTGGGGGGTGAACTTCCTCATTTCAGGGGGCAGGCTCTTGTAGAACTGGTGTTCTCGGGGGATGAGGGGCTTGCAGATGGTCTGGTCGCCGAAACGCAGCACGCAAGAGTGGCCCCCCACCTGGTGCACAAAGGGCTCAAGCATCACCCCTTTCCCGGGATAGGGGAGCGTCCCGTCTGCCTGCATAAGGGCTTCTAGAGCAGGACTCATCCTCACTCCGCATCGGACAGCTAAACTGGAGGGGCCCACGATGAGGCTGCTTGGGCTGCCTATCTTCTGGCTGTACCGCTCTTTTTCGCTGGGGGGCGTTAGTGGACACCTGCTAGGACAGCAGAGACCACAGCAGGAAAAAGAAAGGGTGCAGCAGGAAGGAGAAGAGAAAAAACGTTTAGTTCCCCGTGCTATCCTGGTCCGAAAGCAGAGTTGTATAGTCCAGGTTTGGGTTAAGGGAATCTCCCTGTGTACGTAGTGCTAGTAAATCGTTATTTTCGACAGGTCTGGGGCTGTAGGTTGTGTGTGAGAGCGAGTGTAGGTTGTTCCTGACTCTGTCTGTCGCCGATACTGAACTGGGGTCTGTACTGAGCTCAGAGCAAGAAAAATATAAAAACAGGTCGGCCCCGCCTCATACCCGCTTCAGCCTATCAGAGCTCAGCAGCTGTTGTTGGGTGGGAACTAAGCACTGAGATCAGGAACAAGCAAACAAAGGAAGGAGAACACTGCAGAGAGAGAGAGAGAGAGAGAGAGAGACACAGAGAGAGAGAGAGAGACACAGAGAGAGAGAGAGAGAAATGAATGACCATAGAAAACAGACAGGCAGATACAAAAACACATCAAATACATAGGCCGATACGTTAATGTCTGTTGAATTGGTTACTGCTTCTGAAAAATTCTACTTAGCATTCCGATGCCACTGCAGAAGAGAATTTGAATCTGGGAGAGAGAGATCCACGTGAAAAAATACTATAGTATTCACTGTAGTGCTTTTGCAGGCTTTAATGTAGTATTTACTGTAGTGTTTTTGTTGACTGTAGTATTTACTGAAGGTGGAGTTTCTCATTGAGGAAACCTACTGGAGAAATACCAAAAGATTTTCTGTAGATATTAAGGACTTGGTTCTGAACGGTGGTGTAAAGTACTTAAGTAAAAATACTTTGAAGTGCTATTTAAGTAGTTTTGGGGGGTATCTGTACTGGGGGTATCTGTATCTGACGAGCGTCAGAGCCGGTGTAGTACGACTCGATCTTAGTCCTGTATTGACGCTTTGCCTGTTTGATGGTTCGTTGGAGGGCATAGCAGGGTTTCTTATAAGCTCTACCCTTTAGCTCAGTGCGGATGCTGCCTGTAATCCATGGCTTCTGGTTGGGGTATGTACGTACAGTCATTGTGGGGACGACGCCATCAATGCACATATAGATGAAGCCAATGACAGATGTGGTGTACTTCTCAATGCCATTGGGGGGGGGGGGGGGGGGGGGGGGGAAGAGAGAGAGAGAGAGAGAGAGAGAGAGAGAGAGAGAGAGAGAGAGAGAGAGAGAGAGAGAGAGAGAGAGAGAGAGAGAGAGAGAGAGATTTGTATGCATCTCTGTGTGTAGAGTATAGGTGGTCCAGAGTTCTTTTCCTTCTGGTTGCACATTTAACATGCTGATAGAAATGAGGTAAAACTGATTTAAGTGTCTCTGCATTAAGGTTCCCGACTACTAGGAGCGCCTCCTCTGGGTGAGCATTTTCTTGTTTGCATATGGCAGAATACAACTCATTCAATGCTATCTTAGTGCCAGCCTCTGACTGTGGTGGTATGTAAACAGCTACAAAGAATACAGATGAAAACTCTCTCGGTATGTAGTGTGGTCTACAGCTTATCATGAGAAACTCTACCTCAGGCGAGTAATAGCTTGAGACTTCCAGCTGTTGTTTACAAAAATACAAAGACCGCCACCCCTCATCGTATAACCGGCCAGTATGTTAATATTGTCGTCGTTCAGCCACGACTCCGTGAAGCATAAGATGTTACAGTTTTTAATGTCCCGTTGGTAGTTTAATCTTCCCAGTAACTCGTCCATTTTATTGTCCAAAGATTGCATGTTTGCTAGCAGAATTGAGGGAAGTGGGGGTTTATTAGATCGCCTCCGACTTCTCAGAAGGCAGCTCGCTCTCCGGCCTCTCTTTCTCCGCCTCCTCTTCACGTAGATCACTGGGGTTGGGGGCTGTTCCCGAGGGAGCCGTATATCCTCCGCCTCGGGCTCGTCAAAGTCGTGAAAGAAGAAAAAGGATTCTGCTAGTCCGTGGTGAGTAATAGCAGTCCTGATGTCTAGAAGTTATTTTCAGTCATAAGAGACGATAGCGGTAACATTATGTACAAAAGAGTAAAAAAATAAGTTACAGACAACGCAGATAAACAAACAAAAAAAACACAATCGGTTGGGGGCACGTAAAGCGTCTGCCTTCTGCTCCGGGCACCATCAAAATGCTTTGTTTGTAAATTATGTCTGAGTGTTGGAGTATGCCCCTGGTTATCCACAAGTTAAAAAAATAATTAAATTAAATGGTGCGGTCAGGTTTGCTTAATATGAGGAATTTGAAACGATGTAAACTTTTATTTTTGATACTTATGTATATCGTAGCAATTACATTTATTTTTGATACTTAAATATATTTAAAATAAAATACCTTAAAACTTCTACTCAAGAAGAATTTTACTGGATGTCTTTTCCTTGAGTCATTTTCTATTAAGATATTATTACTTTACTCAAGTATGACAATTGGGTACTTTTCCACCACTGGTACTGAACAGCATTCAGCATTTCTGATCCTCTTTATAACCCGTAGAGAACACAATATATTGTCTATACTTGGCATGTAGGTTTCTCACTTGTGGTGGTTCAAATTGGGACATGGGGGAGGGGAATGGGCAGGGTATATGCAAATTAAATACTGTAGTATTTATTATAGTTTAAAAATTGTATTTTTTGCTGACATTTCTGTAGTATTTACCATAGTATTCTACAGTATACAAAAAAAATCTATACTAAGTACTACACATGATTGAGGGATAGTACAGTGTGTAGTATAGTATTGTACAGTATACTACAGTTTACCACATAATTCTATAGTAAGTTGTAGTATTCTATAGTAAACTGTAGTTTTTTTATGTGGGGAGGAACACAGAGAGGGAAAGTGAAATAGATTTTCTAAGCAGTTTGCCATCCATTTAACCTGTTTGCCTTGTTATTCTTATCAGCTGATAAAGAGCAGAAAGAGATAGTTGTAGAGGGAAAGAGAAACTGGCAGAAGGAAGGAGACAGAAACTGATAGTGAAGAGAAGGGCTCTGCATGGTTGTCTTTCCTCAAATTGGGCTTGAAGAGTGCTAGTCTGAATATAAAACAACAAGAATGGGTTCCCCCTCTCAGCAAAAACCATAGCAGACAGACAGTAGACAGAGCAAAACCCTCAGACAAACAGCCACAAATAGCAGGTGTTATGACGTTGCCCTGTTGGGTGAGGTTTATGACCCCCCCATAAATACCTTTCCATCTTTCCTCCTTTTCTCTCCACTCTACAGAATGGACTCTTGGAAAGCCCTGTATTACTACAGAGAAAGTATGGTAACATCAAAAAGTTGGGGAATGGAACAATATTGCCCTTTCTCAACCAGTTGGAAGTATCCGTTGGTACTTAAAGAATATGATGTCAGATCAGTTGTTGTCTGGGACAATATATCTGATGACAGGACGACATACATTGTATCTTGGAAAATCTACACATTCTAGTTATCAGATTCACATGGAATTGTTGTGCAATTTAACTATTTGTGAGAAGATGAAATGTGATTTTAGCTTCTAAATGAGAGAATTGTTTTCATAAGTAAACTTACGCTCATTCAGTGGCCAAGCCCAAGTGAACAGGTTGGAGAGGGATAAAACACACTCTTCCCCAGTACAAAAGCCCCGGTGACCCAATTCACACTGGACTAAGCAAACCCCGGCGTGAGCTGTGGTTGTGAATGGTTGAACGACTACACTATCTATCTAATGAAATCATGATCATTGATGCCCCACGAGGTGAGATCTTGCATGGAGCCCCAGACCGAGGGTGATTGACCGTCATCTTGAACTTCTTCCATTTTCTAATAATTGCACCAACAGTTGTTGCCTTCTCACCAAGCTGCTTGCCTATTGTCCTGTAGCCCATCCCAGCCTTGTGCAGGTCTACAATTTTATCCCTGATGTCCTTACACAGCTCTCTGGTCTTGGCCATTGTGGAGAGGTTGGAGTCTGTTTGATTGAGTGTGTGGACAGGTGTCTTTTATACAGGTAACGAGTTCAAACAGGTGCAGTTAATACAGGTAATGAGTGGAGAACAGGAGGGCTTCTTAAAGAAAAACTAACAGGTCTGTGAGAGCCAGAATTCTTACTGGTTGGTAGGTGATCAAATACTTATGTCATGCAATAAAATACAAATTAATTACTTAAAAATCATACCATGTGATTTTCTGGATTTTTGTTTTAGATTCCGTCTCTCACAGTTGAAGTGTACCTATGATAAAAATTATAGACCTCTACATGCTTTGTAAGTAGGAAAACCTGCAAAATCGGCAGTGTATCAAATACTTGTTCTCCCCACTGTATGTGGCCTAGGAAAGGACAAACGATCTCCTAAGAACGACAGGGTACTTTAACGTATCCGCTCTACAACACTACGACCAAAAAGATTCTTCAAAGGACAATGGCGATCTCTGCTGGATAAACCAGTCTTCCATCTTCGACCCATCTGTGTAATGTACGGATGTAATTAGGGCAATATTCTGTGAAGAGAAAAGGAGATGGTTACGTAAATGAACATTTATTGTCTAAATGGGTTATGGATTTGACTGTTGGCCCAATCAGCTGTGAGGCTAGCTGGGATGAGGCAGTCCAGTACAGGGCAGGGCGGGATGGGAGGTCAAGGTTAGCATGGAGGAGCAGGCAGGGACTAATCACACAAACGCTAAGTCCTGATGTTCTACTTCCCAGCTGCAAATAATAATAATAATAATAATAATAATGGACCTGGCCGGGCTACATTGCAGGCAGGGCCTTGAGCCCAGTTACCAAACACATTACTGTGCCAGGCAGGCTCTAACTTCCTCCTCCATCTGGTGGGCACAGAACAATGATCTAACAGGGTCTAACAGACTCTAACATCCAGTAGGCACGGAGGGGTGGCCATTCAGAAACAAACCACCCAGTCAGCAAAATTAAGTTAAAAATAATTATTTAGAAGTATTTCCAGATGTTGACATCACGTGCATTTTCCGAATTTCAAAAATACGTATTTTCCGGATGTTAAAAATACTTTCCGGAGACATTGAAAATATGTATTTTCTGGACGTTGAAATGAGGTGAATGAATGCTGAATGATAGGTAAAAATAAGTATTTTCCATACGTCAGTGCTTGTTTTCTCACATAAACTGACATTGAGCGAACAATGTTGAATTTTAGCAGCCAGGAAATGACAAAGTGATTTCCACTAGATAACACAGCAACAAAGTCAGAACAGGTGCCGCTCCAGCGAGAGAAATCAATAAGCGAATATCACAGCCAATCACAACACTGGCGGGTAAATAATATTGTGAAGCCTCAACCCAAACTGGCTGTGCGAGTGCGCCATCGTGCATACATTTATTTTGTCCCCCCACACAACACGCAATCACGACACGCAGGTTAAAATATAAAAACAAACTCTGAACCAATTATATTCATTTGGGGACAGGTCAAAAAGCATTAAACATTTTATGGCAATTTAGCTAGTTAGCTTGCACTTGCTAGCTAATTTGTCCTATTTAGCTAGCTGCTGTTGCTAGCTAATTTGACCTGGGATATAAACATTGACTTGTTATTTTACCTGAAATGCACAAGGTCCTCTACACCGCCAATTAATCCACACATAAAACGGTCAACCAAATCGTTTCTAGTCATCTCTCTTCCTGTTTCTGACCGTTTGAGCAGACACATGCACATTTGTGGCCTGCTGGAGGTCATTTTGCAGGGCTCTGGCAGTGCCCCTCCTTGCACAAAGGCGGAGGTAGCGGTCCTGCTGCTGGGTTGTTGCCCTCCTACGGCCTCCTCCACGTCTCCTGATGTACTGGCCTGTCTCCTGGTAGCGCCTCCATGCTCTGGACACTACGCTGACAGACACAGCAAACCTTCTTGCCACAGCTCGCATTGATGTGCCATCCTGCATGAGCTGCACTACCTGAGCCACTTGTGTGGGTTGTAGACTCCGTCTCATGCTACCACTAGAGTGAGAGCACCGCCAGCATTCAAAAGTGACCAAAACATCAGCCAGGAAGCATAGGAACTGAGAAGTGGTCTGTGGTCACCACCTGCAGAATCACTCCTTTATTGGGGGTGTCTTGCTAATTGCCTATAATTTCCACCTTTTGTCTATTCCATTTGCACAACAGCATGTGAAATTTATTGTCAATCAGTGTTGCTTCCTAGGTGGACAGTTTGATTTCACAGAAGTGTGATTGACTTGGAGTTACATTGTGTTGTTTAAGTGTTCCCTTTATTTTTTTGAGCAGTGCATTTTAGTAGTGGTTTTTGAACAAATTGCAAAAATCACTGAAGTTGGAGACTTTTATCTCCCTCACTAACTTTAAGCGTCAGCTGTCAGAGCAGCTTACCGATCGCTGCAGCTGAACACAACCCATCTGTAAATAGCCCATCCAACCAACTACCTACCTCATCCCCATATTTGTTTTTGTTTTTCTGCTCTGTTGCACACCAGTATTTCTACTTGCACATCCTCATCTGCACATATATCACTCCAGTGTAAATTGCTCGCCATGTAATTACCTCGCCATTATTGGCCTATTTATTGCCTTGCCTCTTACTTCATTTTGCACACACTGTATACCAATTTTTCTATTGTGTTATTGACTGTAAGTTTGTTTATCCCATGTCTAACTCTGTGTGGTTGTTTTTGTCACACTGCTTTGCTTTATCTTGGCCAGGTCGCAGTTGTAAATGAGAACTTGTTCTCAACTGGCCTACCTGTTTAATTAAAAAATATATATTAAAAAAAATGTGTGTGTGTGGGACAGGTTTGTCCCAGTTTCTGAGCCCATGGATCACTTTCTTCATTCTGTCCTGTTACATCTCCATGGGTGTGGACTATTTCAGTGTTTTATTTAACTAGGCAAGTCAACTAAGAACACATTCTTATTTACAATGACGGCCTAACCCGGGTTATGCTGGGCCAATTGTGCACCGTCCTATGGGACTCCCAATCACAGCCAGTTGTGATACAGCCTGGAATCGAACCAGGGTCTGTAGTGACACCTCTAGCACTGAGATGCAGTGCCTTAGACTGCTGTGCCACTATGGAGCCCCTAGTGTGCATGTGAGATAGAGATGTGTGATACCATGTGGCTTTTGTGTGATGCATTGTGTGTAAGGTGTGCAATGTCTACAAATTAATAGAAGAAGTACAGCAAAGGGAGGTTCAGGCCAGGGCAGTTAGATAGGATGCTATCTGTACTTACAGAGGATACAGTGACACTGATATTTCAGCCATTATTTAGGGGACATCAATCTCCTTGACTATCCCCTAATACTATGCTGATAATCAGACTGTCTGCTTCCCAAATGGCACCCTGTTCCTTTTATAGTGCACTACTTTTGACCAGAGCTCTGGTCAAAAGTAGTGCACTAGGCCTATATAGGGAATGGAGTGACTTTGGGACACACCCTCAGTCTATCATCCTTTTAACTCCCCGGGTCTCTCTGCCTTTAATCTAATATTGTGCACATATGCATGAACACACAAATACAAATACAGATCCCAATAGTTTATATATAACCCCCCAGGGCCCCCTGTCCACTTGACACAATTTCACACACCTATGCACTGCCAAGCCCCCGTCAACCACACACATCATGATTACACAATACAACCTGCATCCTTATTGACGGACCCCCGAGCTGGGATGTCGGGCAGGGGGGCTCAGTGTGTTTGTTTACACAAGGTCATACAATCAGGACCCCAGCTCTAGGGTGAGTGGAGGGGTTCAGACTCTGAGTTGGACCCCTTCCATACAGTACTACGCATACACACCTCCCCCCACACACATAAACACACCCCACCCTACACGTAAACATAGTTACACAAACACACACCTCAAGCTCTGTGCCCCGCCTGCCTGCTCCACATAGCAGCTGGCCAGGTTCTCTATCCACATCCTACTGGGATCAAAAGTAATGAGGTATTCACATGCCTCTCAGTTACGGGGGTCAGAGAGAGAAAAGGGGGGGCTGTCTGTCTGTCTGGGAGGGGCTGACCATATATATCATCCTAAAAGGGGCGAAAAGGGGATGTTCCTTCCCTAATTCATCACTGCCCTTTATATCACCGCCTCTCCATATCGCTGTATCGAGTATATCTGCCTGGATCGCTATCCTTCTTGCATCTTCACATGTTGCATCTCATCTACTGCTGTCTCCTTCTCATCTTCTTATATCCTCCAAATCAGCTGTGTTCAATCTTAGTAGGTTCTCCTGTAGAGCCCAGAACAATGAACAGTCTGTGTGGGGAGAGCGCTCACAGCCCTACACACAGTTCAACTAGCTCCCAACACCTCCACTACTTAGCCCTCTCACAGAGATACAGACAGAGACACAGATGCACAGGAACTCACATGCTGCCCACACGTGTCGCAAACAATGAAAAACAGACACACACATTCTCTACACAAACAGCTAAAAACAGATGGAACCATAATAAGGTACCACACTCAGAATCCACATTCACACACCCACATACACACCTTACAAAAAAGCATGTCAAATTTGCATATTTACAGTTCACATGTTAACACCACATGTTCACATGTGAGGAGAATAACATGTTTTCACCTCGTGAATTTTAGTTTGCGGTCGGATATGTTGTTTCACATGTGAAAATCTCACTTTCACATGTGGAATTGCATTTCCACATGTGAAAAACATTTATATGTTAAAATCACATTTGCCATTTCACATGTAAAAAACCTCCATGTGAAAATCTGAATTTCACATGGGAAAACTGAAGTCTGTTTTACTTCATTTTTACCAGCATGTCACTTGTGCGACTAGAGGCGACAAAACTGTACTTCACACACACAAATTCATGCAAGGCTCTCCCTCGCCTTCCCTTTGGCAAATCTGACCATAAGTATATCCTACTGATTCCTGCTGATAAGAAAATGCTCAAACAGGAATTACCAGTGACGTGCCCAATAAGGAAGTGGTCCGATGCTAAGCTACAGGATTGTTTCGCTAGCACAGACTGGAATATGTTCCAGGATTCATCCGATGGCATTGAGGCGTTTACCGCATCATTGACCGGCTTCATTAATAAGTGCATCGACGACGTCATCCCCACAGTGGCCGTATGCACATATCGGAAACAGAAGCCATGGATTACAGGCAACATCTGCAACTAAAGGCTAGAGCTTCTGCTTTCAAGGAGCTGAACACTAATCCGAACACTTATAAGAATCCTGCTATGACCTCCGATGAACCATCAAACAGGCAAAGCATCAATACAGGACTAAGATCGAATCCTACTACGCCGGCTCTGACCCGCGTCGGATTTGTCAGGGGTTGCAAACTATCATGGATTACAAAGGGAAACCCAGCCGCAAGCTGCCCAGTGACATAATCCTACCAGACAAGCTAAATGAGAGCACCAGCTCTTCTGAGTGACTGTGTGATCTTGCTCTCAGTAGCCGATGTGAGTAAGACCTTAAAACAGGTTAACATTCACAAGGCCGCAGGGCCAAACACAATACCTATAACGCGTACTCAGAGCATGCGCTGACCAGCTGGCAAGTGTCTTCACTGACATTTTCAACCTCTCTCTGAACCTCTCTGTAATACCTACAGCTGAAGTCGGAAGTTTTCATACACTTAGGTTGGATTCATTAAAACTCGTTTTTCAACCACTCCACAAATTTATTGTAAACAAACTATAGTTTTGGCAAGTCGGTTAGGACATCTACTTTGTGCATAACACAAGTCATTTTTCCAACAATTGTTTACAGACAGATTATTTCACTTATAATTCACTGTATCACAATTCCAATGGGTCAGAAGTTTACATACACTAAGTTGACTGTGCCTTTAAACAGCTTGTAAAATTCCAGAAAATTATGTCATGGCTTTAGAAGCTTCTAATAGGCTAATTGACATAATTTGAGTCAATTGGAGGTTTACCTGTGAATGTATTTCAAGGCCTACCTTCAAACTCAGTGCCTCTTTGCTTGGCATCATGGGAAAATCAAAAGAAATCAGCCAAGACCTCAGAAAAAAATTGTAGACCTCCACAAGTCTGGTTCATCCTTGGGAGCAATTTCCAAACACCTGAAAGTACCATGTTCATCCGTACAAACAATAGTACGCAAGTATAAACACCATGGGACTACGCAGCTGTCATACCGCTCAGGAAGGAGACGCGTTCTGTCTCCTAGAGATGAACGTACTTTGGTGCAAAAAGTGCAAATCAATCCCAGAACAACAGCAAAGGACCTTATGAAGATGCTGGAAGAATCAGGTACAAAAGTATCTATATCCACTGGTAAACGAGTCCTATATCGACATAACTGAAAGGCCGCTCAGCACAGAAGAAGCCACTGCTCCAAAACCGCCATAAAAAAGCCACACTACGGTTTGCAACTGCACATGGCGACAAAGATCGTACTTTTTGGAGAAATGTCCTCTGGTCTGATGAAACAAAAATGGAACTGTTTAGCCATAATGACCATCGTTATGTTTGGAGGAAAAAGGGAGCCGAAGAGCACCATCCTAACCGTGAAGTACTTGGGTGGCAGCATCATGTTGTGGGGTTGCTTTGCTGCAGGAGGGACTGGTGCACATCACAAAATATATGGCATCATGAGGTAGGAAAATTATGTGGATATATTGAAGCAACATCTCAAGACATCAGTCAGGAAGTTAAAGCTTGGTTGCAAATCGGTCTTCCAAATGGACAATGACCCCAAGCATACTTCCAAAGTTGTGGCAAAATGGCTTAAGGACAACAAAGTCAAGATATTGGAGTGGCCATCACAAAGCCCTGACCTCAATCCTATAGAACATTTGTGGGCAGAACTGAAAAGCGTGTGCCAGCAAGGAGGCCTACAAACCTAATTCAGTTACACCCAACTTTTTGTGGGAAGCTTGTGGAAGGCTACCCGAAATGTTTGACCCAAGTTAAACAATTTAAAGGCAATGCTACCAAATACTAATTGAGTGTATGTAAACTTCTGACCCACTGGGAAAGTGATGAAATAAATAAAAGCTGAAATAAATCATTCTCTCTACTATTATTCTGACATTTCACATTCTTAAAATAAGTGGTGATCCTAACTGACCTAAGACAGGGAATTGTTACTAGGATTAAATGTCAGGAATTGTGAAAAACTGAGTTTAAATGTATTTGGCAAAGGTGTATGTAAACTTCCGACTTCAACTGTACATGTTTCAAGCAGACCATCATAGTACCTGTGCACAAGAACGCCAAGGTAACCTTTCTAAATGAATACTGCCCTGTAGCACTCACATCTGTAGCCATGACATTCGTTGAAAGGCTGGTCATGGCTCACATCAACACCATCATCCCAGACACCCTGGACTCACTCCAATTCGCTTACCGCCCCAACAGATCCACAGAGGACCTAATCTCTGTTGCATTCCACACTGCCCTCTCCCACCTGGACAAGAGGAACCCTGTTCACTGACTACAGCTCAGCGTTCACACAATCATTATGTTTGCTGATGACACGACGGTGGTAGGCCTGATCACCGACGACGATGAGACAGCCTATAGGGATGAGGTCAGTGACCTGATAGTGTGGTGCCAGGACAACAACCTCTCCCTCAACATCATCAAGACAAAGGAGCTGATCGTGGACTACAGGAAACAGAGAGCAAAGCACGTCCACTTCGACGGGGCCATAGTGGTGCAGGTCAAGAGCTTCAAGTTCCTCGGTGTCCACATCATTAAGGAATTAACATGGTCCGCACACACCAACACAGAAGAAAGCACGACAATGCCTCTTCCCCCTCTGGAGGCTGAAAAGATTTGTCATGGTACCTCAGATCCTCAAAAAGTTATACCATTGACAGCATCTTGACTGGCTGCATCACCATGTGATATGGCATCTGCTTGGCATCCGACAGCAAGCGTTACAGAGGGTAGTGCATAAGGCCCAGTACATCACTGAGGCTGAGCTCCTTGCTATCCAAAACTTCTATACCAGGCGGTGTCAGAGGAAGGCCCTAACAATTGTCAAATACTCCAACCACCCAAGTCATAGACTGTTCTCTCTGCTACCATATGGCAAGTGGTCCCGAAGTCTGGAACCATCAAGAAACTAAACAGCTTGTGCCCCCAAGCCATAAGACTGCTAAATAGTTTACCAAATAGCTACCCGGACTATCTGCATTGACCCTTTTTGCGCTAACTCTTTTGACTCATCACATTCGCTGATGCTACTGTTTATTATCTATCCTGTTATCTAGTCACTTTACCCCTACCTATATGTACATATCTACCTCAATTACCTCGTAACCCTGAAAATCGTCTCGGTACTGGTACCCCGTGTATAGCCAAGTTATTGTTACTCATTCCTCGTGTTATTATTTTTCAATTATTATTTTTATTTTTTTCTCTCTGCATTGTTTGGAAGGGCCCGTAAGTAAGCATTTTACTGTTAGTCTACACCTGTTGTTTACGAAGCATGTAACTGATTCAAATCATAATAAAAATGTATCTATCACATATGAAAAAATCTAATTTGCAGGTTCATATGTAAGAAAACTCCATATGTAAATATCTAATTAGCAGTTTCATATGTGAAAAACTTTCACGTGATTGTTTTTCACATGTGACTTGCAATTCCACATGGAAAATCAAATTTTCAGTTTCACATGTAAGAAAACTTCCCATATACCCCAATGTTTGTGAACAAAGTACATCTAAACAAACACTGTATAGCCTAAAAACATGGTTAGAAATATAATTTTGATATCATAAATGGTCAGTCCTTGAATCCATAGCGTACTTTCTAGATTTGAGAGTGGTTGCATTTCTCCAGCCCCATCTCTTAGATTTTTACTGAAACTGTGGCGGAGAAGACACTTTGTTAATGTTTCAATTAAGGATAGCTGCTTTAAACACATTTAGTAATAGTGTTATTATATGGTGCAATCCTCTAGTGAGTGAGTTACTTTTGTGCCGTTAATATCAAGCAAAACTTCTGAAGTCGAGAACAAAATTCTTAGTACTACAAACAAGAATAATAATGAAATTAAAACATGAACCCAAAAGTATTGATAGCAAAACAAAATATTGCAAGGAAATAATTGTTCAATGCGAGAACAAATGAATTGTAGATGGATGCAAAAAAAAATATTTCAGTGATTTTTTTTCTTTTTATGATAACGCAATTAAATAAAATGCCTCCCTCTTTCTTGCAATTTTCCTATCTTTGGTTGTTACCCTGGCCTTTGCGTTCGCTGCCTTTTTTCCAGTTGCAAGTTTCAACATATTCATTCCAGCAACATAACCACCTGCATCCCACTGCTGATTTGCCTTTGAAGCTAAGAAGGGGTGGTCCTGGTCAGCCCTGGATGGGAAACCAGACGTAGGTGGAAGTGATGCAAAATAAGTGTGAGGTAAAAATAAGTCACGTGGGGGGCAAAACATTTACGAGGGAAAAACCCATGTGAAAAATGTACATATGAAACATCAAACGTGTCTGAAAACCACGTGAAAAAATAGAATATTTCAAACAGGGATGATTCCAAAGTGTTTCTCCTCGCTCATTGCTATGCAATCCACTGGTGGACTACATACCTTGTGGTAAATGAACTGGACCTTCTGTTCCTTCTTTCACTCTGGGCCCAGTCGGAATCACTCTGTGTCTCTTTTATCTCCTCTTTAACTCTGTGTGTGGTCTGCAAGAAAGGACAGAACACTCAACACATTAGCTCTGTGGTTAATGTGGTGTGACATTAATTTTTGTACCCTGTCAAACAAATGTTTCACCTACTAAATTACATTATTTACAGTGTGATTGTTTTTGTGGTTTTAATAAACAGCATTGAGAAGAATGCAACACTTTTTTTCTTAATTTGAACAGACTCCAATATTGACACACTATACTGTACTGCATGCTTTAGAAGCTGGATGGGTGTAGGGGAGCGGAGGGGGAGAGCCTTGGAGAGAGAAAAACAAACTTTTTCTAACCCGAAAGCTTCTTCTCTGTCTTTCCTCTCTAAGAAACTTGAGCTCTATCTCTGGTATTTTTCCCAAGGGGTTGTCTCCAGACCTGGGGCTCGAAGACTGAGCTTGTGTGAGACGGCACAGGCTCTGATCTACAAAGATAGCCTACACAGATAAGATGTATACAGAGGAGAGACATAAAGCAAACACTTGCTGGTCACCCAGCCGACAGTTTATAAAGGTCAAATCTAGTTATCAAGCTTTGAAATCGAACATTGCATTTGAGACTATTGATGTGTTCTGTGTATTACCTATATGCATTCCATACGCATAGGCCAACATATGGTAGAAAGTCCTAGCAGGTCTAGCCACTATATTTCTATGCGCTGTAGCTCTCTCAAGCAGCCCTCCGCACATTAATGAGCTCCATATGACCCAGAGTGCCAGAGTGAGAGAGTTATGAAAACAGTGAAACTCCTACAAGGCACGTGCATTACAGGATGTCACATGGAGCTCAAACACAGGGCTACTGCTGACAGAAACCAAAGACCCTACAGTATTGCAAAACTATCAAAGTTGAAAAGCACTACCAGGTACGCGCACACACACACACACACACACACACACACACACACACACACACACACACACACACACACACACACACACACACACACACACACACACACACACACACACACACACACACACACACACACACACACACACACACACACACACACACACACAGAACCGGTCCAAAGAAAACAAGGCAGAGAAAGAAAAACACTAGACAGAGAGACATTAGGGAGTTCTATCAGCTCACATGGAAATACTCAACTGCAGTACTTGAAGGCTGAGGCTGCATTAACAGACTGTAAACACAGCCAGGGCCAGGACATACAGTGCCTTCAGAAAGTATTCACACATTTTCCAAATTTTATTGTGTTTCAGCCTGAATTTAAAATGGAGTAAATAGAGATTTTGTGTCACTGATCTACACAGAATAACAGGAGTAAAAATGTGCTTAACAAGTCACATAATAAGTTGCATGGACTCACTCAGTGTGCAATAATAGTGTTTAACATGATTTTTAAGTGACTCATCTCTGTACCCCACACACACACTTATCTGTAAGGTCCTTCAGTTGAGCAGTGAATTTCAAGCACAGATTCAACCACAAAGACCAGAGAGGTTTCCCAATGGTTCGCAAAGAAGGACACCTATTGGTAGAATGTTTTAAACAAACAGACATTGAATATCCCTTTGAGCATTGCGCAGTTATTAATTACACTTTGGATGGTGTATCAATACACCAAGTCACTAAGTCTGAATTTGTCCTGCTAGGTGACCTAAACTGGGACATGCTTAAACCACCTGACCAAGTCCTAAAGCAATGGGACTCCCTTTCTCAGATTATTACCAATCCCACAACGTATGACTCCGAACACCCAGAAAAGGCTACTCTCCTCGATGTTATCCTCACAAATAATCCTGATAGGTATCAGTCTGGTGTTTTCTGTAATGACCTTAGTGATCACTGTTTTACAGCCTGTGATCGTAATGGCTGCTCAGTGAAACGACCTGTCCTGATTTGTCATAGACAGTTGCTAAAAAACTTTAATGAGCATGCCTTCCTTCATGAACTGGCCTCTGTAAAATGGTATAGAAATCAGCTTGATCCCCTTTGTCGAAGACGCTTGGACCTTCTTTTTTGATATTTTCAGTGGTAACAAACACACCCCCATAAAGAAAATGAGAATTAAAAACAGGTTCCGCCCCTGGTTCGACCATGATCTTGCAGAGTTACTCCACCTCAAGAATTGCATTTGGCGAAAGGCTCAGCACACGCATACTCAGGATGACTAGCTCTCGTTCAGGCAAATGAGAAATAAGTGCACTGAGGCTATGCGGAAGGCCAAAGTCAGTTACTTTAAGGAGCAGTTCTCTCTCTGTGGGTCTAACCCCAAGAAGTTCTGGGAAACGGTTAAAGACCTGGAGAATAAACCCTCCTCCTCACAGCTGCTCATGTCCCTTCATGTTGATGATGTGGTTGTTACTGACAAGAAGCACATGGCTGAGCTCTTTAATCACCACTTCATTGAGTCAGGATTCCTATTTGACTCAGCCATGCCTCCTTGCCCATCCAACATGTCCTGATCTCCCACCCCTTCTAATGCGACTATCTCCGATGCTTCTCCCTCTTTTTCCCCTGCCCCACTACAAAGTTTGTCCCTGCAGGGAGTCACTGAGTCCGAGGTACTAATGGAGCTCCTTAAACTTGAACCCAAAAAACCATATGGGTCAGATGTTTTGGACCGTTTCTTCTTTAAGGTTGCTGAATACAAAGCATTATGTTTGGGGCAAATCCAACAACACATCACTGAGTATCACTCTTTATATTTCAAAGCATGGTGGTGGCTGCATCATGTGATGGGTATGCTTGTCATCGGCAAGGAATAGGGAGTTTTTTGGGATAGACCTCAGCACAGGCAAAATCCTATAGGAAAACTTCGTTCAGTCTGCTTTCCAACAGACAGTGGGAGACAAATTCACCTTTCAGCAGGACAATAACCTATAACACAAGGCCAAATATACACCAGAGTTGCTTACCATGTTGATTGTGAGTTACAGTTTTGACTTAAATCGTCTTGAAAATCTACGGCAAGTGTGATTCTCATATGCATTGACCCAGTGAGTTGACTACTTATCTAACCAAGATATATTAGCCTTTTATCCCTCCCCCCACACAATTTTTTTGTTGAATTTTTCTTCCACTTTGACAGTATTTTATATAGATAGTTGGCAAAAAGGTTACAATTAAATACATTTTAATCCCACTTTGTAACACAGCAAAATGTGGAAAAGTCAAGGAGTGTGAATACTTTCTGAAGGCACTGTATACACTACATGACCAAAAGTATGTGGGCACCTGCTCGTCGAACATCTCATTCCAAAATCAAGGGCATTAATATGGAGTTGGTCCCCTCTTTGTTGCTATAAGAGCCTCCATTCTTCTGGAAAGACTTTCACTAGATATTGGAACATGCTGGGGGGACTTGCTTCCATTCAGCCACAAGAGCATTAGTGAGGTTGAGCACTGACGTTGGGTGATTAGGCCTGACTCGCAGTCGGCATTCCAATTCATCCCAAAGGTGTTTGATGGGGGTGAGGTCAGGGCTCTGTGCAGGCAGGTCAAGTTCTTCTACACCGATCTCAACAAACCATTTCTGTATGGACCTCATCGTTTCCCTAAAGTTGGAAGCACAGAATCGTATAGAATGTCATTGTATGCTGTAGCGTTAAGATTTCCCTTCACTGGAAATAAGGGGTCTAGCCCGAACCATGAAAAACAGCCCCAGAACATTATTCCTCCTCCATCAAACTTTACAGTTGGCACTATGCATTGGGGCAGGTAGTGTTCTCCTGGCATCTGCCAAACCCAGATTTGTCTGTCGGACTGCCAGATGGTAAAGCGTGATTCATCACTCCAGGGTCAAATGGCGACAAACTTTACACCACTACAGCTGACACTTGGCATTGCGCATAGTAATTTTAAGCTTGTGTACGGCAGCTCGGCCATGGAAACCCATTTCAGGAAGCTCCCGATGAACAGTTCTTGTGCTGACGTTGTTCCCAGAGGCAGTTTGGAACTCGGTATTGAGTGTTGCAACCGAGGACAGACAATTTTTACTTCAGCACCGCAGCTCATGCAGGGCAGAAATTTGATTAACTGACTTGTTGGAAAGGTGGCAACCTATGACGGTGCCACGTTAAAAGTCACTAAGCTCTTCAGTAAGGCCATTCTACTGCCGATGTTTGTCTATGGAGATTGCATGGCTGTGTGCTCAATTTTATATACCTGTCATAAACAGGTGTGGCTGAAATAGCCGAATCCACTCATTTTTTGTGCATACAGTGTATAGCACTGTCAATATCACAGCCCTAGGAGCCCCTTACCATAGAAAGATCACATGTTAGCATGGTGTGTGTGTATGTGTGTGTGTGACTACCATACACTGTTTTGATGTGTTAAGTTGTTGGACTGGATTCACTTCTGAAAAGTGCAAGAAAAGTGCAAGGTACCTTTGCAACCTGTTTGGTTGCAAAGGTCATGAGCACAGAGCGTCCTGATTCTGTCCTGTGGCCTCCACACTCATTCTGAATGACTTTCTCTCGTTCCCTCTCACAGACACACACACTCTTCTGTTCTGCCTCCAGGAAAAGGGAGTAAACATAATTTGTTCGTCACAGTCAACGGCAGAAATCCTCCCTGTGGTTGGCTGGAGAGAAGCATACGAAGCATGTTGTTGTGTTATCTGTTATTCCAGTTCCCTTGCATATCTCTCTCTCTCTGTGTGTGTGTGTGTGTTCTCCTGAATTGTGCAATGCTCCAATAAAGCCAATCATCCAATAAACCCCATGACGTTGAGTGAGTTAGTCCGTTCACATAGAGTACACTTAATCAGGGATTGCATGCAGCTATACAAACACACACAAACACACACCTACATAGTCTACAGCTGCTCGCATTGCCACCAAAACACACTACACCATTTCCACAAAAACATACTCCCTCACACATTAAATTCCTCAATGGTACTGGCTAGAGTTGAAAATGAAGCAAAGCAGTGTGGGAGGGTATTACCTTAGAGTAGCCTAGTAGATTGATTTATTAAGCCATTTAGTAGGACAAATGGGACATTCTGAAGTAACGGAGTAGGAGTCTGAAGCAAACCTGTTAGGTGACTGAAGGGAATTCTTTAGAAGTGTGTGGGGGTATAAGAGCAGTAGATTGACTAATTGAGTCAATAATTCGATAATTCTGAAGTAACAGAGTAGGACAGAGGGGAGTATGAATGGGAGTATGTGTGTTAACAGTTGGACTGTTATTAACAAATCAGTGCAGTGTGTCGTGACGTGACTATCATTAATGTGATGACGGTTATTTTATCAAATCCATTAACTATGTTTAATTATTATGTGATTATATTAATCATGTAACAATTAACTCATTAGCAATCTTGGGGCACCACGGAAAAAGTTTGTTTTATGAGTTACCATTTCCCAAATTAACTCAAGAATATATCAGAATATATCATTATCATACCAGTCATCTATTAATCATTTTTATCTAATTTCAGTCTCATTCTGAATGTCGTTGACTTCAAATCTGCACGGACGCTAGTCTAAATGATGATTTAGCGATACACAAATTTGCTTTATTTACTAACTAAATACTCACACAGAAATACATAAACACACACACACACACAGACTTTTCTACTGTATTATTGACTGTATGTTTGTTTATTCCATGTGTAACTCTGTGTTGTTGTATATGTGTCGAACTGCTTTGCTTTATCTTGGCCAGGTCGCAGTTGCAAATGAAAACTTGTTCTCAGCTAGCCTACCTGGTTAAATTAAGGTGAAATTTAAAAAAATAAATAAACACACGGTATATGTTGAATTGATTACTAACATAATGCAATGAAAAGTCCATAGTGGACTAACCCGATATGATGCCTTCTTACACAATGAAAGGGAGGGGCAAGATAAAGAGAGCAGGAGAGACAAAGAGGGAACTCATTGTACATACATGTGAAAAATACGCTTATCGTAAATATGGATATTTAGCACCCTAACTATCGCTCATTCGGATTTAGAAACGCAACACATATTTATGCTTGTCTGTCTTTGTCATCTCTCTGTATAAATTGCCTGGTCCGTCTATGGGGAGTCAGTTCGACAGAAGTCTCTGGTTAGGTAAGTCTCTGGTTGTCCACCAGAGGTCACAATATCCTCAGTTGTAGTAGGCTTCTTTGTCTATGAGTGTTTGTTAGACTAGATACATCAGAAATGTACTGATGTACAACTCTGGTTGTTTGCTGAGATCTTCCTGGTGTCTTTGGTCAAAGTTCTAGACTACTTTACATTACCCAGCTGTAGACTGAGAATGTTTGGTATAGTCTTCACCTTCACTCGTTGAGAGTTTGAGGGTCTTACCATTTGTAATGTTGAATACTTGCGCTGCACGTATTCTGGTCTGGTAGAGTCTAACCATTCGTCTTGGTGGCGGTTCCATTACATTGCCACAATGTCTGTGCTCACATGGGCGTGGTTACTGACTTGGCAAAAAGTTTCTATGAAAAGCAGTTATCTCATTTGGAAGGCAAAAATCACACTTCATCTTCTCACAAATAGTTTAATATTTAATCATGTACGTTTTACAACATTTAGATGTAAATCTGATAACTGGGACTTATACATTTGTAGAGTTACAGCTATTTAGTTATACTGTCCTTAATGATATCACAAAACAATACACTTTTGACAGGACTTATTGTTTGGATCCCCACCAACCATTTCCCACATTCTTTATGTTGGAAATATTGTTTCATTATCCACCTTTGGATGTTGGAGTTTTTGCAGCAGATTCTCTCTCTACACACAAGGGATTTTTGTTTTCTCCAAACTGCAGGTCCAGAGAGAGAAAGTTTAAGACCGGTTGTTAAAGTCATAGAACCGGCCCCACTCCCCCTCAGATTACATCGTATTTAGTTTTGGCTAAATCGAGTTGGTCCTGTAGAAAACAATTTTGTTGAAGAGTTTGTGCTAGTTCATCGTCACAAGTTTTTGAAATTACTTTTAATTGTTCCATTTTCAAACGCAGTTCGGCTCGGCTAGCAGAATGTTTTAATTTTCTGCTTTTGTCATTAGTTGCTCGGTTCTCTCCACCTATCCATTTATAATTAGCCATTTCTTGCACATGCTTCTGCTGAGCACTGCGGTACTGGATCGATGCCAACCTCTGATGGCGATACATCAGTGCTAAACTGGAGAGAACCTTTACAAGGCCTGCGTCCGATGGTTGATTTTGGAGAGCGTTTGTATCGCTGCTGAGGTCAGTGATCAATCCTTTTATCGGTGAGGGTTCACTAATTAACGGGGGACTTGGAACCACCCCCTCTGATGGCTTGCACATTATACATATACTGTATGTATATATTTTTATATATTATATATTTTTTTCCAGCGTCGCTGGAAGCTGCAAAACGATTTAAATCTATTTAAAGACGTTAATGAACCATCAATACTGGATCAGTAATGTGGGAGTTGAATGTGAATGAATTTGCAAAAGCAAATTTAAATGATTAATCAATGTTAATGATCAATCCTACCTGTATAGGCTATCTGGGAAATACACTTGAATTAACCTAAAAGCATTGCTGTATCTATGTTAATGTGAAAAAGTTTAAATTGTCTCATAAATTAAATGTGACACCGATATCCAATCAGTTGAGATTGGTTGGATATCCTAAGTGTAACCCCTTGTTTACAAATGTGAGCCTCAATGAGCTTGCAAAAGCAAATTTAATTGATTAATCAATTGTAATGATAAATCAAACCTGTATAGGCTATTTGGGAATTACACTTTAATTAACCTGAAAACATAGTATCTAGGTTAATGTGGAAAAGTAAATTGCCTCATTGGTTGGACAAATAAATGTGGATATTATTCAAAAGATCCACCTGAAAGTATTTGTTGGGCAATTTAACTTCCTTATTAAATTGAATGAGCCACCGATATCCAATCAGTTGAAATTGGTTGGATATCATACGCGTAACCCCTTGTTACAAACGTGAGCATATGGTTGCTGTAACATTAAATTAATTATTTTTAAAAACTGCAAATTTTTCGCCCCCACGGGTGGCTGGCTGGCTATCTTTGATCCTCACCCAGGAGCGAGAGTCATGACAAGTGTGTACAAGATAGTGTTAAGGCCCTATAAAATCTGCTTTGCGGAGAACATGGACGGAATCCGAAAATCTAGACATTAAAATGGAATTAAACAATATTCAAAAATGTATTGAACTTCGTAGGAAATCAGCTAAATGTATTGAACTAATAATTTGCCTAAGTTAATCATAAGACATGAACAAAATGCATCAGTGATTCCACAGGGAGGACGGCTCATAATAATGGCTGGAATGGAGTGAATAGAATGGTATAGAATGTGTTTGATGAGTTCAGTACCATTCCATTCATTCCGTTCTAGTCATTACTATGAGCCCGTCCTCCCCAATTAAGGTGTCACCAACCTCCTGTGAGTGATTCATATTTTCCTGCAACTTTCTGAAACAGCACAGGAATGCCCCTGGTGTGTGTGTGTGTGTGTGTGTGTGTGTGTGTGTGTGTGTGTGTGTGTGTGTGTGTGTGTGTGTGTGTGTGTGTGTGTGTGTGTGTGTGTGTGTGTGTGTGTGTGTGTGTGTTAGTCCCATGCAATGGTAGTGTGGTACTGCAGGTAGCCTTTAGCGATGTCTTAATGATAACCATCTTCTGGTAGAAAAAGGAAAGGATTTCCCAAAAACCTTCTCAAGGAAATGTTAACTACAAAGTAGCCTATACCTAACTAGCAGAATGATATCATGATTATTTGCACCAATCCAGTGGCCATTTGTTTTTGCAAACTCTGCAATCCCATGAGGGCTACAGAAACATAGCTAAGCTAACCAAACAACATCTGGCTGGTGCACACTTAAATTAAAGGGTAACACCCCAAAATAAATAAAAACTCAAAAGTGGTATCATGATGTGGTTCAGGCATTGTTGTGGACTTCGAACATCCAATTTAGTTGTTTTTCTATATACAAAAAAAGTGTGATTGTGAGAGTAAAAACCTGAAATAAAATGGGAAAAACTGAATATTGGAAAAACAAAACTGAGCAAACTTAATTTGGGAAAAAACAAATCAAACAAAAAATGTGATTTTATAGGGCTCTATAGTGTGAATGTGAAAGTGAATGAGTGAGCGAATTTGTGCATGCTTGCATGAGTAAGTCAGTGAGTGTGTGTTTGTGAGTCTGTGTTTGTGTTGACCCCTTGGCAATGGCTTTTCAGGCTGCATACTCTACATTCCTGGTAGGGTCAGCCTGTGGAGCGGACACCTGGGCTGCTGTGTGTCCCCAGACCTGGTGGTGACAGGAGGGCTCTGGAGCCCTCTCACTGGATCACGCCTCACACACACTGACACGGCCTGAACCACTACTGACATTCAATCATGAACCCCCCATACTACACAAATACACCTCTCACTCAGTATGCTTCTCGCCAAGCTAATTCTTTAAAACTTCTTATGGCTGCAATCCCGTTAACGGGATGATATGACAACAGCCAGTGAAAGTGCAGGGCGCCAAATTCAAACAACAGAAATGTCATAATTAAAATTCCTCAAATATACATGTATCTTATACCATTTTAAAGGTAATCTTGTTGTTAATCCCACCAAAGTGTCCAATTTCAAATAGGCTTTTCAGCGAAAGCACCACAAACGATTATGTTAGGTCACCGCAAAATCACAGAAAAACACAGCTATTTTTCCAGCCAAAGACAGGAGTCACAAAAAGCAGAAATAGAGATAAAATGAATCACTAACCTTTGATGATCTTCATCAGATGACACTCATAGGACTTCATGTTACACAATACATATATGTTTTGTTCAATTAAGTTCATATTTATATCCAAAAATCTCAGTTTACATTGGCGCCATGTTCAGAAATGCCTCCAAAATATCCGGAGAAATTGCAGAGAGCCACGTCAAATAACATAAATACTCATTATAGACTTTGATGAAAGATACATGTTTTACATAGAATTAAAGATACACTTGTTCTTAATGCAACCGCTGTGTCAGATTTTAAAAATCTTTACGGCAAAAGCACAATATTCAATAATCTGAGAACAGCGTTCAGCCACAAAAGTAAGCCATACAGTTACCCGCCAAATTGTGCAGTCAACAAAACTCATAAAAAGCATTATAAATCTTCACTTACCTTAGCTGATCTTCGTCGGAATGCACTCCCAGGACTCCCATTTCCACAAGAAACGTTTGTTTTGTTTGGTAATGTCCATCATTTATGTCCAAGTAGCTACTTTTGTTAGCGCGTTTAGTACACATATCCAAACGCTCGTGCAGGTCCAGGCAAACGTCGGACGAAAACTTCAAAAAGTTATATTACAGGTCAAATAAACTTGTCAAACTAAGTATATAATCAATCTTTAGGATGTTGTCATCATAAATCTTCAATAACGTTCCAACCGGAGAATTCCTTTGTGTCTATAGAAGTAATGGAACGCAAGTCGATATCATTTGGAATGCGCATGACCAGGACCTGGCTCTCTGCCAGAACACAGACTCAAACCGCTCCCATCCGGCTCAACATCACAGTAGAAGCTTCATTCAACGTTCTACAGACTGTTGACATCTAGTGGAAGCCGTAGGAAGTGCAAACAGATCCATATCCTACAGTGTTTTCAATAGGCAATGAGTTGAAAATCGACCAAACTCAGATTTCTCACTTCCTGGTTGGATTTCTTCTCAGGTTTTTGCCTGCCATATGAGTTCTGTTATACTCACAGACATAATTCAAACCGTTTTAGAAACTTCAGAGTGTTTTCTATCCAATACTAATAATAATATGCATATATTAGCAACTATGACTGAGGAGCAGGCCATTTACTCTGGGCACCTCTGTGCACCTTTCATCCAAGCTACTCAATACTGCCCCTGCAGCCATAAGAAGTTAACATGTCATCCCTATGCGATCCTTGTTACATGGCTTGATCCACTATTTCATTATCTCCCTCTGAACTCAGTCACACACACCACTCTGGTTTCTCACGGGAGGCCTTGGGTCCATCTTCACTGTTCTAGGCACGTAACAGTAGCTATTGTGATCTGGCTAGAAGGTAAGAGAGAGAGGAGGGAAAATCTCAGCTGTGGTCAATATGTAATGTTACATCCACCTCTAGTCCTTTTCTGGTCTGCCCTATGGTGTTGGGTCCATCTTTGGTAACCCAGGTGGGCCTGGCCCATGTATAGCTTTGCCCCAGCCTGAGCACCCTCCGATTCCACTATGGGTCAACCAGAGTGCATCTGCTTTCACCAACGTTTCAGACTCACTTCAACACGCATGGAGTTCTTCGTGACAACAGTCAATCCAGAGTGTGAAAGACACGAAATAGGTCACCATCGAGTCGTGTCATACTGTTTTAATGTCCTGCCAAAATGGATACCAAAGTGAACATTGGATCCTCACTGAGCTCCAATGTCACACTGCTGTCACCCTGAGTAATGGCCCCATGGCTCCATGCAACAGCCCATGCCACTAATGTTCTAGGGCCTGATCAGTCAACTACCACCCGCACTCACTGTGTGACAAAGGCTGTGTGAGGATGTGTCCTTGAGAATCAGTGCACCTATACGTGCAGGTGCAGGTGCAGGTGCAGGTGCAGGTGTGTGTGTGTGTGTGTGTGTGTGTGTGTGTGTGTGTGTGTGTGTGTGTGTGTGTGTGTGTGTGTGTGTGTGTGTGTGTGTGTGTGTGTGTGTGTGTGTGTGTGTGTGCATGAGTGTGTGTGAAAAGCAGAGATGTCATACGCAGGGAAGCAAGTAAAGGAAATTAATATTTCCTTTCAGGGTTTGGCAAACAAAGTGAGTAAATTATCTAGTGAATTAATGACTTCGGTTGACTGATAAAGTGTGCATTTGTAGTGGAACTTTATAACAGCAGACAGACACTGCAGTCAAAGTTAATACAGTATAACTCCATCTCAACTTCCTCCTAATAACGGCAGGCAGTGCACAGCTGATTCTGCATGGTTGTCAAGCGAGTTCAGACCTGCAGGTTGCAGAGAGCGAGTGGCTTGCTTCCCAGGGTATGGAAGGAGAGGGGGGCGGGGGAAGACAAGGGATTAACAAGTTAGTGAGACTCCTGAAAGAGTTTTTGTCAGCTTTTCTCAGACCTCGCAACACGTTCCTCAGACCAAGGTCACGATCCTGACATTCCACTGCTCGGAAAAACGGCATCACCAAGGCAACACGTGGGCGGACCGGAAAACCGACCTACCGACTTGGCAGACCCTTCATGGAAGGTATGGGACTATATGAGCAAATAGGAGGGTAAAAATATCTGAACAACTAAATATAGCCACCCCTTTAAGTAGCACTTGAAATACAGAACCAGTCAAAAGTTTGGACACACCTACTCTACTCATTGAGGGGTTTTATTTTTTACTATTTTCTACATTGTAGAATAATAGTGAAGAATTCAAAACTATGAAATAACACATATGGAATCATGTAGTAACCAAAAAAGTGTTAAACAAATCAAAATATATTTCATATTTGAGATTCTTCAAAGTAGCCCTTTGCCTTGATGGCAGCTTTGCACACTCTTGGCATTCTCTCAACCAGCTTCATGAGGAATGTTTTTCCAACACTCTTGAAGGAGTTCCCACATCTGCTGAACACTTGCTGGCTGCTTTTTCCTTCATTCTCATCCCAAACCATCTCAATTGGATTGAGGTCGAGTGATTGTGGAGGCCAGGTCATCTGATGCAGCACTCCATCACTCTCCTTATTGGTGAAATGGTCCTTACACAGCCTGGAGGTGTGTTTTGGGTCATTGTCCTGTTGAAAAACAAATGATAGTCCCACTAAGCGCAAACCAGATGGGATGGCATATCGCTGTTGAATGCTGTTGTAGCCATGCTGGTTAAGTGTGTCTTGAATTCTAAATAAATCACTGACAGTATCACCTGCAAAGTACCCCCACACCACCTTCTCCATGCTTCACCACCTTCTCCATGCTTCATGGGAACCACACATCCGTTCACCTACTCTGCGTCTCAAAGACAGAGCGGTTGGAACCATAAATCTCAAATTTGTCTCATCAGACCAAAGGACAGATTTCCACCAGTCTAATGTCCATTGCTCGTGTTTCTTGGCCCAAGCAAGTCTATTCTTATTATTGGTGTCCTTTAGTAGTGGTTTATTTTCAGCAATTTGAACATGAAGGCCTGATTCATGCAGTCTCCTCAGAACAGTTGATGTTAAGATGTGTCTGTTACTTGAACTCTGAAGCATTTATTTGGGCTGAAATCTGAGGTGTAGTTAACTCTAATGAACTTATCCTCTGCAGCAGAGGTAACTCTGGGTCTTCCTTTCCTGTGGCGGTCCTCATGAGAGCCAGTTTCATCATAGTGCTTGATGGTTTTTGCGACTACACTTGAAGAAACTTTCAAAGTTCTTAATGTCTTAAAGTAATGATGGACTGTCATTTCTCTTTGCTTATTTGAGCTGTTCTTGCCATAATATGGAGTTGGTCTTTTACCAAATAGGGCTATCTTCTGTATACCACCCCTACCTTGTCACAACACAACTGATTGGCTCAAATGCATTAAGAAGGAAAGAAATTCCACAAATGAACTTTTAACAAGGCACACCTGTTAATTGAAATGCATTCCAGGTGACTACTTCATGAAGCTGGTTGAGAGAATGCAAAGAGTGTGCAAAGCAAAGGGTGGCTACTTTGAAGAATCTCAAATATATATTTTGATTTGTTTAACACATTTTTGGTTACTACATGATTCCATATGTGTTATTTCATAGTTGTGATGTCTTTACTACTATTCTACAATGTAAAAAATAGTAAAAATAAAGAAAAACCCTGGAATGAGTAGGTGTGTACAAACTTTTGACTGGTACTGTAAATCTGACAGTCTATGGAAGAGTGCTGGTGTGTGTGTGGCAATGTGTGCTACAGGCCAGGGCTTCTTCAATAAAACAACATTCAGCAACTTTTGCCCCTAGAACCTGAGCAAGACGAGTAAACATCACTCAAACAACTTCAGTTTTACATGGAAAATGAACAGTGAATTATTCACAGAGGCCAGGGGTCTGACAGCCTGAGCCTCACCGCCTTAGCCTCAGCTATGTGTATATAACATACAGGAAGTAATAAAGGAACCAAGTTTGAATAGTCATTGATTCGATTGGTATATCATATATCGGTAATTGCTTTGGTACAATAGTGCGGTATTGTATTGGTATTGTTGTCTAATGTCACTGACACTAAGTTAGCTGCTGAGTGTCGTGTATATGTACTGTACACAATGGCCTTATGTATGTGGGTGGTAGTTTAACATACTTTCTGTAGCAAGTATGTCAGTATGTTCTGCCTATATGTGAGTAAGCATTCACCTCAGCAGGTGAGTATCAGATATGAGATTTTCAACCACATCACACAAAGGGTCTGTATGTGTTTATGGGTGTTTGAGAAATGTGTATGTGTGCATAAGTGTGTGTGTGTTAGTGAATCACTTTGGAAATATGCATGATCATAAGTGGGCACAAATATGAGCTATAGTCCCGTTTGTGTGAGTGTGTATGTACTGTATTAACGTTAATAAGTGTAAATATGTATGTGTGTGAGTGGGCTGCAGTGGGGGGCTGCAGTCTTGTGTGTGTGTGTGTGTGTGTGTGTGTGTGTGTGTGTGTGTATGTGTGTGTGTGTGTGTGTGTGTGCTAGTCCCATGCAATGGTAGTGTGGTACTGCAGTGCTTCACTGGTCCTGCACATGAAGAGGGGTGCATGTGTTTCTACAGAGCTCAATGAGAGATAAAAGCACCCTGCACTCTTAGAAAAAAGGCTTCCAAAAGGGTTCTTCGGTTGTCCCCATAGGAGAACCCTTTTTGGTTCCAGGTACTGTAGAAACCGTTTTGGTTCCAGATATAACTATTTTGGGTTCCATGTAGAACCCTCTGTGGAAAGGGTTCTACCTGGAACCAAACAGGTTCTACCTGGAACCAAAAAGGGTTCTTCCAAGGGTGCTCCTATGGGGACAGCCGAAGAACCCTTTTCGGTTACAGATTTTTTTGCCTGGAGACACAAAACTATACTCCTACCACCTTCTCTTTCTAAACCGGCTGAAGCCTCCCAGGTAGCTCTGGTTCTGACACTCGGACCCGACATCATCTCCAAAACAAACAAAAAACACTCCCTGATACTTCCCTTTGGTGAGTTGTCATTCTGTAACGAGTGCGCTGAGAGTCGGGAAGAAAGTTCAGGGAGTGAGTGTTTTTAATAAATTAACACATCATAATACAAAATAAGAAACACGAATAACGCACAGACATGACACAGGAACAGAAACAATGACACCTGGGGAAGAAACTAAAGGGAGTGACATACAGTTGAAGTCGGAAGTTTACATACACCTTAGCCAAAAACATTTAAACTCAGTTTTTCACAATTCCTGACATTTAATCCTAGTAAAAATTCCCTGTCATCAGTTAGGATCACCACTTTATTTTAAGAATGTGAAATGTCAGAATAATTGTCACGCCCTGACCTTAGAGATCCTTTTTATGTCTCTATTTTGGTTTGGTCAGGGCGTGAGTTTGGGTGGCTATTCTATGTTTTGTGTTCTATGTTTTCTCTTTCTGTGTGTTTGGCCGGGTGTGGTTCTCAATCAGAGGCAGCTGTCTATCGTTGTCTCTGATTGAGAACCATACTTAGGTAGCCTTTTCCCACCTGTGTTTTGTGGGTAGTTATTTTCTGTTTAGCTGTTTTGCTTGCCTGACAGAACTGTTCGCTTTCGTTCTCCTGTTTGTTGTTTTTGTTCGATTGTTTTTTTGGATTAAATTATGAACACTTTAAACGCTGCACCTTGGTCCACTCTTCCTTCAGCCCACGAGAAGTGTGACAGTAATAGTAGAGAGAATGATTAATATCAGCTTTTATATCTTTCATCCCATTCCCAGTGGGTCAGAAGTTTACATACACTCAATTAGTATTTGGTAGCATTGCCTTTAAATTGTTTAACTTGGGTCAAATGTTTTGGGTAGCCTTCCACAAGCTTCCCACAATAAGTTGGGTGAATTTTAGCCCATTCCTCCTGACAGAGCTGGTGTAACTGAGTCAGGTTTGTAGACCTTCTTGTTCGCACACGCTTTTCAGGTTCTGTCCACACATTTTCTATAGGATTGAGGTCAGGGCTTTGTGATGGCCACTCCAATACCTTGACTTTGTTGTCCTTAAGGCATTTTGCCACAACTTTGGAAGTATGCTTGGGGTCATTGTCCATTTGGAAGACCCATTTGCGACCAAGCTTTAACTTCCTGATGATGTCTTGAGATGTTGCTTCAATATATCCACATAATTTTCCTGCCTCATGATGCCATCTACTTTGTGAAGTGCACCAGTCCCTCCTGCAGCAAAGCACCCCCAAAACATGTTGCTGCCACCCCGTGCTTCACGGTTGGGATGGTGTTCTTCGGCTTGCAAGTCGCCCCTTTTTCCTCCAAACATAGCGATGGTCATTTTGGCCAAACAGTTCTACTTTTGTGTCATCAGACCAGAGGACATTTCTCCAAAAAGTATGATCTTTATCCCCAAGTGCAGTTGCAAACTGTAGTCTGGCTTTTTAATGGTGGTTTAGGGACAGTGGCTTCTTCCTTGCTGAGCGGCCTTTCAGGTTATGTTGATATAGGACTCGTTTTACTGTGGATATAGATACTTTTGTACCTGTTTCCTCCAGCATCTTCACAAGGTCCTTCGCTGATGTTCTGGGATTGATTTGCACTTTTCGCACCAAAGTACATTTACCTGTAGGAGACAGAACGCGTCTCCTTCATGAGCGGTATGACGGCTGAGTGGTCCCATGGTGTTTATACTTGCGTACTATTGTTTGTACAGATGAACGTGATACCTTCAGGTGTTTGGAAATTGCTCCCAAGGATGAACCAGACTTGTGGTCTACACTTTTTTTCTGAGGTCTTGGATGATGTCTTTTGATTTTCCCATGAAAATTTTCCCATGTCAAGCAAAGAGGCACTGAGTTTGAAGGTAGGCCTTGAAATACATCCACAGGTACACCACCAATTGACTCAAATGATGTCAATTAGCCTATCAGTAGCTTCGAAAGCCATGACATCATTTTATGGAATTTTCTAAGCTGTTTAAAGGCACAGTCAACGTAGGGTATGTAAACTTCTGACCCACTGAAATTGTGATACAGTGAATTATAAGTGAAATAACCTGTCTGTAAACAATTGTTGGAAAAATTACTTGTGTCATGCACAAAGTAGATGTCCTCACCGACTTGCCAAATCTATAGTTTGTTAACAAGAAATTTGTGGAGTGTTTGAAAAACAAGTTTTAATGACTCCAACCTAAGTGTATGTAAACTTCCGACTTCAACTGTATATAGGGCAAGTAATCAAGGAGGTGATGGAGTCCAGGTGAGTCTGATGACGCGCAGGTGCGTGTAACGATGGTGACAGGCGTGCGCCATAACGAGCAGCCTGTTGAACTAGAGGCAGGAGAGGGAGCACATGTGACAATCCCTCCCTGGCACACATTCACTCTCTCTACCCCTCTGCTTCGTCTCCCTCCTTGTATCCATCTGTTCAGATCCCTCAGTCATTCTCTCCTCCTCACCATCCCTATTTTCATTTCATAGTATCCCGCAGTACATTCAGCTGCTCATCTTCTCTTTTACTATTCCTTTCCTCCTCCATGATCTCTTTATCCCTTTAGTTTCTATTCAGTTTCTCTTAACACTCAACATACACACACACACTGCCCTGCGTCACTAAGGGTCAATATGTTCCTCTCAATGTGGTGATAAAGTCAAGCCTCATCACTTACCTATTTCACATATACACACTCTCTCATCCCCTCCCTCCCCTTCTCTCCTCCTTCTCTCCCACACTCTCTCTATCATCACAGACACCCTCCTACTCCTCTCTGAGTCTCTCTGCCGCAGTCTGGAAATTTCCAAGTAGAGTGCTGCAGTGTCTAGGCAGGGAACAAGGGAGAGAGAGGAAAAGAGCGAGAGAGAGATAAAGTGGGTGAAGGATGAGACTGCTACCTGACATAGAGCATGGCTAACCTGAGCTGCTTTTGTGAAGGACGCAGTCACGAAGCTTGTGTCTCATCAGCTTCCCTAGCACACAGTGGAAAACTACCCACACAGAGAGAAAGAGAAAAGGGTAGAGAGAGTCACCTTGTACTACACACAAACACACTCACAGTGTCAGACATGCTCACAGAACTCGATATCCACCATTTCTATAAACTGACACAAATTTATACAGCATGTGCACACAGTGAAATGACACAATCTGAACTGAGAACCAGAACTGAAATGGTAGCCTGAACTGAGAACCAGAACTGAAATGGTAGCCTGAACTGAGAACCAGAACTGAAATGGTAGCCTGAACTGAGAACCAGAACTGAAATGGTAGCCTGAACTGAGCCAGTAGAATAGGGAGTTCTCCTCCATGTAAAAAATAAGGTCATGTATTCTAGGCCATCGTTCCCATTCATGTCCCTTACATTCTCTGATCCCACATGAAAATGTTTTGATAAACCTGTATAATAAGAGCCTTTCGACATTGACACACGAGGAGCTCATCTCTAGAAATGCCTAGGAGCCAGATTAGAATGGAGAGGGATTTCTGCCCACATAACAGGGCTCTCTTCCCAACCTCAACCCACAGTCCCAGCCTCAGCCCTAGTCTCAGCCCACAGCCTCAGCCTTAGCCTACCGCCCCAACTCCAGGTTCAGCCGCATGCTCAGCCTCAGCCCTAGTCTCAGCCTACAGCCCCCACCTCAGCCTTAGCCCATAGCCCCAACCCAGGTTCAGCCCCATGCCCAGCCTCAGCACATTCTCAGCCCTAGCCTCAGTCTCTAGCCAGGGAAACTGAACTGCAGTAAATCCATAGACAGGCTCACATTTCAGAGCAATAACAATACAACATACTGGCATAAAAACAGCTATTGATGGCTACAGAGCTGTAGTATGCTGTCCAGCACTAAATCTAACTGTGTGTCTGTGTGTGTGTGTGTGTGTCTGTGTGTGTGTGTGTGTGTGTGTGTGTGTGTGTGTGTGTGTGTGTGTGTGTGTGTGTGTGTGTGTGTGTGTGTGTGTGTGTTTCAGTCTGTCTCTCTCTACCCGCCAATGTCAATTATGTAAGGGTGAACATTCAGTCCCCCCCCAGACCATTTAGGCTATAGTTTCAGCCTGTCTGACTCTATATGTCTGTTGGATTATGGGTAGGTTGCATAACTGTGACCTCTTAGGCTTTGTCCACAACCACCACCAACGCAGCTTAATCCCTCAGATTAAAAGAGGGAGCGAACAAAAGGAGGACACAGAGAAAAAGGGAGCGATGTGTAGGAAGAGCAGGCATTTGGACCAGTCACTCAGAGAACACAGACCGGCTGAGAACAAAAGAGGACAACAGACTGGGGGCATGCCAACCACAGAAGAGGGAGCTTCTTAACACACATACAGTACACACACACACACACACACACACACACACACACACACACACACACACACACACACACACTTTTCTCAATGAGTGTTTGTGCACTATAGAGTTTGACTCAGTGCAATTGTTCAATGCCATAACAATGTGGATGAATCAAGTATTTAACTAACAAGTAACTTTTGCAACAAAGTGAGATGAAATGGTGTGCCATCCTCCACACTATGCCTCTCCACATTCCCCCATACAGTGCCTTCAGAAAGTATTCAGACCTCTTGACTAATTCCACATTTTGTTAGGTTACAGCCTTATTCTAAAATTGATTAAATCATTTTTTCCCCCTCATCAATATACACACGATACCCCATAATGACAAAGCAAAAACAGGTATTTAGAACTATTAGCTAATTTATACATTTTTTAAAACTGAAATATCACATTAACATAAGTATTCAGACCTTTTGCTCAGTACTTTGTTGAAGCACCTTTGGCAGCGATTACAGCCTTGAGTCTTTTTGGGTATGACGCTACAATCTTGGCACATCTGTATTTGGGGAGTTTCTCCCATTTATTCTCTGCAGATCTTCTCAAGCTCTGCCAGTTTGAATGGGGAGCATCACTGCACAGCTATTTTGAGGTCTCTCCAGAGATGTTCGATCGGGTTCAAGTCCGGGCTCTGGCTGGGCCACTCAAGGACATTCAGAGACTTGTCCTGATGCCACTCCTGTGTTGTCTTGGCTGTGTGCTTAGGGTCGTGGTACTGTTGGTAGGTGAACCTTCGCCCCAGTCTGAGGTCCTGAGCGCTCTGGAGCAGGTTTTCATCAAGGATATCTCTGTACTTTGCTCCGATCATCTTTGCCTCGATCCTGACTAGTCTCCCAGTCCCTACCACTGACAAACATTCCCACAGCATGATGCTGCCACTACCATGCTTCACCTTACAGATGGTGCCAGGTTTCTTTCAGACATGACGCTTGGCATTCAGGCCAAAGAGTTCAATCTTGGTTTCATCAGACCAGAGAATCTTGTTTCTCATGGTCTGGGAGTTTTATGGTGCCGTTTGGCAAACTCCAAGAGGACTGTCATGTGTTTTTTTTTACTGAGGAGTGGTTTCCGTCTGGTAACTCTACCATAAAGGCCTGATTTGTAGGGTGCCGCAGAGACTGTTGTACTTCTGGAAGGTTCTCCCATCTCCACAGAGAAACTCTAGAGCTCTGCCAGAGTGACTATCAGGTTCTTGGCCACCTACCTGACCAAGACCCTTCTCCACTGATTGCTCAGTTTTGCTGGACGGCCAGCTCTAGGAAGAGTCTTGGTGGTTCTAATATTCTTCCATTTAAGAATGATGGAGGCCACTGTGTTATTGGGGACCTTCAATGCTGCAGAAATGTTTTGGTACCCTTCCCCATATCTGTGCCTCGACACAATTCTGTCTTGTAGCTCTATGGACAATGCCTTCCACCTCATGAAAGGTGTAGACCTTATGTAGACAGGTGTGTGCCATTCCAAATGATGTCCAATCAATTGAATTTACCACAGGTGGACTCCAATCAAGTTGTAGAAACATCTCAAGGATGATCAGTGGAAACAGGATGCACTTGAGCTCAATTTTGAGTCTCTTAGAAAAGGGTCTGAATACTTTAAAAAATAAGGATAAAAAAATAAATATATATATATATAAGGTCACTTCCTCGTTTTCCATGAATGCATTAATGTAATTTGTTGCAAAATGAATAGGAAATATAGTCAAGATGTTGACAAGGTTATAAATAATAATTTCTTAAAATAAATACAAAATTTAGGGCGAGGATCAGCTTTAATATTGCGGATAGATTGTTGCTCCATCAATGTAATTGTCTGCATCATTTCCAATCTCCCATATATTTTTGGGGTGTAAATATATATATCTATATGCAGTTGAAGTCGGAAGTTTACATACACCTTAGCCATATACATTTAAACTCCGTTTTTTTTTTTTTACAATTCCTGACATTTAATCCTAGTAAAAATTCCCTGTCTTAGGTCAGTTAGGATCACCACTTTATTTAAACAATGTGAAATGTCAGAATAATAGTAGAGAGAATGATTTATTTCAGCTTTTATTTCTTTCATCACATTGCCGGTGATGAAGTTTACATACACTCAATTAGTATTTGGTAGCATTGCCTTTAAATTGTTTAACTTGGGTCAAACGTTTTGGGTAGCCTTCCACAAGCTTCCCACAATAAGTTGGGTGAATTTTGGCCCATTCCTCCTGACAGAGCTGGTGTAACTGGTCAGGTTTGTAGGCCTCCTTGCTCACACACGCTTTTTCAGTTCTGCCCACAAATTTTCAATAGGAGGTTGAGGTCAGGGCTTTGTGATGGCCACTCCAATACCTTGATTTTGTTGTCCTTAAGGCATTTTGCCACAACTTTGGAAGTATGCTTGGGGTCCTTGTCCATTTGGAAGACCAATTTGTGACCAAGCTTTAACTTCCTGATGATGTCTTGTTGCTTCAATATATCCATATAATTTTCCTCCCTCATGATGCCATCTATTTTGTGAAGTGCACCAGTCCCTCCTGCAGCAAAGCACCCCCACAACATGATGCTGAAACCCCCATACTTCACGGTTGGGATGGTGTTCTTTGGCTTGCAAGCATCCCCATTTTTCCTCCAAACGTAACAATGGTCATTATGGCCAAACAGTTCTATTTTTTTGTTTCATCAGACCAGAGGACATTTCTCCAAAAAGTATGATCTTTGTCCCCATGTGCAGTTGCAAACTGTAGTAATGGGCATAACTAAGCGCCGTCCACAGGGTATGGCATGGCGTTGCAAAATGGAGTGATAGCCTTCCTTCTTCCCCCAAAGCACCCTCAGACCATCACATTGCCTCCACCATGCTTGACAGATGGCGTCAAGCAGTCCTCCAGCATCTTTTCATTTTTTCTGCATCTCACAAATGTCCCCCAAAGCACCCTCAGACCATCACATTGCTTCCACCATGCTTGGGGCATTCTTTGTGATCCGAACACCTCAAACTTCATCTGTCCATAACACTTTTTTCCAATCTTCCTCTGTCCAGTGTCTGTGTTCTTTTGCCCATCTCAATCTTTTATTTTTATTGGCCAGTCTGAGATATGGCTTTTTCTTTGCAACTCTGCCTAGAAGGCCAGCATCCCCTTCACTGTTGACATTGAGACTGGTGTTTTGCGGGTACTATTTAATGAAGCTGCCAGTTGAGGACTTGCTTCTCAAACTAGACACTCTAATGTACTTGTCCTCTTACTCAGTTGTGCACCGGGGCCTCCCACTCTTTCTATTCTGGTTAGAGGCAGTTTGCGCTGTTCTGTGAAGGGAGTAGTACACAGCGTTGTATGAGATCGTCAGTTTCTTGGCAATTTCTCGCATGGAATAACCTTCATTTCTCAGAACAAGAATAGACTGACGAGTTTCAGAAGAAAGTTCTTTGTTTCTGGCCATTCTGAGCCTGTAATCGAACCCACAAATGCTGATGCTCCAGATACTCAAATAGTCTAAAGAAGGCCAGTTTTATTGCTTCTTTAATCAGAACAACAGTTTTCAGCTGTGCTAACATAATTGCAAAAGGGTTTCTAATGATTAATTAGCCTTTTAAAATTATAAACTTGGATTAGCTAACACAACGTGCCATTGGCGCACAGGAGTGATGGTTGCTGATAATGGGCCTCTGTACACCTATGTAGATATTCCATAAAAATCTGCCATTTCAAGCTACAATAGTCATTTACAACATGAACAATGTCTACACTGTATTTCTGATCAGTTTGATGTTATTTTAATGGACAAAAACTGTGCTTGTCTTTCAAAAACGAGGACATTTCTAAGTGACCCCAAACTTTTTAACGGTAGTGTATATTTGCAAAACAATTCTAAAAACCAGTTTGCTTTGTTATTATGGGGTATTGTGTGTCAATTGCTGAGGCTTTAACGTAACAAAATGTGGAAAAAGTCAAGGGGTCTGAATACTTTCGGAAGGCACTGTACGTACACTCCGGAGGGACATACAGATGGAGTAGAAAAGCACAAGAACTGGAAGAGCCATCTCCAGACATGGGGGGGAAAGGAACAGATGAACTATTAATAGGAAGATAAACTTTTAAAGATTCTGAAAGAGGCAGGGAGGGTGGACTAGAACCTTCAGTTGGAGTGCTAAAAACAGTTGGAGCGTTTAATAGGAGAGAAAGAGAAGCAGAGGTAGTGCCAGAGAATGAGAGTATGCTGACTGGGAGAGGGCAGCTTAAATATAGCCATGCCACTACCTCCACAGAGAGAGGGGGAGGGAAAGGGAAAGGGAGCGAGAATAAGTAGAATAGGCCACAGCCTTACTGCTGAAAGAGTAGAAATAGTTTCTGTATGTCATCGTCTGATCATGATCAGTGACAACCTCCCCTTCTTTCCAGTTACCACGATCCAACAACAACAACAGTCGCCGCCATCTCTCCCTGTATAAAAGCCCCCCTTCTTCTCTGTACTAATAATAGTCTAGACAGCCTCAATGAGTCATGGTAGTGAGATGTATCTAATCCTCTCTTCTTTTCCCTTTGCTTCTCATCCAGTTCCTGCTCAGTTCCCGCTCGCTCTATCGCCTTACAGCCAGTGCCCAGCAGTGGTGGCGCCACTAGGAATGTGTCATGAGTGTGTATGTCTCTGTGTGTATGGTTAGAGCTGTAATGAGTACTGTAATCAGAATGTGAAATTAACATTGGCTGGTGGAGGTCCAAATTTTACCAGCCAATCAAATTTTTTTACAAGCCACATTTCGTTCACACACACATTATTTTTTACGGAGTGGCTGTGAATCAGACTTTTCTTGGGCCTTTGTTTTCTGGACTAAAGATCCTAAAGTTTCGGCACATGTGCAGATCACGTTCTGTGCATGTGTTTATGCTCTACATTACGCACGGTCTCTGGTTCTCCTTGTAGAGGTAAGGCTACTCTGGCTATTGGTGCTTGTTTAATAACGTTAGATCAAAGTCTGCATGATCACATAATAATAATATTCTACATAACCGAATGTAAAAACATAGTATTGCATTACTGCAAGACACAAACACCACCGCATTATTCTCATGTGGCCAAAACTCAACTGCGAGCAACACTAGGCAGAACACACAGGTAGGCTATGCTACAGTTATTTTACACCATCTGCTCTAAAATTCGCTCACTGTACATCATTCAAAACACTGTAGGCTACTTCAAACACTGTATAAAGATCTAAATGCATATATCCCCATGAAACTGATTAAAATCACATTATTGGTATGCAGATGCTCCATGGCCATTTCACCAGTAAAACGTATTATCATTATCATTCACGATTGACAGTGAGAAATGTGAAAGGAAGGAGATCACAAAAATGTGTGAAAAGTAGAGGTGCAGAATGTGATCCGCACATGCACAGAGGCTTCGGGATATTTAGTCTTGAGAAAGAAAGGTCTGAGAAAAATAATCTGCAAAATCGGATAAAAAACAACAACTGTGTGACCACCTGCCAACTTGGCCGGTAAGAATAGACAGTCTACCAGCCAATGCCAAAATCTACCAGCATTTGGTTGGTGGCTGGTTGTCACGATCGTCAATGGGAGAGAGTGAGGACCAAAATGCAGCGTGTGGAAAGTACATCTTCTTTATTTTAAGAAAGAAGACGAAAACGAAACGAACACTATACAAACTAAACAAAACAACAAAACAGACGACCGTGAAGCTATTCAAACATAAGTGCTGACACTAAACACTTAGACATAGACAATTACCCACAAATGCATGATGCCCATGGCTGCCTTAAATATGGCTCCCAATCAGAGACAAATGAAAGACATCTGTCTCTGATTGAGAACCACTCAGGCAACCATAGACATACCTAGACACATTCACTCAACCATAGACATACCTAGAAACATTAACTCAACCATAGACATACCTAGAAACATTCACTCAACACAAACTCATACACTACACCCAACACCCCCTTTACCATATAACCACCCAAAACGACAAAACACAAACATTCCCCATGTCACACCCTGACCTAACTAAAATAATAAAGAAAACAAAGAAAACTAAGGCCAGGGTGTGACATAACCCCCCCCTTAAGGTGCGAACTCCGGGCGCACCAGCATAAAGTCTAGGGGAGGGTCTGGGTGGGCGTCTGTCCACGGTGGCGGCTCTGGCACTGGTCGTGGTCCCCACCCCACCATAGTCACTACCCGCTTTCGTAGCCTCCTCCAAATGACCACCCTCCAACTTAACCCCACTGGATTAAGGGGCAGCACCGGACTAAGGGGCAGCACCGGACTAAGGGGCAGCACCGGACTAAGGGGCAGCACCGGACTAAGGGGCAGCACCGGACTAAGGGGCAGCACCGGACTAAGGGGCAGCACCGGACTAAGGGGCAGCACCGGGATAAGGGGCAGCACCGGGATAAGGGGCAGCACCAGGATAAGGGGCAGCTCCGGACTGAGGGACGGCAGCGCCGGACTGAGGGACGGATCCTGGCTGGATGGCGGATCCTGGCTGGCTGGCTCTGGTGGACCCTGGCTGGCTGGCGGATCCTGGCTGGCTGGCTCTGGCGGATCCTGGCTGGATGACGGCTCTGGCGGATCCTGGCTGGACGGCTCATGGCTGGCTGACGGATCTGGCTGCTCATGGCTGGCTGACGGATCTGGCTGCTCATGGCTGGCTGGCGACTCTGGCTGCTCATGGCTGGGTGGCGACTCTGGCTGCTCATGGCTGGGTGGCGACTCTGGCTGCTCATGGCTGGGTGGCGACTCTGGCTGCTCATGGATGGGTGGCGACTCTGGCTGCTCATGGATGGGTGGCGACTCTGGCTGCTCATGGATGGGTGGCGACTCTGGCTGCTCATGGATGGGTGGCGACTCTGGCTGCTCATGGATGGGTGGCGACTCTGGCTGCTCATGGATGGGTGGCGACTCTGGCTGCTCATGGATGGGTGGCGACTCTGGCTGCTCATGGATGGGTGGCGACTCTGGCTGCTCATGGATGGGTGGCGACTCTGGCTGCTCATGGATGGGTGGCGACTCTGGCTGCTCATGGATGGGTGGCGACTCTGGACGCTCATGGCTCGCTGGCGGCTTTGGCAGATCCTGTCTGGTTGGCGGCTCTGGCAGATCCTGTCTGGTTGGCGGCTCTGGCAGATCCTGTCTGGTTGGCGGCTCTGGCAGATCCTGTCTGGTTGGCGGCTCTGGCAGATCCTGACTGACGAATGGCTCTAGCGGCTCCTGACTGACTAACGGCTCTGACGGCTCGGGACAGACGGGCGGCTCTAATGGCTCGGGACAGACGGATGGCTCAGACGGCACTGGGCAGACGGATGGCTCAGACGGCGCTGGGGAGACGGATGGCTCAGATGGCGCTGGGGAGACGGATGGCTCAGATGGCGCTGGGGAGACGGATGGCTCAGATGGCGCTGGGGAGACGGATGGCTCAGATGGCGCTGGGGAGACGGATGGTTCAGATGGCACTGGGCAGACGGATGGCTCTGGCCGGATGAGGCGCACTGTAGGCCTGGTGCGTGGTGCCGGAACTGGAGGCACCGGGCTAAGGACACGCACCTTCAGGCTAGTGCGGGGAGAAGGAACAGGGCATACTGGACCCTGGAGACGCACATTAGGCCTAGTGCGTGGTGCCGGAACTGGAGGCACCGGGCTAAGGACACGCACCTTCAGGCTAGTGCGGGGAGAAGGAACAGGGCATACTGGACCCTGGAGACGCACATTAGGCCTAGTGCGTGGTGCCGGAACTGGTGGTACCGGGCTGGGGACACGCATCTCAGGGCTAGTGCGGGGAGCAGCAACAGGATGCACAGGACTCTGGAGACGCACAGGAGGCTTGGTGCGTGGTGCCGGAATTGGTGGTACCGGGCTGGAGACACGCACCATAGGGCGAGTGCGTGGAGGAGGAACAGGGCTCTGGAGACACACTGGAAGCCTGGTGCGTGGTGTAGGCACTGGTGGAACTGGACTGGGGCGGGGAGGTGGCGCCGGAAATACCGGACCGTACAGGCGTACTGGTTCCCTTGAGCACCGAGCCTGCCCAACCTTACCTGGTTGAATGCTCCCCTTCGCCCGACCAGTGCGGGGAGGTGGAATAACCCGCACCGGGCTATGTAGGCGAACCGGGGACACCATGCGTAAGGCTGGTGCCATGTATGCCGGCCCGAGGAGACGCACTGGAGACCAGACGCGTTGAGCCGGCTTCATGGCACCTGGCTCAATGCCCAATCTAGCCCTACCAGTGCGGGGAGGTGGAATAACCCGCACCGGGCTATGAACACGTACAGGAGACACCGTGCGCTCTACTGCGTAACACGGTGTTCGCCCGTACTCCCGCTCTCCACGGTTAGCCTGGGAAGTGGGCGCAGGTCTCCTACCTGCCCTCGGCCCACTACCTCTAAGCCCCCCCCCCCAAGAATTTTTTTGGGCTGACTCACAGGCTTCCTACCGCGTCGTCGTGCTGCCTCCATTCGCCGGTATCCCTCCTCGCACTGCGCCAGAGAATCCCAGGCGGGATCCGGCACTCGCCCTGGGTCGATCGCCCACCTGTCGATCTCCTCCCACGTAGTGTAGTCCAGATTACGCTCCCATTGCCATTCCTCCTTGCGCTGCTCCTGTTGTCGCTTATCACGCTGCTTGATCCCGCATTGGTGGGTAATTCTGTCACGATCGTCAATGGGAGAGAGTGAGGACCAAAATGCAGCGTGTGGAAAGTACATCTTCTTTATTTTAAGAAAGAAGACGAAAATGAAACGAACACTATACAAACTAAACAAAACAACAAAACAGACGACCGTGAAGCTATTCAAACATAAGTGCTGACACTAAACACTTAGACATAGACAATTACCCACAAATGCATGATGCCCATGGCTGCCTTAAATATGGCTCCCAATCAGAGACAAATGAAAGACATCTGTCTCTGAGAACCACTCAGGCAACCATAGACATACCTAGACACATTCACTCAACACAAACTCATACACTACACCCAACACCCCCTTTACCATATAACCACCCAAAACGACAAAACACAAACATTCCCCATGTCACACCCTGACCTAACTAAAATAATAAAGAAAACAAAGAAAACTAAGGCCAGGGTGTGACACTGGTGTTGATTCCCCACCCTGCCTGTAATTGCATAAGGGTCACAGATGAATAATAACTGTCTTATATAGAGGCCAGCTTGCGGCTGGGTTTTCCTTTGTAATCCATGATGGTTTGCAAGCCCTGCCACATCCAACATCAGAGCCGGTGTAGTAGGATTCGATCTTGGTCCTGTACTGACGCTTTGACTGTTTGATCATCAAATCAAATGTATTTATAAAGCCCTTTTTTTATCAGCAGATGTCACAAAGTGCTTATACAGAAATCCAGCCTAAAACCCTAAACAGCAAGCAATGCAGATGTGGAAGCACGGTGGCCAGGAAATACACCCTAGAAAGGCAGGAGCCTAGGAAGAAACCTAGAGAGGAACCAGGCTCTGAGGGGTGGCCAGTCCTCTTCTAGCTGTGCCGGGTGGAGACTATAAGAGTACATGGCCATCAAGGCCAGATTGTTCTTCAAGATGTTCAAACGTTCATAGATGACCAGCAGGGTGAAATAATAATCTCATTGGTTGTAGAGGGGGCAACAGGTCAGTACCTCAGGAGTAAATGTCATTTGGCTTTTCATAGCTGAGCATTCAGAGGTTGAGAGAGCGGTAGAGAGCGAGTCGAAAACAGCAGGTCCGGAACAAAGGTAGCAAGTCCGGTGAACAGGTCTGGATTCCATAGCCGCAGGCAGAACAGTTGAAACTGGAGCAGCAGCACGGCCAGGTGGACTGCAGACAGCAAGGAGTCATCAGGCCAGGTAGTGCTGAGGCATGGTCCTAGGGCTCAGGTCCTTCGAGAGAGAGAAAGAAAGAAAGAGAGGGAGAGAGAATTAGAGAGAGCATACTTAAATTCACACAGGACACCGGATAAGACAAGAGAAATACTCCAGATATAACAGACTGACCCTAGCCCCCCGACACAAACTACTGCAGCATAAATACTGGAGGCTGAGACAGGAGGGGTCAGGAGACACTGTGGCCCCATCCGATGATACCCCCGGACAGGGCCAAACAGGCAGGATATAACCCCACCCGCTTTGCCAAAGCACTGCCCCCACACCACGAGAGGGATATCTTCAACCACCAACTTACATCCTGAGACAAGGCAGAGTATAGCCCACGAAGATCTCCGCCACGGCACAACCCAAGGGGGGGCACCAACCCAGACAAGAAGACCACGTCAGTGACTCAACCCACTCAAGTGACGCACCCCTCTTAGGGACGGCATGAAAGGGCACCAGTAAGCCAGTGACTCAGCCCCTGTAATAGGGTTAGAGGCAGAGAATCCCAGTGGAGAGAGGGAAACCGGCCAGGCAGAGACAGCAAGGGCGGTTAGTTGCTCCAGAGCCTTTCCGTTCACCTTCACACTCCTGGGCCAGACTACACTGAATCATATGACCTACTGAAGAGATAAGTCTTCAGTAAAGACTTAAAGGTTGAGACCGAGTCTGCGTCTCTCACATGGGTAGGCAGACCATTCCATAAAAATGGAAAAAGCCCTGCCTCCAGCTGTTTGCTTAGAAATTCTAGGGACAATTAGGAGGCCTGCGTCTTGTGACCGTAGCATATGTGTAGGTATGTACGGCAGGACCAAATCGGAAAGATAGGAAGGAGCAAGCCCATGTAATGCTTTGTAGGTTAGCAGTAAAACCTTGAAATCATCCCTTGCCTTAAAAGGAAGCAAGTGTAGAGAGGCAGGCACTGGAGTAATATAATCACATTTTTGGGTTCTAGTCAGGATTCTAGCAGCCGTATTTAGCACTAACGGAAGTTTATTTAGTGCTTTATCCGGGTAGCCGGAAAGTAGAGCATTGCAGTAGTCTAACCTAGAAGTGACAAAAGCATGGATTAATTTTTCTGCATCCTTTTTGGACAGAACATTTGATTTTTGCAATGTTACGTAGATGGAAAAAAGCTGTCTTTGAAACAGTCTTGATATGTTCGTCAAAAGAGAGATCAGGGTCCAGAGTAACGCCAAGGTCCTTCACAGTTTTATTTGAGACGACTGTACAACCATCAAGATGAATTGTCAGATTCAACAGAAGATCTCTTTGTTTCTTGGAGACCTAGAACAAGCATCTCTGTTTTGTCCGAGTTTAAAAGTAGAAAGTTTGCAGCCATCCACTTCCTTATATCTGAAACACAGGCTTCCAGCGAGGGCAATTTTGGGGCTTCACCATGTTTCATCGAAATGTACAGCTGTGTGTCATCCGCATAGCAGTGAAAGTTAACATTACGTTTTCGAATGACATCACCAAGAGGTAAAATATATAGTGAAAACAATAGTGGTGCTAAAAAGGAACCTTGAGGAACACCGAAATTTACAGTTGATTTGTCAGAGGATAAACCATCCACAGAGACAAACTGATATCTTTCCGACAGATAAGATCTAAACCAGGCCAGAACTTGTCCGTGTAGACCAATTTGGGTTTCCAATCCTTCCAGAAGAATGTGGTGATCGATGGTATCAAAAGCAGCACTAAGTGCTAGGAGCACGAGGACAGATGCAGAGCCTCGGTCTGACGCCTTTAAAAGGTCATTTACCACCTTCACAAGTGCAGTCTCAGTGCTATGATGGGGTCTAAAACCAGACTGAAGCATTTCGTATACTTTGTTTGTCTTCAGGAAGGCAGTGAGTTGCTGTGCAACAGCTTTTTCTAACATTTTTGAGAGGAATGGGAGATTCGATATAGGCCGATAGTTTTTTGTATTTTCTGGGTCAAGGTTTGGCTTTTTCAAGAGAGGCTTTATTACTGCCACTTTTAGTGAGTTTGGTACACCTCCGGTGGATAGAGAGCCGTTTATTATTTTCAACATAGGAGGGCCAAGCACAGGAAGCAGCTCTTTCAGTAGTTTAGTTGGAATAGGGTCCAGTATGCAGCTTGAAGGTTTAGAGGCCATGATTATTTTCATCATTGTGTCAAGAGATATGGTACTGAAACACTTGAGTGTCTCCCTTGATCCTAGGTCCTGGCAGAGTTGTGCAGACTCAGGACAACTGAGCTTTGGAGGAATACGCAGATTTAAAGAGGAGTCCGTAATTTGCTTTCTAAGATCATGATCTTTTCCTCAAAGAAGTTCATGAATTTATTACTGCTGAAGTGAAAGCCATCCTCTCTTGGGGAATGCTGCTTTTTAGTTAGCTTGTGACAGTATCAAAAATAAATGTTGGATTGTTCTTATTTTCCTCAATTAAGTTGTAAAATAGGATGATTGAGCAGCAGTGAGGGCTCTTCGATACTGCACGGTACTGTCTTTCCAAGCTAGTCGGAAGACTTCCAGTTTGGTGTGGCGCCATTTCCGTTCCAATTTTCTGGAATTTTATTTTTTATTTTTTTATTTAACCAGGTAGGCTAGTTGAGAACAAGTTCTCATTTGCAACTGCGACCTGGCCAAGATAAAGCATAGCAGTGTGAACAGACAACACAGAGTTACACATGGAGTAAACAATAAACAAGTCAATAACATGGTAGAAAAAAAGAGAATCTATATACAATGTGTGCAAAAGGCATGAGGAGGTAGGCAATAAATCGAATAATTACAATTTAGCAGATTAACACTGGAGTGATAAATCATCAGATGATCATGTGCAAGTAGAGATACTGGTGTGCAAAAGAGCAGAAAAGTAAATAAATAAAAACAGTATGGGGGTGAGGTAGGTAAATTGGGTGGGCTATATACCGGTGGACTATGTACAGCTGCAGCGATCGGTTAGCTGCTCAGATAGCAGATGTTTAAAGTTGTTGAGGGAGATAAAAGTCCAACTTCAGAGATTTTTGCAATTCGTTCCAGTCACAGGCAGCAGAGAACTGGAAGGAAAGGCGGCCAAATGAGGTTTTGGCTTTAGGGATGATCAGTGAGATACACCTGCTGGAGCGCGTGCTACGGGTGGGTGTAGCCATCGTGACCAGGGAACTGAGATAAGGCGGCACTTTACCTAGCATAGCCTTGTAGATGACCTGGAGCCAGTGGGTCTGACGACGAACATGTAGCGAGGGCCAGCCGACTAGGGCATACAGGTCGCAGTGGTGGGTCGTATAAGGTGCTTTAGTAACAAAACGGATGGCACTGTGATTACTCAGCAAACTGGATGCAGTTTGAGTATTGGAAGCTATTTTGTAGATGACATCGCCGAAGTCGAGGATCGGTAGGATAGTCAGTTTTACTAGGGTAAGTTTGGCGGTGTGAGTGAAGGAGGCTTTGTTGCGAAATAGAAAGCCGACTCTAGATTTGATTTTGGATTGGAGATGTTTGATATGAGTCTGGAAGGAGAGTTTGCAGTCTAGCCAGACACCTAGGTACTTATAGATGTCCACATATTCTAGGTCGGAACCGTCCAGGGTGGTGATGCTAGTCGGGCGTGCGGGTGCAGGCAGCGAACGGTTGAAAATCATCCATTTGGTTTTACTAGCGTTTAAGAGCAGTTGGAGGCCACGGAAGGAGTGTTGTATGGCATTGAAGCTCGTTTGGAGGTTAGATAGCACAGTGTCCAAGGAAGGGCCAGAAGTATACAGAATGGTGTCGTCTGCGTAGAGGTGGATCAGGGAATCGCCCGCAGCAAGAGCAACATCATTGATATATACAGAGAAAAGAGTCAGCCCGAGAATTGAACCCTGTGGTACCCCCATAGAGACTGCCAGAGGACCGGACAACATGCCCTCCGATTTGACACACTGAACTCTGTCTGCAAAGTAGTTGGTGAACCAGGCAAGGCAGTCATTAGAAAAACCGAGGCTACTGAGTCTGCCGATAAGAATATGGTGATTGACAGAGTCGAAAGCCTTGGCCAGGTCGATGAAGACGGCTGCACAGTACTGTCTTTTATCGATGGCGGTTATGATATCGTTTAGTACCTTGAGCGTGGCTGAGGTGCACCCGTGACCGGCTCGGAAACCGGATTGCACAGCGGAGAAGGTACGGTGGGATTCGAGATGGTCAGTGATCTGTTTGTTGACTTGGCTTTCGAAGACCTTAGATAGGCAGGGCAGGATGGATATAGGTCTGTAACAGTTTGGGTCCAGGGTGTCTCCCCCTTTGAAGAGGGGGATGACCGCGGCAGCTTTCCAATCCTTGGGGATCTCAGATGATACGAAGGAGAGGTTGAACAGGCTGGTAATAGGGGGTGCGACAATGGCGGCGGACAGTTTCAGAAATAGGGGGTCCAGATTGTCAAGCCCAGCTGATTTGTATGGGTCCAGGTTTTGCAGCTCTTTCAGAACATCTGCTATCTGGATTTGGGTAAAGGAGAAGCTGGGGAGGCTTGGGCGAGTAGCAGCGGGGGGGGCGGAGCTGTTGGCCAAGGTTGGAGTCGCCAGGAGGAAGGCATGGCCAGCCGTTGAGAAATGCTTGTTGAAGTTTTCGATTATCACGGATTTATCGGTGGTGACCGTGTTACCTAGCCTCAGTGCAGTGGGCAGCTGGGAGGAGATGCTCTTGTTCTCCATGGACTTTACAGTATCCCAGAACTTTTTGGAGTTAGAGCTACAGGATGCAAATTTCTGCTTGAAAAAGCTGGCCTTTGCTTTCCTGACTGACTGCGTGTATTGGTTCCTGACTTCCCTGAACAGTTGCATATCGCGGGGACTCTTCGATGCTATTGCAGTTCGCCACAGGATGTTTTTGTGCTGGTCGAGGGCAGTCAGGTCTGGAGTGAACCAAGGGCTATATCTGTTCTTAGTTCTGCATTTTTTGAACGGAGCATGCTTGTCTAAGATGGTGAGGAAGTAACTTTTAAAGAATGACCAGGCATCCTCAACTGACGGGATGAGGTCAATATCCTTCCAGGGTACCCGGGTCAGGTCGATTAGAAAGGCCTGCTCGCAGAAGTGTTTTAGGGAGCGTTTGACAATGATGAGGGGTGGTCGTTTGACCGCGGACCCGTAGCGGATACAGGCAATGAGGCAGTGATCTCTGAGATCTTGATTGAAGACAGCAGAGGTGTATTTGGAGGGCAAGTTGGTCAGGATAATGTCTATTAGGGTGCCCATGTTTACGGATTTAGGGTTGTACCTGGTGGGTTCCTTGATGATTTGTGTGAGATTGAGGGCATCTAGCTTAGATTGTAGGACTGCCGGGGTGTTAAGCATATCCCAGTTTAGGTCACCTAACAGAACAAACTCTGAAGCTAGATGGGGGGCGATCAATTCACAGATGGTGTCCAGGGCACAGCTGGGAGCTGAGGGGGGTCGGTAGCAGGCGGCAACAGTGAGAGACTTATTTCTGGAGAGATTAATTTTTAAAATTAGAAGTTCGAACTGTTTGGGCATAGACCTGGAAAGTATGACAGAACTTTGCAGGCTATCTCTACAGTAGATTGCAACTCCTCCCCCTTTGGCAGTTCTATCTTGACGGAAAGTGTTATAGTTGGGTATGGAAATCTCAGAATTTTTGGTGGCCTTCCTAAGCCAGGATTCAGACACGGCAAGGACATCAGGGTTGGCAGAGTGTGCTAAAGCGGTGAGTAAGACAAACTTAGGGAGGAGGCTTCTGATGTTGACATGCATGAGACCAAGGCTTTTTCGATCACAGAAGTCAACAAATGAGGGTGCCTGGGGACATGCAGGGCCTGGGTTTACCTCCACATCACCCGAGGAACAGAGGAGTAGTAGGATGAGGGTGCGGCTAAAGGCTATCAAAACTGGTCGCCTAGAGCGTTGGGGACAAGGAATAAAAGGAGCAGATTTATGGGCGTGGTAGAATAGATTCTGGGCATAATGTGCAGACAGGGGTATGGTGGGGCACAGGTACAGCGGAGGCAAGCCCAGGCACTGGGTGATGATAAGAGAGGTTGTATCTCTGGACATGCTGGTCACAATGGGTGAGGTCACCGCATGTGTGGGAGGTGGGACAAAGGAGTTATCAGAGGTACGGGGAGTGGAACTACGGGCTCCATTGCAAACCAAAACAATGATAACTAGCCTGAACAACAGTATACAAGGCATATTGATATTTGAGAGAGACATAGAGTAAGGCATAAAGTAATTACAGGTCTTGATTGGGAGAGCTAGCTAAAACAACAGGTGCGATAACAGCAGCTAAATAGCAGCTAGTCAGCTAACACAGCAACAGCAGGTAAAATGGCGATGACTAGGCAGAGAGGGTCAGATTAACTACACACAGAGCCTGGGTTAAAACACAGAGCCGACAGATAAAACACAAATAAACAGAATGGAGTACCGTGAATTAATGGACAGTCCAGCAGGCATCAGCTATGTAGCCAAGTGATCATAGTGTCCAGGGGGCAGCCGTAGATGGAGCAGGGAAGCCGCCACTACGCTAGCACGCGGCGTTTAAAGTTAGTAGCCCGGGGGTGGTCTGCTCAGACGGAGGAGGTCTGCTCAGACGGAGGCCGGTTGAGGGCACAGCGGATGGGGTATTCGTCGGCAGACCAGACGTGGTGGTGCGGCGGGGCGCGGTGTCGACAGAGAATCCAAGCCAGATGGCGAAAGAGGTATTGTAGAATTTTGTTTGCTAACTGGTGCTAGCTTCGTGGCAGGGGCGCTAGCTGCAAGCTAGCTGTGAGGATCAGAAGTAGTGGCTCAGGGATTACGGCAGCAATCCTGCGTTGTTGTGGAGAGACAGTCCGATGCTGGTAAATTGGTGAGTAATATCCAGGCTAATAACAGGGCTGGTGTCTGTGCAGAAGGTAAAAGCTGCTAGCAGTGGCTAAAAATGACTAAATAGCTTGTAGCTGATTAGCTACTGGAGGTTCTTGCATGTGTTCCAAAGTTAAAAAATAATAGCGATTCCGTATCACATTGGGTGAGGTAGGTTACCGGAAGGTATAATCGAATTAAAAATCGAAAAGAGATAGATTTAAAAAAATATATATATACAAAAAAATACGAAAAATACAAAAGTACACGAGAGGACGAAACAAAACACGCCTACACTGCTACGCCATCTTGGATGAGGTTGCTTCAGAGCTCGAGTATTTTCTGTATACCAGGGAGCTAGTTTCTCATGACAAATGTTTTTAGTTTAGGGGTGCGACTGCATCTAGGGTATTCTGCAAGGTTAAATTGAGTGGTTAACTGGGCCTCCCGGGTGGCGCAGTGGTCTAGGGCACTGCATCGCAGTGCTAGCTGCGCCACCAGAGTCTCTGGGTTCGCGCCCAGGCTCTGTCGCAGCCGGCTGCGACTGGGAGGTCCGTGGGGCGACGCCAATTGGCATAGCGTCGTCCGGGTTAGGGAGGGTTTGGCCAGTAGGGATATCCTTGTCTCATCGCGCTCCAGTGACTCCTGTGGCGGGCCGGGCGCAGTGCGCGCTAACCAAGGGGGCCAGGTACACGGTGTTTCCTCCGACACATTGGTGCGGCTGGCTTCCGGGTTGGAGGCGCGCTGTGTTAAGAAGCAGTGCGGCTTGGTTGGGTTGTGCTTCGGAGGACGCATGGCTTTCGACCTTCGTCTCTCCCGAGCCCGTACGGGAGTTGTAGCGATGAGACAAGATAGTAATTACTAGCGATTGGATACCACGAAAATTGGGGAGAAAATGGGATAAAAATGTAAAAAATTGAGTGGTTAACTGATTTTTGTCCTCTGACGTCCTCTGACGTCCTGACGGCAGAGGGAGTCTGGAAGGGCATCAAGGAATCTTTGGGTTGTCTGAGAATTTATAGCACGACTTTTGTGGTACCTTGGTTGGGGTCTGAGCAGATTATTTGTTGCGATTGCAAACGTAATAAAATGGTGGTCCGATAGTCCAGGATTATGTGGAAAAACATTAAGATCTACAACATTTATTCCATGGGACAAAACTAGGTCCAGAGTATGACTGTGGCAGTGAGTAGGTCCGGAGACATGTTGGACAAAACCCACTGAGTCGATGATGGCTCCGAAAGCCTTTTGGAGTGGGTCTGTGGACTTTTCCATGTGAATATTAAAGTCACCAAAAATTTGAATATTATCTTCTATGACTACAAGGTCCGATAGTAATTCAGGGAACTCAGTGAGAACGCTGTATATGGCCCAGGAGGCCTGTAAACAGTAGCTATAAAAAGTGATTGAGTAGGCTGCATAGATTTCATGACTAGAAGCTCAATAGACGAAAACTTCTGGGGTTTTTTTGTAAATTGAAATTTGCTATCGTAAATGTTAGCAACACCTCCGCCTTTGCAGGATGCGCGGGGGATATGGTCACTAGTGTAACCAGGTGAGGCCTCATTTAACACAGTAAATTCATCAGGATTAAGCAATGTTTCAGTCAGGGAAATCACATCAAGATTATGATCAGTGATTAGTTCATTGACTATAACTGCCTTGGAAGTGAGGGATCTAACATTAAGTAGCCCTATTTTGAGATGTGAGGTATCACAATCTCTTTCAATAATGGCAGGAATGGAGGAGGTCTTTATTCCAGTGAGATTGCTAAGGCGAACACCACCATGTTTAGTTTTGCCCAACCTAGGTCGAGGCACAGACACGGTCTCAATGGGGATAGCTGAGCTGACTACACTGACTGTGCTAGTGGCAGACTCCACTAAGCTGGCAGGCTGGCTAACAGCCTGCTGCCTGGCCTGCACCCTATTTCATTGTGGAGCTAGGGGAGTTAGAGCCCTGTCTATGTTCGTAGATAAGATGAGAGCCCCCCCTCCAGCTAGGATGGAGTCCGTCACTCCTCAACAGGCCAGGCTTGGTCCTGTTTGTGGGTGAGTCCCAGAAAGAGGGCCAATTATCTACAAATTATATATTTTTGGAGGGGCAGAAAACCGTTTTCAACCAGCGATTGAGTTGTGAGACTGCTGTAGAGCTCATCACTCCCCCTAACTGGGAGGGGGCCAGAGACAATTACTCGATGCCGACATCTTTCTAGCTGATTTACACGCTGAAGCTATGTTGCGCTTGGTGACCTCTGACTGTTTCATCCTAACATCGTTGGTGCTGACATAGATAACAATATCCCTATACTCTCTACACTCACCATCGGTAGCCCTGCCCCCTGGTAAACAGTGTATGATCGCTGGATGATTCATTTTAAGTCTAATACTGCGGGTAATGGAGTCGCCAATGACTAGGGTTTTCAATTTGTCAGAGCTAATGGTGGGAGGCTTCGCTGTCTCAGACCCCGTAACGGGAGGAGTAGAGACCAGAGAAAGCTCGGCCTCTGACTTCTACTCGTTGCTTAATGGGGAGAACCGGTTGAAAGTTTGTCGGCTGAATGAGTGACACCGGTTGAGCATTCTGACAGCATTTCCCTCCAGAAGCCATGAGAAAGTTGTCCGGCTGCGGGGACCGTGCGAGGGGATTTATACTACTATCTGTATTTACTGGTGGCACAGACGCTGTTTCATCCTTTCCTACACTGAAATTACCCTTGCCTAACGATTGCGTCTGAAGCTGGGCTTGCAGCACAGCTATCCTCGCCATAAGGCGATCGTTCTCCTGTATATTATGAGTACAGTGACTGCAATTAGAAGGCATCATGTTAATGTTACTACTTAGCTTCGGCTGGTGGAGGTCCTGACAGACCACGTCCAGATAAAACGTCCGGAGTGAAAAAGTTGAATGGGAAAAAAAAGTTGAGTGAGGGAAAAACTAAAAATATAAACGGTAATTAAAAAGTAAAAAAACGTAAAGTTGTCAGGTAGCAAAGTAAGGTTAGCAACAAAACACACAGCAGCACGTAAACAGGTCTGTTGGTTATTGAATCAGCTGTTTAGCGCACAGCAGCACGTAAACAAGTCTGTTGGTTATTGAATCAGCTGTGTAGTGCTAAGGCAAAAATCAAAACGTGCACACTTCACTCTGCTCTACTCCATTACCAGTGACCACTCATAAGCTGAATCAGTTTCGTCAAAACTGAGGTTGAAATGAAAACCTACAGAAGGGTAGCTCTCCAGGAACAAGGTTGGAGAGTCCGGGTCTACAGCTTATCATGAGGTATTCTAACTCAGGCAAGCAGTACCTCGAGACTTCCTTAATATTACAGATCGCACACCAATTTTTGTTAACAAAGAGACACACCACCTCTCCTTGAGCTACCCCGACGACACTGTTCTGTCCTGCCGATGTATCGAAAAAACAGCTATATTTATATTTACCATATCCTTGTTCAGCAACTCGGAGAAACATATATCAGTTATTCAGATCACGTTGATAGGATAGTCTCGAATGGAGCTCATCCAGTTTATTCTCCAGTGATTGCACATTTGCCAATAGAACGGAGGGTAGAGGCGATTTATCCACTCTACGGCGTAGTCTCGTCAGGTATCCCGCACGCCGGACTCCATATTGCGGTCTCCTCCTTCTTCGATTGTCGGGGATTTGGACCTGGTCCGGGATAATCAGTAAACTCAGCAACAACAAAAAAGTCCCTTTTTCAGGACCCTGTCTTTCAAAGACAATTCGTAAAAATCCAAATAACTTCACAGATCTTCATTATAAAGGGTTTATGCTTGTTCAATGAAGCATAAACAATTAATGAACATGCACCTGTGGAACGGTTGTTAAGACACTAACAGCTTACAGACGGTAGGAAATTAAGGTCACAGTTATGAAAACTTAGGAAACTAAAGAGGCCTTTCTACTGACTCTGAAAAACACCAAAAGAAAGATGCCCAGGGTCCCTGCTCATCCGTGTGAACGTGCCTTAGGCATGCTGCAAGGAGGCACGAGGACTACAGATGTGGCCAGGGCAATAAATTGTAATGTCCGTACTGTGAGACACCTAATAGAGTGCTACAGGGAGACAGGAGGGACAGCTGATCGTCCTCGCAGTGGCAGACCACGTGTAACAACACCTGCACAGGATCGGTACATCCGAACATCACACCTGCGGGACAGGTACAGGATGGCAACAACAACTGCCCGAATTACACCAGGAACACACCAGGAACGCACAATCCCTCAATCAGTGCTCAGACTGTCCGCAATAGTCTGAGAGAGGCTGGACTGAGGGCTTGTAGACCTGTTGTAAGGCAGGTCCTCACCAGACATCACCGGCAACAATGTCGCCTATGGGCATAAACCCACCGTCGCTGGACCAGACAGGACTGGAAAAAAGTGCTCTTCACTGATGAGTCACGGTTTTGTCTCACCAGGGGAGATGGTCGGATTGGCGTTTATCGTCGAAGGAATGAGTGTTACACCGAGGCCTGTACTCTGGAGCGGGATCGAGGTCAAGGGTCCGTCATGGTCTGGGGCAGTGTGTCACAGCATCATCGGACTGAGCTTGTTGTCACTGCAGGCAATCTCAATGCTGTGCGTTACAGGGAAGACATCCTCCTCCCTTCCTGCAGGCTCATCCTGACATGACCCTCCAGCATGACAATGCCACCAGCCATACTGCTCGTTCTGTGTGTGATTTCCTGCAAGACAGGAATGTCAGTGTTCTGCCATGGCCAGCGAAGAGCCCGGATCTCAATCCCATTGAGCACGTCTGGGACCTGTTGGATCGGAGGGTGAGGGCTAGGCCCATTCCCCCCAGAAATGTCTGGGAACTTGCAGGTGCCTTGGTGGAAGAGTGGGGTAACATCTCACAGCAAGAAACTGGCAAATCTGGTGCAGTCCATGAGGAGGAGATGCACTGCAGTACTTAATGCAGCTGGTGGCCACACCAGATACTGACTGTTACTTTGGATTTTGACCCCCCCTTTGTTCAGGGACACATTATTCCATTTCTGTTAGTCACATGTCTGTGGAACTTGTTCAGTTTATGTCTCAGTTGTTGAATCTTGTTATGTTCATACAAATATTTACAAATGTTAAGTTTGCTGAAAATAAACGCAGTTGACAGTGAGAGGATGTTTCTTTTTTTGCTGAGTTTATGTCTTTCGCCTCGGCCTCATTGAAGTAAAAGTTTTAGTACAAATTGAGGTTAGTGATAGCTGTTCTGATGTCCAGAAGCTCTTTTTGGTCATAGGAAATAATGGCGGAAACATCATGTACAAAAAAATTATGTACAAAAAAAAATACACAAAATAGCACAATTGGTCTGTAAAACGGCTGCTATTCCCTCTAGCGCCATCATACGTTTTGTATGGTTATATAAGACAGAAGGGTACTTAAGGCAAAAATGAAGTAGGGTGGTTGGTCAGGTTGGATGGGTAGGCGTATAACACAAATGTCTAGCATGTGTGTTTGAATCTCATTATAGACAACTTTAGCATTTTAGCAACTTAACATTTTAGCTAACATTACTTTTTACCTACTTTGCAACTACTTTACATCTTAGCTAACCCTAACTCTAACCTTAACCCTAACCTCTAACACTAACCCCTAGCCTAGCTAATGTTAGCAACCTAGCTAACAGTACCGTTAGCCACCTATCCACCACAAATTGGAATTCGTAACATGTCATACATTTAGCAATTCATAACATATTGTAGAAATTGCAATTTGTAACATATCATACGAATTGTAATTCGTAGCATATCATACCAAATGGAAGATGGACATTCACAAATTAATACATACCATACGAAACGTAACATATCCTTCTAATTGGAGTGTCCCGGATTTACATTTACATCTACACCCGAGTCCAGGTTGCAGCATTAGGTCTGAAGACAGCCTGCTCAAACGTAATTTCCCAGTGCAGTAGCTAGGTAACAGTGAACACTATCACAACCAAGTGTCATTTCAACAGAACCAGTCCACAGGAGGTCTTGTAAAATAATGGTCAAATATGATGCCACTAGCCTTCAGTGGGCAAGAGTACGACGTGTATTTTGGGGTATTATTAGTTACAGTTTAATTTCAAATATGACATTTGGACTAGTGAGAAAAGCAAGAAAGGTAGAGTTTCAAATCCAAAACTATCTAGCGAGTTGAGTTGAGAGCAAGACAGCAGCACGAGCTTTGGCCTTTGTATGGGAAATGCGGTGGATAAATTGTAACAATAATTGGTTTACAAATGATACACCGAAGACAGCTTGATACAGTTGTTACAGATACTGTTCAGGCTCACATACCGTTGATGAATGCCAAACTTTTTCATGCCGTCTCCCACGTGTGTCATCACTTATGGAGAAACGAGACGTTGGCGGGGATAAAGATTTTGACTATTTCTTTGGTCAACATTACGTGATAGTCACCTTCCAATTGGACAAAGTGGAGTGGTCTTTGTTGATAGCAGTCAGCTCAGCCACACCAAGAGAAGACAGGAATATGAACATAATTTGCACATATTATCAGTTCATGCATAACTGAGTTCTCACAAACTACCAATACGTTAAAGTAAAACTTGCAGAAGCAAATATACTTCTAACATGCTCACTAACATGATACAACATTGTAGCTTATAAACTGTAGGCTACCCTAACCTTTTCCACATTTTATTTTCAATAGATTTTTTAGAAGTGTGTTCTTGTAAAAAACAATAAACACTGAGTGTATAAAACATTAGGAACACCTGCTCTATCCATGACATAGAATGATCAGGTGAAACTAGGATCCCTTATTGATGTCACCTGTTAAATCGACTTCATTCAGTGTAAATGAAGGGGAGGAGATTTTTAAGCTTTGAGACAATTGAGACATGGATTGTGTGTGTTTGCCATTAAGAGTGGTCTTTGAACGTGGTATGGTAGTAGGTGCCAAAGCTGCTGGGTTTTTCATGCTCAACAGTTTCCCGTGTGTATCAAGAATGGTCCATCACCCAAAGGACATCCAGCCAACTTGACACAATCTGATTCTGAGAGCCATATCAGATCACATTTGGAAAATATGGAGCCAAACACGTGAGTGAGCTTAGGACTGGGAAATTCCTCTAGAGCAAATGAGGAGAGAATCATACAACTAGAGTGATTATGCACATAGATCTGTATCACTCCCTCTCCACCCATCTGTTTTGCAAAGGTCTGAGTTATGTCTGCACAGTCAGGCAGGCAGACTGCACACTGACTAAACTCAGCAAGAGGCACACTAGACCATTACGACAAGATTCAGAAATTGAATAGCCTACAGTATGTGTGTCTATATATGTGGGTTGTTTTGCAGATTGCAGTGTATACAGTCCCTGTAAAATTATACATACTGTCATGACTTGACTTTAACATTAATCTGAAGAATGTTATTTATCTAATTAACTATGTTTAATTGTTACCCAATTAAATTAATCATGTAACAATTAACTCATTAGGATCTGGGGCACCACAAGAGCAGTTCTTTAAAGAGTTACCACCTCCTGAATTAAACTCTAAAAGGTTTTTTACCTATCTGTAGCGCTCGTCTTCCTCCTCTTCTGAGGAGGAGTAGTAGGAAGGATCGGAGGACCAATGCGCAGCGTGGTAAGTGTCGATATTTGAATAAAGAAATAGAACACTAAACAAAAACAACAAAGTGAACGAACGAAACCGAAACCGTCCCGTATGCTGAAAACACAGACACAGGAACAATCACCCACCAACCACAATGACAAACAGGCTACCTAAATATGGCTCCCAATCAGAGACAACGACTGACACCTGCCTCTGATTGAGAACCATATCAGGCCAAACACATAGAAACAGACAAACTAGACATACAACATAGAATGCCCACTCACATCACACCCTGACCAAACAAAACATAGAAACATACAAAGCAAACTATGGTCAGGGCGTGACATTATCACATCTATAAACAGTCAATTTATCATTAATCATAACCTAGTATCATATCCCCATTCTGAATAGTTGTAACCTCCTTTCATCTGCAAAAAACGAGCTTTACTTATGATTCAGTACTACACAAATTGGTTTAATTATTTATTTACTAGCTAATTAAATGAGAACACAGGATAAACCTACACACTCTGCACCGGTTATTGACTGGAGACGTAATACGCTGAAAACAGATCCCTAATGGAATGACAACAACATGGATGCTTGTTAAAGAAGAGATGGAGAGAGAGAGAGACAGAGACACTTAAAACTTGTTATGGATCAAATCCCTTCAGCGGGATCGATTTGACAACATCTTGTGAAATGGCAGAGCGCCAAATTCAAATTAAATTACTATAAATATTAAACTTTCATGAAATCACACATGCAATACACCAAATTAAAGCTACACTTGTTGTTAACCTTTCTAGGACACACGTTCCGCTAGCGGAACCCCTGACAACATTCCGCTGGAAAGGCAGCGCAGGAAATTCAAAATTATTTTTTTGAAATATATAACTTTCACACGTTAACAAGTCCAATACAACAAATGAAAGATAAACATCTTGGTAATCTACCCATCGTGTCCGATTTAAAAAATGCTTTACAGCGAAAACACAACATATGATTATGTTAGATCACCGCCAAGTCCAAAAAACACACAGCCATTTTCCCAGCCAAGGAGTCACAAAAAGCAGAAATAGAGATAAAATGAATCACTAACCTTTGATGATCTTCATCAGATGACACTCATAGGACATCATGTTACACAATACATGTATGTTTTGTTCGATAATGTGCATATTTATATCCAAACATCTCAGTTTACATCGGCGCCATGTTCAGAAATGCCTCCAAAATATCCGGGGAAATTGCAGAGAGCCACATCAAATAACAAAAATACTCATCATAAACTTTGATGAAAGATACATGTTTGACATAGAATTAAAGATACACTTGTTCTTAATGCAACCGCTGTGTCAGATTTCAAAAAAACTTTACGGAAAAAGCAAACCATGCAATAATCTGAGACGGCGCTCAGATAGAAACAACATTTCTCCGCCAAGTTGAAGTCAACAGAAATACGAAATGACATGATAAATATTCCCTTACCTTTGATGATCTTCATCAGAATGCACTCCCAGGAATCCTAGTTCCACAATAAATTGTTGTTTTGTTCGATAATGTCCATTATTTATGTCCAAGTAGCTACTTTTGTTAGCACGTTTAGTACGCATATCCAAAACGCTCGTGCAGGTCCAGGCGAACTTCGGACGAAAACTTCAAAAAGTTATATTACAGGTCGAATAAACTTGTCAAACTAAGTATAGAATCAATCTTTAGGATGTTGTTATCATAAATATTCAATAACGTTCCAACCGGAGAATTCCTTTGTGTCCATAGAAGTAATGGAATGCAAGTCGATATCATGTGGAATGCGCATGACCAGGACCTGGCACTCTGCCAGACCACTGACTCAAACAGCTCCCATCCGGCTCAACATCACAGTAGAAGCTTCATTCAACGTTCTACAGACTGTTGACATCTAGTGGAAGGCGTAGGAAGTGCAAACAGATCCATATCCCACTGGGATTTCAATAGGCGATGAGTTGAATATCGACCAGCCTCAGAATTCTCACTTTCTGGTTGGATTTTTTCTCAGGTTTTTGCCTGCCATATGAGTTCTGTTATACTCACAGACATCATTCAAACAGTTTTAGAAATTTCAGAGTATTTTATATCCAATAGTAATAATAATATGCATATATTAGCATCTGGGACAGAGTAGGAGGCAGTTCACCCTGGGAACGCTATTAATCCAAAGTGAAAATGCTGCCCCCTATCCCTAAAAAGTTAATCCAGCCACAGTGTCAGATTTCAAAAAGGCTTTACGGAGAAAGCAAAACATGCTATTATCTGAGGACAGCACCCCATCAAACAAAGACAGACAATCATAATTCAACCCGCCAGGCGCGACACAAAACTCAGAAATAAAGATGTAATTCATGCCTTACCTTTGTTGAGCTTCTTCTGTTGGCACTCCAATATGTCCCATAAACATCACAAATGGTCCTTTTGTTTGATTAATTCCGTCGTTATATATCCAAAATGTCCATTTATTTGGCGCGTTTTATCCAGAAAAACACCAGTTCCAACTCGCGCTACATGACTACAAAATATCTCCTAAATTACCTGTAATCTTTGTCCAAACAACTTTCCTAATACAACTTTAGGTATTTTTTAACGTAAATAATAGATCAAATTTAAGACAGGATAAACTGTGTTCAATACAGGAGGAAAACAAAAAAAGCACGTTCCAGAGCGCGCGCACCAAAACATTAGAGTGCACCTGGAGTGACACAGGAAAATAACAAGGCTACTTCTTCATTTCTCTAAAGAAAAACATCAACCAATTTCTAAAGACTGTTGACATCTAGTGGAAGCTATAGGAACTGCAAGCATATTTCTATTGAAATGACCTTGCCATAGAAAACCAATGGAAAACAGATTGACCTAAAAAAAAATCCCTGAATGGATTGTGCTCGGGGTTTCGCCTGCCAAATCAGTTCTGTTATACTCACAGACTTTATTCAAACAGTTTTAGAAACTTTGGAGTGTTTTCTATCCAAATCCACCTAATTATATGCATATCCTAGCATCTGGGCCTGAGCAGGCAGTTTACTTTGGGCACACTTTTCATCCGGACGTGAAAATAGCACCCCCAAGCCATAAGAAGTTTTAACAGTGCCACATTCAGAAGCTACTCTCACCTACAATAACCATATACTTCGCACACGAACTGCCGCCTGCTTTGAGCAAGAAATCATGAATGTATTTACGTGAAATGCCTGGGTTCACCGGGGATCACTCGGTGAACGGTGCAGCCTTGTAAAGGGTGTTTGACCTTTTCACGGCACGCTTGTAAGGCTTTGATTGTCCGAAATGGTTCCAACAACTCTTCTACTGTTGTCCTTCTTCGTAGTTGTCCGGTATCCGTTGACTTGTCGTGTAGTCCTGAACAAAACTACAGAGTTGATTTTCCTTCCATTCGCTCTTGAAGATACTTCTTTGAAGATAGGCTAGCCAGCCATATCGATGGTTCCCCAGTGGGGAGATGAGAGTAGCGTAATACAACGGTTTGAGCAAAGTAATAGGATGGTCCTAATTAAATTCGCCTTTGAAGATACTTTACTTCGGACAGCTAATCAGCCATACCAGTGATTGTCCGGGAGGTGGTTTTATCATCTCCACCTCGTGTTGAGATTCAAAGTTCAAACCATTTTAAACGTGTAACTGCCACTTCACGCTTTTTCTGGTTCAATGTGTTAATTTTGTAACCCATCATTTATACCTTTTGCTCGAAAGGGGCGGTACCGGCAGACTGGCCCACTCCCTTACCTCACTCCGGGGCGGTGATTACTCACTGTGCAAAGTTATGGAAAACAATTATCTCTTATAACTTATCAAATCACATCCCACTCTTAACAAAAACACTTTCATAATTTTGATCTGACCTATTTGGATTCTCGTGGTCAGTCATGACAATACTGATATTGCAAAATAGGGAGGAGCCTAAACTAGTCACGTGACTGTATTTCATTTTTTATATATATATTTTATTTAAAACCTTTTCTCAATAGGGGGTGCTGTTTTCACTTTGTAAAAATTTCGTTCCCAAATTAAACTGCCTCGTACTCAATTCTTGTACAATATGCATATTATTATTACTATTGGATAGAAAACACTCTCTAGTTTCTAAAACCGTTTGAATTATATCTGTGAGTAAAACAGAACTCAAGTTGGAGCAATTTTCCTGTGAGGAAGTGAGAAATCTGAAATCAGGCAGGCTGTTCTGAGGTCAGTTTATTAATTTGCATGTCTTCTATTGGTCGAGATGCACTGCATACGCCTTCCCCTAGATGTCAGCAAATAGTGAGAATTGGAATGGAGTTGCTAGGCAGATCTGAGGCCATATAAATGGGCTTGGAACATGTGGTGCTGTCTTTTCTTCATTCGCCATGACGCAAGACAGACCTCAGGATTGCGTTCTGGGAAGCTCCCGTTATAGGCCTTAGATATATCTGGCTCTGATTTTATTCGATATAGGTGTTAAAGACATCATAATGTTGTTATTTTAAACCGAGTTATATCAGTTTATATCAGTATATTGCGATTTTCGGTATTTTATTTGTGCTGCGTTATGGTGAGTTGGACACGTCTTCGCCACATGGCTAATGTTTACTGCTAATTCCAAAGTTGAAGGCGACAATCTACAACCGAGCAACGATTCCTCTGGACAAAGGACAACTTGCCCAAGATTCTGATGGGAGCTCATCAAAAAGTAAGAAGTATTTATGATGTTAATTCGTTGTTCTGTTGAAAAATGTAAAACTACTGTTCCGCCATTAATTTCGGTGCGGTCTCGCTTTAACGCACACTGTATGTCGTAGTAACGTTAATTTAAAAAATCTAACACAGCGGTTGCATTAAGAACTAATGTATCTTTCATTTGCTGTCCAACCTGTATTTTTTAGTCAAGTTTATGATTAGTTACTGATTAGATTAGGTGCCTCTCCCAAGATTTCTCCCAACATATTGTTGGCAGCTTGGCTACTATTCTCATTGTATAACCACGATTTGTGCCGCTAAATATGCACATTTTCGAACAAACTCTATATGTATTGTGTAATATGATGTTATAGGACTGTCATCTGAAGAAGTTTGAGAAGGTTAGTGAAAAAATGTATATCTTTTGCTGGTTTATTCGTTATCGCTATTGTTGGCTTGAATCAATGCTGTTGTGTGGTTGGCTATTGTAGTAAGCTAATATAATGCTATATTGTGTTTTCGCTGTAAAACACTTAAAAAATCTGAAATATTGGCTGGATTCACAAGATCTTTGTCTTTCATTTGCTGTACGCTGTGTATTTTTCATAAATGTTTTATGATGAGTATTTAGGTAATTCACGTTGGTCTCTGTAGTTATTCTAGTTGCTTTGGTGAGAGTTGTGATGGTGGCTGCAATGTAAAACTATGATTTATACCTGAAATATGCACATTTTTCTAACAAAACATATGCTATACAATAAATATGTTATCAGACTGTCATCTGATGAAGTTGTTTCTTGGTTAGTGACTATTTATATCTTGTGTCTTTTGCTATCGTGGTTAGCTAATAGAAATACATATTGTGTCTTCCCTGTAAAACATTTTAAAAATCAGAAATGATGGCTGGATTCACAAGATGTGTGTCTTTCATCTGGTGTCTTGGACTTGTGATTTAATGATATTTAGATGCTAGTATTTACTTGTGACGCTATGCTAGGCTATGCTAGTCAGCTTTTTTACTGATGGGGGTGCTCCCGGATCCGGGATTGTGATGAAGTAGAAGTTAACTAGGCAAGTTATGTGTGTACTGTATCCATGTGTGTGCACTGTATGTGTGTATGTGTATCATTAGTGTGCGTGCGCGTGCGTGTGTGTGTGCATGTGCGTGTGTGTCAAGGGAGATTTGAGAGAGGAAATGTTCCAGATGTTGAAACTACAAAGAATGAGTGAGAGCAGAGAAGGGGAAGGGGGGGACAGAAGAGAGAGAGAGAGAACAGAAAGAGAACAGGGGAAGTTGGTTTGTTTTCAGCAATGTTCCAACACGTGCAGAATGGACCTCTACAGTGATGTGTATTCATGGAGCCAAGGGAAGCCAGGCTCTCCCCCAAAAATTCCAAAATTAAATATAAAATCTTTAGTCTCTCTGTGTTTCATAATTTTCATTCAACTCGCAAGAGGCTGAATATATCTCACTGGAGAAAGCATCCGAGCAAGTGAAACAGCGCGCCTCTGTCTAAGAATGTGTAGCATATCTATCTGATGTTGTCTGCTCAGAAAGAATATGACATTGTTGCCGCCTGTAGCATTGAATGCAAGGGAAGCCATAAATTCATACATTGTGCCCCTTGCCTGAGAGAATGGAAGTTCAATATGTAGCTAGATGTAATAGGTTAATGTTAACTAGCTGACCTGGCACATCGTTGCCCATGAAAGGAAGTTAGGCTAGGGAGCAAGCATTTTAGCAGGTTAGCCTAGGACAACAAAAACTAAAAGCGTGTAATATATAACAGAGTCATGAAAAAGAGGAAGATGACATTGGCGTTTCTGAGTTTCTGAGTGTTTTTTTCTACTTGCACAAACACACGCACACACACACACACACACACACACACACACACACACACACACACACACACACACACACACACACACACACACACACACACACACACACACACACACACACACAAACCAGTGCCATGGACAGCCATATCATATTAAGCTTACGTTGATTGGACTAAATTGTTTTTGGTATCTTAGTTGTCCCTGTATTAGACTAATAAGCACAGGTGATTTGATGATGTTGAAATATTGAAGTTGAAATGGTGCTGGAATAGTGGAAGCAGTTCCTGTTTTCTTTGCGACTTGCGTTAGCTCTCCGTGGTTCTAAATCAATAGTTGTTTATTAGTCCGAAAATGGCGGAAACATTAACTTGCTTGACCATGCTGTAGTAGGTCATGTAACTGTTTGTTTGTGGACTTCACTGTACAGATGTTGCTCTCGAGTTTTGTGATGAAACAAAGGTGTGGTTGGATTTATTCTGCCACTGTGTCTTCTTATTGTCTCAGCCTTAGGCTTACATATCACGGTGGGAAGGGATATGACTAACAGGTTATAGAGCAAACAACGCAATTATCACAACACATGGGTTGTAATATGGCTTTTTTTCAGCTACTGGACCTCTAGAGAGAATTTGACAATAGATCCTGATAATTAGGACAGCAGCACTACTGGCAATTAGTGCCTTTAGCAGAGGACACGGCTGTCAGAGGGCTAACATTGTCCAATGCTACCAGCGCAACACACAGGGATGCACAAACAATCCACAGAACACTTGTAGGTAAGCATTTCACTGTAAGGTTTCACCTGTTGTATTGGGCGCATGTGACTAATAAAATTTGATTTGATTTGTGTTTAGTGAGTCCATCAAATCAGAAGCAGTAGAGATGCCAGAGATGTTCTCTTGATGAGTGCGTGAATTGGACCATCTTCCTGTCCTGCTAAGCATCCAAAATGTAACTAGTACTTTGGGTGTCGGGGAAAATGTATGGAGTAAAAAGTACAATATTTTCTTCAGGAATGTAGTCAAGTAGAAGTTGTCAAATATATAAATAGTACAGATACCCCCAAAAACTACTTAAGTAGCACTTCAAAGTATTTTTACTGAAGTACTTTACACCACCGTTCAGAACCAAGTCCTTGCTATTTACAGAAAATCTTTTGGTATTTCTCCAGTAGGTTTCCTCAAGGAGAAACTCCCCCTTCAGTAAATACTACAGTCAACAAAAACACTACAGTAAATACTACATTAAAGTCTGCAAAAAGCACTACAGTGAATACTATAGTATTTTCTCACGTGGGTCTCTCTCTCCCAGATTCAAATTCTCTTCTGCAATGGCATCGGAATGCTAAGTAGAATTTTTCAGAAGCAGTAACCAATTCAACAGACATTAACGTATCGGCCTATGTATTTGATGTGTTTTTGTATCTGCCTGTCTGTTTTCTATGGTCATTCATTTCTCTCTCTCTCTCTCTCTCTCTCTCTCTCGTGTGTGTGTGTGTGTCCCTGGCTGAGGGAGATGTTGTCTCTGTGTAAACACATCCCAGAGCCACTGAGTACATATCATTAGGTTTACATAAACACACCGTGGGACCAGGAAGTTGAGCAGGCTTCACCAGACTCGTTGCCTAGCTCACCTCACCTGCTATTTACCAAACCTCTCATCTGTAGCCTGTAGACGCACAGTCACACACACACACACTAAATGTCACCTCACAAAGCCACTGTGACATGTTCACACACTCTAATTATTCTGGCCTTCTCAGAAATTACACCTCATCCTTGTGTCAGTGAAAACCCATGCATGAATCAGCATAGTGCAATATGGAGGTGTGGTGTGGTTGACGGTGGGACAGCTGTTTAAGATGGGCTAGCTGCCATAGCCTCTATATACTCTATGTCACTGTTACTGTTTGGTTTTTGACACCAGTTATTATCTGTCATCTAGGACTTATGGAGTGGTCACTATAGTCATATGGCCTCCCCACAGAGATTTAGGGGGGCTATAAGAGTTAGACTTTCTGCTGATGTACACACACATGTACACACACATACACACATATACTTCACACACTTCTCCCTCTCCACGCCCTGTTCTGTTCCGTCTTCATTCCCCAGCAGACCACGTCCTGTTCTGTGCCGTCTTCATTCCCCAGCAGACCACGTCCTGTTCTGTGCCGTCTTCATTCCCCAGCAGACCACGTCCTGTTCTGTGCCGTCTTCATTCCCCAGCAGACCACGTCCTGTTCTGTTCCGTCTTCATTCCCCAGCAGACCACGTCCTGTTCTGTTCCGTCTTCATTCCCCAGCAGACCACGTCCTGTTCTGTTCCGTCTTCATTCCCCAGCAGACCACGTCCTGTTCTGTGCCGTCTTCATTCCCCAGTAGACCACGTCCTGTTCTGTTCCGTCTTCATTCCCCAGTAGACCACGCCCTGTTCTGTGCCGTCTTCATTCCCCAGTAGACCACGCCCTGTTCTGTGCCGTCTTCATTTCCCAGCAGACCACGTCCTGTTCTGTTCCGTCTTCATTCCCCAAGAGCTACAGGAGCTATGATATGATCTTAAGGTCACAGCAATAGTAACCCGTGGAGATGTCCAACAGCAGCCTCTAGTGCCTGAGCCCACGTAAAGTTCCTTTCCCATGTTATAAATACATGCAGTTTCCAACACAAGGGTCAATGGACAGACAGGAACATTTTTAAGGAAAATGTTGCACCCTGTTGCTCATGCTCCCTGACACATACCACATTCGTGAAAGAATGGCGCCGGAGGGGATGGTTGCTGTTTTACTGGCTTCTAAACAACTATTTTGTGTTTTTTCGCATTGTTTGTAACTTATTTTGTACATAATGTTGCTGCTACCGTCTCTTATGACCGAAAAGAGCTTCTGGATATCAGAACAGTGATTGCTCACCTCAAACTGGACCAATATTTTTTCTTTAATGAGTCCGAGCGGGACACTAATCCGGACGCTTATAAGAAATATCGCTATGCCCTCAGACGAACCATCAAACAGGCAAAGCGTCAATACAGGATAAAGATTGAATCCTACTACACCGGCACTGACGCTTGTCGGATGTGGCAGGGCTTGCAAATTATTACGGACTACAAAAGGAAACCCAGCCGCGAGCTGCCCAGGAACGCGAGCCTACCAGATGGGCTAAATACCTTTTATGCTCCCTTCGAGGCAAGCAACACTGAAGCATTCATGAGAGCACCAGCTGTTCTGGACGACTGTGTGATCACACTCTCCGTAGCCGATGTGAGCAAGACCTTTAAACAGGTCAACATTTACAAGGCCGCGGGGCCAGATGGCTTACCAGGACGTATACTCAGAGAATGCGCGGACCAACTGGCAAGTGTCTTCACTGACGTTTTCAACCTCTCCTCTCTCACTTTACCCCTACCTACATGTACAAATTACCTCGACTAACCTGTACCCCCGCACATTGTCTCGGTATTTAGCCACGTTATTGTTATTTTATTGTGTTACTTTTTTTTAAACTTTAGTTTATTTAGTAAATCATTTTTTAACTATATTTCTTGAACTGCATTGTTGGTTAAGGGCTTGTAAGTAAGCATTTAAGTAAGCATTTACACCTGTTGTATTCGGCGCATGTGAAAAATAAAAATAACATTTGATTTGACATATTGGTATTGGAAGTCCCTCTGAAGGAAAATTACAACCACCAAGTCATGCCACATAGCATCTCACATTACACCTCCCTACATCAACAACACAACGCCATCACATCATCAAAGGAAGGTTGATGAAGGACTCACATGGGCTAGTAATGATGTGAGCCGCTGTTATCAAACGAACATTCAGAACTGATTCTTGTCACAGGCCCCACTCCTCATAAAATGACATCTGTGTTTAAAGTGTTGCATGTCTGTGATAAAAGGCCTGCCAATCAAACAAATCCCTTGGTTGAGTAGCTAAAGGGGTTTTGGCATTTTCCCAAATATCTCTATACCTTGTAAATCGCCACAACAAAATGCAATCAAAGCTGCTTCTGCTGTAGTGATGGCGCTCATTTAGGAATCCTTTGAACTAAGATTATTATCCCAACCCCCCCAGTACCCCTCCCCACTGCAACACAGTTCAGAGAGTACATTTCACAGGGCTCATCTGAGTTTCTCAGTAATGATACTGTTCATCTTATGCTGTACTAACCCTGACTCTCTCTACCCAGTTAACCAGGGGTGTCAAACAAATTTTGCCCCGGGGGCCGTATTTGGCCTGCAACAAGGTCCGGAGGGCCACAATGAAAATGTGTTATATTTTCTGTCCATCAAAATGTTCAAATACGTTTTGATACTCTCTGACTGTCTAGCTTTCATTTGGTTAATTATTAGCGAGCTGGACATAGTATGTAAGTTGCTCCATTATCATTTCTACAGTTTCCATTTGGTTTTAGTCATTTTTAAGTACATTGAGTTTGTTTCCCCCACCAAAAAATGTTTGTACATTTTTTTTATACAAAAACATATATATTTTTTTTAATTATTTACTTAAACCACCCGCGGGCCGGATTGGACCCCCATGTGGGACACAGTGGAAAGTTATTTTGCAGCAGGTTGTGGAGGGACAAAGCACTAAGATATGCACGACATTGTGTACTGAGAACTGCTGTTAGCTTAACTTAGCCATAAAGTGACCGAAGGCCACACCAAGTCTAAAGGTACAGATAATTGAGAGGAATTAATTAATTGAGAGGAATATGAAAGGTTGACGCCTAGTGCAATGCACTGACTGATACTCATCAAACAGAATAAATCTAAAATGTGCCATCACTCTACGTATGTGACCTTTGAACACACACACACACACACACACACACACACACACACACACACACACACACACACACACACACACACACACACACACACACACACACACACACACACACACACACACACACACACACACACACACACACACACTGTCCATTGAGCGAGAAGTCTCAAAGATGTCAGTGTGGGAAAATTTGACTTGGTGCCATTTAAAAAAAAATACCCTTCAACCCCCCTCTCTCTCTCCCTCTCAACCCACCCTTTCCACAACAACATGTTGAGAGAACTTCCAGGAATCTCGTTTTTTTGTCTCTCCATAAAATAACTTGTTGTACATCTGGCGTGTGATTGGCTAAAGTGACAGCTCAACTCTGCAGAGTTCACAAGCAGTGCACATACACTGTACCTGTGTTTGGGTGAGAGCTAAGACACCTAACTAAATAATTGCTTGATGTAGGCTAAGTTAGTTGTTTACTGTCTAGCTCTGCAGCATCTTAACATAGACCTCCTTTAGATGTTGTTGTTGTTGTTGTCAATGTTTTTGTATTATGTGTTTAGTCATGGCACCAGAAAATGTCACCTTTATAGTTCCTGGAAGCATAGTCAGCCTGTCGTGGTGTGGGTGTCTAGACCTGGTTTTGTGCAGCAGTCCTTGTGTCACCAGAAAGCAAGACTTGCTTTTGTGTGTTTGTCATCAGGGAGTGGGTGAAATATCTGTTTACAGGCTGCAGAGTGCTCTTGCTGCACTCACAGGACCTGCCCTAGCCACATAAGTAGCCTCTGTGAGTTGGGGTCTCAATTTACTGTTGATAGTTAGAATAGTAGACTACACAAAGTGCAATTTGGTCAGCAGTTTTTCTCTCATTATGTCTGTCACTGACAGTCTCTCAAATAAATCCAGTATGTCAGCTAAAAATGATTAGATTGGTAAATTATTCTAGCCAGCTATCTAAACTTGTAGTAATCATGGTGGAATACCGACCAGGCATGCAGGGCACATGCCCAGGGGCCATGACCACCAGGGATCCCACATTGATTTTGTTAGTCACTCTCACGCATATATCATATTACCATGGCATAACTCATGGTAAAAGTGTAGATTTACAGGAAAATAATTTTAAACCTGCAAAAATATCTCTCCACCCTCTAATCGTGAAATGTAAGATTAATAAAGTTAACATTCAGTTAATAGTAATTAAGACAATGCTTAGCAGATTGATTGTGTTTTCCTTTTCTGTAATACACATGATTTCCAGTGTTCTGTGTGGCACTCATTTATGTACATGTTGATGGTCACTAGACTTGATACTGAATGTTATGGATTGTTGTCATATCTGTTGATAAGGATTGACGCCAGACTGGCGATACAAGGACCAAGGACACTGGTTGTTATTGTTTTCTGTGACACTGTGATTCTGTAGCAGTTGATGTTGTGACTTCCTACAAGCCTCTCGGCAGGTGTTTTACAAAACATTCCCACTCGGCACAGACGTCAGTTCAACGTTTAGTTTTGATTTACATTTGGTTGATTTGTCACTAACGTGAATTCAACAAAAATGTCACCATGTCATTGGATTTAGGTTAAAAGTTGGGTGAAAAAAATACAAAATTCCCTTTCCTTCATGACTTTTTCATATCCAATCAGTTTTCCACCTTGATTCAACGTCATTACACCAGTTTTTGCCCAGTGGGTTGGTGCTGTTAGATTAGAATATAAGGGCCTGCTTAGGCGAGTTAGACATGTTCTGTGCTCTAATGCTGGATGTTGTCTCCCTGTGGCAACTTGTATTAAACCATAGTGGTTTTGATTGACTTTATCTGTGACTGCTCTTCTCTTTTATTCACCTTGGAAATCCCTACTACACACTCCTTGGCAAAATAGGTAACATTTCAGGAAATCAGCTGTAAAACTGCTCTCTTCCCCATGGCAAAATCTGTAGACTTACTTAAAAGCTGCTCAAAAGGGGGGCCACTAGAATGTTTTGCGCGCGAGGTGGGGGGCCTATAAAAGGCTAGGGCTGGCCCTGTGTGTGTGTGAGTGTGGGCTGTTGTCTGAGAGTAGGCTCTAGTTTGCGAGTAAAGATGTGGAATGTCTAGAGTATTGGATAGGAGATACATCACAGAGGTTATGTGTGCATGGCTGTGTGTCTATCTCTATCTTCCCCTCTCTCCTGTCTAGGAACGTGATTAGCTGATACAGCTTAAACCATTTGACCTACAGAAACCTCTCCAACTGCGAGCCAGAAGTTGCCTCTCAGCTCAGCTCTGAGGCGTCAGCCATCCTGTTTCCTCTCCTGCTCAAGTACAAGGGTGACTTTACAGTACGTGATTTGTTTAGCCTTGTTAGTACAATAGGCTCAACACGAGTTCATTCTACCAGATGCATGATAAAGGAAGTGTATTCAGATATAGGGTTTATGAGGAGGTGGGCCTATTAAGGGCGTCTGCTGAAGGAAACGAATGGTTCATCCTGTCCTCGCCACCCGCTTCGCTGATTTAGCCACTCAGACCATTGTGTGACATTTAAATCCACTCGGAACATCTCTACACTACTTGACATTTAACAAATGGCTCTGTAGGAATGCAAATACAGGGAGGTTCCAAGAGTGCTTACATAATTCAACAGAATACGTAAGCACTGGTTCAAAGTTGAAGCAAGTGACACTGAATTTACAGCTGTGCTGATAAGGCCTTATCTATCCCTGCTATCTCAGGGCTTTCACACTCAAACTGTCATAGCATTAGTGTATCCCCTCTGATCTCTCTAAGCCCCTCTCCCTGCCCACAGCATGATGCGTACAGTAGCTCCACCACAGTTGCAGGTCAGGAGCTGAGTCTGCACTGAGTCAGCAGGCCGGCGGCATTACTAGTGTTTCTGATGATGGTGGTAGGAGTTGAATACTGGGATTGTACAGTACAGTCTAGCTACTGTAAACACCATTTCAATAGGATGTGTTATTCGCCAAACAAATGTTACATAGTGCACTAGGCTGTTTAAACAAAAACAAACATTTAAACAAAAACAAAAACTATAAGTCTGACATATGGCTGAATTCAGCTCGCTGATGTCCTTCGAATGGTGTGTATTATACTAAACCACCTAGTTCCATAAGCGTGTTTATTATGTGCCGTACTAAACCACCTAGTTCCATAAGCGTGTATATTATGTGCCGTACTAAACCACCTAGTTCCATAAGCGTGTATATTATGTGCCGTACTAAACCACCTAGTTCCATAAGCGTGTATATTATGTGCCGTACTAAACCACCTAGTTCCATAAGCGTGTATATTATGTGCCGTACTAAACCACCTAGTTCCATAAGCGTGTATATTATGTGCCGTACTAAACCACCTAGTTCCATAAGCGTGTATATTATGTGCCGTACTAAACCACCTAGTTCCATAAGCGTGTATATTATGTGCCGTACTAAACCACCTAGTTCCATAAGCGTGTATATTATGTGCCGTACTAAACCACCTAGTTCCATAAGCGTGTATATTATGTGCCGTACTAAACCACCTAGTTCCATAAGCGTGTTTATTATGTGCCGTACTAAACCACCTAGTTCCATAAGCGTGTATATTATGTGCCGTACTAAACCACCTAGTTCCATAAGCGTGTTTATTATGTGCCGTACTAAACCACCTAGTTCCATAAGCGTGTATATTATGTGCCGTACTAAACCACCTAGTTCCATAAGCGTGTTTATTATGTGCCGTACTAAACCACCTAGTTCCATAAGCGTGTATATTATGTGCCGTACTAAACCACCTAGTTCCATAAGCGTGTATATTATGTGCCGTACTAAACCACCTAGTTCCATAAGCGTGTATATTATGTGCCGTACTAAACCACCTAGTTCCATAAGCGTGCCTGCAAAATGTTCATTGGCTCAGGGAGGCTCATGTGATTTCAACAGCTATAGACAGACTTCCGTGTGAGGTAGAGTGAACTGCGAGGTACCATACCATTAAACGTGTCTCGCTCGGGGCAACCCAAAGACCCATTTAGTCTCTGTAGGACTAGACATCAGCCCCCCAAACCTCTTAAAATGTAAAATATGATATGGACACAACAACAGCAAAAACACAACAAAAAGAAGCAGCTGGGCCTCCCAAGTTGTATGTTGTATTGTTTGTCCAAACAGAGGGGCCAATGCTACAGTCAAATTCATGGAACTAGTACCTCAATATCTTTTTCCCCCTTTTTTATTATTACTCATAATTTCATAATACATTTAAACAGTATAAGACACATAATCCTTGATGTCATGTGATGAACCCTGTGTTAGAAACAATATTTGCAAAGGATTCAAATGGTGAAAAGCCTTATTCATTCACATTAATAATTTATAGAATTTTTTATTTGAATGTATGATGAGCCTTTGCAATGCCAATTCAGTACGTCTCACACACACAAATATGAACCAGTCCACTGTATTCTACATCTCTATAGCTTTCTGTGGATATAAGTGTTTACCAGTCTATTCTTCATGGCCCCCTCTATACTGTCTTTTATTCGGGCATAGCTAATATAGTCAAAAAAACGCTACAAGGCTGCCAGCTCAAGAGAATGGACAGATATGGCTTCTTCATCAACTTCTTCTTCATTGGTATCATGGCGATTACACATTTTGTTTGTGCATACCGCCACCTACTGTGCGGCAGTATGTGTTCAATCACATTACATTTTGTGATACAAAACCAAAAAAAGGAAAGGGGAAAATAAAAAATAAAACAAATGCACCACTAACTAACCCTACACATATAAACATTTAAATAAACAAAAAACACCACCCTATTTCACTACTTTGACACTATCTGCTCCTGCACCATGCCACCGGCCCTTGGAGGACGGGACACCACCACTCAACACACCTTGTAACTCTTCTCTGTAGCTGCCACCACAACATCTATTTTCTGTGATTTATGTTCCATTTCTGCGGTACAGTTGATAACCATTGCTATGAATGCTAAGAAGCCAACCCATTGCATGTATCACTCGTTGGCCTATCCCTCTGTGCTGACATAGTCATCAACTACTCACAGGGATCCTCTCAGGATCCTTCAACCTTGACCCATCCTCTTCTACTTTCTTCACTGCCTCAGCATACGACCGTTCTGCACTACTCTGACTCTGGCCACCTCCATCTGCCTCTCTCGCACCGGACTTCCGATCCGTAGCAACATAGGCACCCCTACAGTTGACACAGACAACTTTATCCTCCAAAACGACACAATCCTTGGTCCCATGCCCTCTTGCACACTTCCCACATCTTGGAATCTCCCTTCCTACACACGGTTGCGACATGACCATAAACGTTGCACCTGAAACACTGCAGTGGATTCGGCACAAAAGCTATAACAGGATAACTGATATATCCTAACACAATTTTGTCAGTTAAAAACTCAGACTCAAGAACTCAAAACAACTGACAGGGATTCCTCTGTTTCCCCACTCTCACCACCAGGTCTGCGTCGCACCAAACGGCAGGCACCACAAACACCAGGAATCCTCAAGCTCAATTGCTTCATCTGTACACTACCCCAGAAATCACTCCTTTCATCAATGGTACCCTACTCCTAAGCGCAAAGCAAGAAACAGATATTGACTCAAGTTGCGTGACACGGAGCGCCCGCTCCCTCTGGTCTGAAGAAACACAAACAAATATCATAAGTCCACTACAGGTTACCTTCACTGATTCAACTGCATCCAACTCCTTTCCTACCCACCCTGAAACTATAAATGGATCTGCCAAAAGGCAAGGATATACTTTCTCCAAAAATGTCACTCCTACTGGACCAGATTCTTCTTTATCATGTCCATCGATGCCAATAGCCGAGCTTTACACCACACCTTCCACCTCACTTAACTCGCCCTCATTCACTTCCATTTTAACTCCAGAACTCTGGCGCACGGCTCGCTCTGTTTGCACTTGACACCAATCTTCTTCGACACCCTGCCTCCATTTTTATCGTCATCTTCCTCAAATTCAAATTCAACCTCTGCTTTCCTCTTCAACCTCTTCTTCCTCTTTTTCCCTCCATTCCTCCTCAGAAATCCACCTTTCTGTGTCCCTGTCCCAATATTCCTCTTCTCCCGACATTGCTTGCCACAGACTGCCTCATTCCCTGACAAATATGGCACTGGTCAATATTTGTGTTACACCATCTAGGAGGTTGACTCTGATGGGAACTCACTCAATAACCAGGAGTGATACAGTATCTGGTCTTAAGAAACAGGAACAGCGGCAGCTAACAGAGTAGTGACAGTTTAAACACACACTGACCATGACCGTGGAGATCAACACTGCCACTGCCAACAGGTGCTCTCAGGTCAGAGGTCAAAAGTAAGATGGTATGGAGTAGGGTGTCCACACAGCAAATTGACCAGTGTTACCTAGAGTTGATTTTTGAATGTAACATGTCTAGTGTTAACTCTCTAGGAGTGAAATTAACACCCAGTGGTATAAAAGGGAAGGGGGATACCTATTCAGTAGTACAACTGAATGTTTTCAACTGAAATGTGTCTTCCGTATTTAACCCAACCCCTCTGAATCAGAAACCCCAGTGTTGATGTTAACCAGTGTTGAGTGTCAGGTTGTGATGGTTTCAGTTTTACTCTACTCATTATCATATTTCCCAGCATGCTCTATTGCAGCTAGATTTTGGGGGATTGTTTTTAATATCTGTGTTTTTGCATTTACATTTATTGATTAATATTATGCGACACAAAGATAAATAATATACATATTTCTAAACATATCCAATCAGTTAGTTACAAATGGTTGTTCCAGTTTAAATGGTTTAGGTAAGGGGGTTTCGACTCGTACCCTACTAGTCCGGAGCCTGCTGGGTTTCTTTTCTACCTGATCATTAATTGCACCCACTTGGTGTCCGAGGTCTAAAATCAATCCCTGATTAGAGGGGAACAATGAAAAAACACAGTGGAACTGGCTTTGAGGCCCAGATTTGAGTTTGAGGGGTGTAGGTCATGTCCCTTATCAATGTTCCTAACCCTGACAGGCATTCTGAATACAGGTTGTGAAGGAATAAAAATTCCAGCTGGTGGATATCTTAACTCTCAGCATAATGTGACTTGCAGGCCGATATGTCGCTTGTAAACCAGGAGGTTGCTAACACCAATGTGTTAGGGTAAAACTTGGCCATGCAGTTGCCTAGAACCGCATGTACTGTACACATAATGAGAAGAATAGCAGAAGGCGGTTTGAAATTCGGAATGCAAAATGATGTGTGTTACGGGTTGGGGAAAGATGCCAACTTAATACTTTCACAACCGTGGCTTTGGACAGGGGTTGAGACTATTACATAATAAGACCCCAGTTATTAGAGGAGACAGATATGGAGTCAGGCTTTGCTTGGATTGTGACCAAGATTGGAATTTTACACATGAGCCAGTCAGGGTGATTTTAAAGTAGAGCAACCCACCAAACATTGCATTATCCATTATGGGAAATTATATAACGGGTGGGACTAATTCTGAATGCTGATTGGTTAAAACCGCATTCCAGTCGAAGTCTATTCAACTTACCACTGGCTAAATCTATGACGTTAAAATGACTATTTAGTTCACTATCTCATCAGCCCAGCCAAGCAATTTATAAACTTGATCTCCACTATAAAATGCATGTAGACATTATCTCACATTTCTTTTAGACTAACATTTAGTTTTCAACAGTGGAGATTTGTATAAATCTTGATGTCTGTCTCTCTGACATTTGCAACATTATTTCAATATTCAAATTCGATCTCCAGCCGTCCCATAGTAATGAACGTGTCAGGATGAGACAGAAAAGCAGGCAGTGTTTCTCAGCAAGTGGAAATCGTGAATCAGCTGGTATCATTTTTATGGATATATCTAAAAAAATGTTAAGTAAGAAAAGGTCAAACGAAACCAAATGCAGTTTGAAGTTTTTCCAGCTTCAGTTTGAAGTGATTGTGTTAGTGGTGTTGTTGGCTACCTCCTCTGAACAACAGTGTCCTGATGAGTGAGCACATTTTCTATGCCAGGTGAAATCACACCTCTTTAGCTCATTGTTATGGATGTACCCAAAGAAATGTCACTAGAAAACAGCTTAAACAAATGCAAATGCGGCTACTTTGCTGTTATTCTGGCTGCACTTTTTGACGTGAAGGTAAGTTAGCCGTAGTTGGCTAGCTAGCAAGTAAGGGATAAGAAGTTTGGCAATTGAACGTTTAGAACGAACGACTGGGTCGCGTCCATACAGTGCATTCGGAAAGTATTCAGACCCCTTCCTTTTTTCCACATTTTGTTACATTACAGCCTTATTCTAAAATGGATTAAAGTAAATGTTTTCGTCATCAATCTACACACAATACCCCATAATCCCAAAGCGAAAACAGTTGTTTATAAATGTTTGCAAATTTATAAAAATTCAAAAACAGATAACTTATTTACATAAGTATTCAGAACCTTTGCTTTGTGTCTCGAAATTGAGCTCAGGTGCATCCTTTTTCCATTGATCATCCTTGAGACGTTTCTACAACTTGATTGTACGTGATTTGGAAAGGCACATACACCTGTCTACAGTATATACGGTCCCACAGCTGACAGTTCATGTCAGAGCAAAAACCAAGTAGTGAGGTGGAAGGAATTGTCCGTAGAGCTCCGAGACAGGATTGTGTCGAGGCAGATCTGGGGAAGGGTATCAAAACATTTATGCATTAAATGCATTTAGCATTAAAGGTCCCCAAGAACACAGTGGTCTCAATCATTCTTAAATGGAAAACGTTTAGAACCACCAAGACTCTTCCTAGAGCTGGCCGTCCAGCCAAACTGAACAATCGGGGGAGAAGGGCCTTGGTCAGGGAGGTGACCAAGAACCCGATGGTCACTCTGACAGAGCTCCAGAGTTCCTCTGGAGATGGGAGAACCTTTCAGAAGGACAACCATCTCTGCAGCACTCTACCATTCAGGCCTTTATGGTAGAGTGGCCAGATGGAAGCCTCTCCTCAGTAAAAGGCACAAGACAGCCTGCTTGGAGTTTGCCAAAAGGCACCTAAAGGACTCTCAGACCATGAGAAACAAGATTCTCTGGTCTGATGAAACCAAGATTGAACTCTTTAGCCTGAATGCCAAGCGTCACGTCTGGAGGAAACCGTGGCACAATCCCTACGGTGAAGCTTGGTGATGGCAGCATCATGCTGTGGGGATTTTTTTCAGTGGCAGAGACTGGAAGACTAGTCTGGATCGAGGAAAAGATGAACGGAGCAAAGTACAGAGAGATCCTTGATGAAAACCTGCTCCAGAGCGCTCAGGACATCACACTGGGGTGAAGGTTCAACCTTCCAACAGGACAACAACCCTAAGCACACAGCCAAGACAAAGCAGGAGTGGCTTCGGATCAGGTCTCTGAAGTGGCCCAGCCAGAGGCCGGACTTGAACCCGATCGAAAATCAGCTAACCATATCAGGTTAAGCCTACTCAAAACACAGCCCTTTTTTAAAAGTGTTTCTTAAATCCCCTTTTGGATTTTTTGTTGTTGTTGTTGTTGTTGTAATGGTGGAAGAATGATAGGAACCATTTCCCTGTTTGACCACTAGGTTTTATGGGTATTATGACTCATACTGTGTGGTACTCTATGGCCATGTAAATAAAACCTTTATTCAAACTGTCATCAACTGGGTTGAGCTAGGACCAGGCCTGGAATTTTGTGGTTTTAGGGGCAAGGGAATTTGGCTATTGTGTTTTTGTGGACCTTCAATGCTGCAGACATTTTTTGATACCCATCACCAGATCTGTGCCTCTACAACAGCCTGTCTTGGAGCTCTGCGTTCAATTCCTTTGACCTCATGGCTTGGTTTTTGCTCTGACATGCACTGTAAACTGTGGGACCTAATATATAGACAGGTGTGTGCCTTTTCAAATCATGTCCAATCAAGTGAATTTACCACAGGTGGACTCCAATCAACTTATAGAAACCACTCAAGGATGATCAATGGAAACATGATGCCCCTGAGCTCAATAGCGAGACTCATAGCAAATGTACTTATGTAAATAAGGTTTTCCTGTTTTTTTTATTTTTAATACAATTGCTAAATTCTAAAAAGCAGTTTTCACTTTGTCATTATGGGATATTGTGTGTAGATTAATGAGGATTATTATTTATTTAATCCATTTTACAAAAATGTATCAAAATGTGGAAAATTGTCAAGGGGTCTGTAAATATCAAGGCACTGTAAATATAATGTGCAACAGTAAATTAATAGGTCAACCCTGGTGAAATTGTGTAACATATTTTGAGGATGCTTTATTGACTACAGAATTTACAAGGGAATTACTACTTGATTAATTACTTGCAATTTAATAGGATTATTCAAAATTCCTAGCAACATTTGCACCATTAGCTGATAATAGGGTAAAATCTTGAAGTAGGTCTACATTAAAAACTTGTGCTCAAAAACATATGAGCTGAGATACACACGACGTTTCAGAGAAACAGGGTGGAAAATGGTTGACACCGATCTGCTGCCGAAACCCGGGATCGAACCAGGGACCTTTAGATCTTCAGTCTAACGCTCTCCCAACTGAGCTATTTCGGCGCTCTAAATAGCAAGCCATCAGTAAGTATATTAAACGGTCAAATGTACAATACCGGGAGTGGTCACATGGTGCTGCTCAAACTCCAACAATAACTTGGTCGTCAACTTCAGAGCAAGGAAGACACTTCGTAATATACACTAAACAAAAATAAACCGCAACATGTAAAGTGTTGGGCTCATGTTTCACGAGCTGAAATAAAAAATAAATACAACATTTCCATAGGCTCAAAAAGCATATTTCTCTCGAATTTTGTGCACAAATTTGTTTACATCCCTGTTAGTGAGCATTTCTCCTTTGCCAAGATAATCCATCCAGCTGACAGGTGTGGCATACCAAGAAGCTGATTAAAGAGGATGGTCATGACATAGGTGCACCTTGTGCTGGGTTCAATAAAAGGCCACTTTAAAATGTGTCACACAACAAAATGCCACACATGTCTGAAGTTTTGAGGGAGTGTGCAATTGGCATGCTGACTACAGGAATGTCCACCAGAGCTGTTGCCAGAGATGTAATGTTAATTTCTTTATCATAAGCTGCCTCCAACATAATTTTAGAGAATTTGGCAGTACCTCCAACCCGGCCTCACAACCGCAGACCATATATAACCACGCCAGCCCAGCGCCTCCACATCCAGCTTCTTCACCTGCAGGATCGTCTGAGGGGTGGAGCTGAGGAGTATTTCTGTCTGTAATAAATCCCTTTTGTGTGGAATAACTAATTCCTATTGGCTGAGCCTATCTCCCCAGTGGGTGCCCTCCAAGGTCCACCCATGGCTGCACCCCCTGCCAAGTCATGTGAAATCCATAGATTCGGGTCTAATTCATTTATTTAATTGACTGATTTCCTTATAGGAACTGTAACTCAGAATGCAATTTAATTAATCAACTGTTTGCTAGAGGTGAAGAAAAAGTGTGACACCAATCAGGCCCTAGAGAACTGATTGCCCACTCCTGTGCTTAACGCTTGAGCAGACACCTTTCTGCGTTTGCAAAGATTGCCGCACGAGGGCGATGCGCGCAAATTGGTGGCAGAATACGAAGGAGCTCTTATATAACGCCAGCAACAAACAAAAAATCCTCTATTTACATGTCGCTTATGAGTGCATTTCACACTACTTTTGGATTATAATTGGATTTTCAGGCTCATATGAAAATCCTGCTTAATATCATTTTTGTGTCATCATCGCAAATCAACTGCATTATACTTAAAAAGCACTTCCAACCTGTAAAATGTATCTTTGGCTAGCTTTTACACAGCCTATGTCAATGAGCGTTAACATTCTAGCTAACAACTGATGCATCCAAAAGACTTATTTTGCAAAGATCTCAACCAAATATAATATTATCGACTGTTCAAGCAATATTAAAAACATCATTATAAGGATATGAGAATCCCAAAAATGTATTTTGCTTATAAGTAATAAAAACAAAAATATAGGCAACGTTTAAAAACATCATTATAAGGATATGAGAATCCCAAAAATGTATTTTGCTTATAAGTAATAAAAACAAAAATATAGGCAACGTTGAACGGAACGGGTGCACATGGCGATGGGTTTCTTAATGTAGCCAAGAGTCGCGCGCATCTGTCAGTGTTTCGTGTACAGGAAAGGGGTCTAGTGTATTTTATTTACGCACCCTGACAACCGTGAGTCTAGGCTAGGAAATGTCTGGTAGCGACAATCAATTTCGTTCGCTTCCAAGAATTGCACTCGCCAACCAATCAAGAAGCTACCAACAATTGGCCAATCAGACCAGAGCTGTGCAATTGGCCAATTGAGTTAGAGCTAGAGCGGGACCTAGAAGGGGGGCGTTACTCCTCTCTTTCGTAGTGTTCCACAGGTAAGGCACAAGTAGTACAATGGGACAGATATTTCAGCGGATGTATAAATGTGAAGCATTCACTTGGCGTTTCCACTGACTACCAAATATGTTGGTGAGAGGAAGCCCGGTGGCCGGCAGTGGAAGATGGGAGATGGAACTGGATGGAACAAGATCTCATCGATGCAACATTTGATCTCAATACAGTATACTAGAATATGTTACGAAAAGATTGGACTACGTTTTGTAGACTTTACCCTTTGCCAAAGTTCCCAAAAAGTACGTTGTTTAGAAGGAGCAAGGGCGAATTGAGTTTTTGCACACGCGCACTTCGAGTAGGCGTTCCCTAACGGAAATATGCAAATACATGCTAGAATGAGCAAATAGGATCTCGCTAGCAGGCTAGATCGTTCTTGGCTCTGTCCCCCTCCTTGCTTGTCTGCCCACTATGACTCATTTATTCCCATTGGAAACGACAGGCTGTGATTTATCTTAGGTTAGTTATAAACGTCTTTGGCTAAGACCAGATAACGCAACAGCCAATGGTTGCGTACCACGTCATTGATAAAATGCTATAACATATGATGTGCACGCTGACCAGGTCGCCAGGTGTACGGTGTTTCCTCCGACACATTGGTGCGGCTGGCTTCCGGGTTGGATGTGCATTGTGTGAAGAAGCAGTGCGGCTTGGTTGGGTTCTGTTTTGGAGGACGCATGGCTCTCGACCTTCGCCTATCCCGTACGGGAGTTGCAGCGATGAGACAAGACTGCAACTACTACCAATTGGATACCACGAAATTGGGGAGAAAAAAGGGGTAAAATAAAAAAATATATATGTGGTTAGCTGATACTTAAAATACCTATCCAGACGTTGTAAGATCTTTCACGCGTCAGAAACATCTAAGCATAGGAACGTGGCCTCCCTCTTTCATGATACAATTCATCTTGAAAGTTTAAAACTTTAGCAGCTTATGCTATTTTTTTTAGCACAATGTTGTAGGTGTCTTGCAGGTGTTTACACTTATTTTTGTAGTGTAAAGAGAGAAACAAATAAACAGGGTACAATCCTACAGAATGAGCCAATACACATAGCCCTGGGAAGATGTTTTGAGTTGGGGTTGCAGGGGTGAGTGACATACAGTTGAGCACAGGTGTTTTTAGGATTTCCACACATGGGGATTTTTTTTTTTTGTCGCAGGGTTCCCCCCAAAAAGTATATTTTATTAACACATTTCATGCACATAATTTACATAACAGAATACATTAGCATAATATTTTTTTAAATGACAGAAATGAGTGGCTACTCTGACACTGACAAGCTGAGATCAACAGAAACGACCTGGTCTTGAATGCAAACAATATCCCGATAGTGAGGGAACTTATAGGCTTACGAGTGTTTTAGCAATGCATCATTCTTTCAACGGCTGAAGATGTAACATGCATTTCCCAAAACACCAAGCAGAAAGATCGGTAACAGAAAGAACGTTTGCTAAGTGCATTGTTGGAGCATGTATCGATAGTGATAGGATTGAAAGAAAGGCAGCGATGCTCTCGGATCAGCTTTCTCCATTCACATCTTACCGAAACATAATTATTCCACAATACTGATGACGGATCAGCTACTATACTGAACAAAAATATAAACGCAACATGCAACAATTTCAAAGATTTTACTGAGTTACAGTTCATATATGGAAATCAGTCAATTGAAATAAATTCATTAGGCCCTATTCTATGGATTTTACATGACTGGGGTGCAGCCAAGCCATGTGTGAGCTTCACCTGTGGGATTGTCTGAGAGGGGGGGAGGGTGCTGAGGAATATTTTTTCTGTCTGTAATAAAGCACTTTTGTGGTGAAAAACATATTTCCGATTGCCTGGGCCTGGCTCCCCAGTGGGTCTGCCCAGATGTGGAGGACCTGGGCTGGCGTGGTTACATGTGGTCTGTGGTTGTGAGGCCCATTAGACGTACTACCAAATTCTCTAAAACAACGTTGGAGGCAGTTTATGGTAGAGAAATGAACATTTAATTATCTGGCAACAGCTCTGATTGTCAAGGCTCAGGATAAGACCCATATGCAGACAGTTTCGAAGTAACAAAAGTTTATTACAAAAACGGGGGCAGGCAAACGACAGGTCAAGGGCAGGCAGAAGTCAGTAATCCAGAGCAGAGTCCGAAAGGTACAGAACGGCAGGCAGGGTCAGGGCAGGCAGAGGTCCGTAATCCAGGGTGGTGTGACAAGGTATAGAACGGCAGGCAGGCTCAGGGTCAGGGCAGGCAATGGTCGAAAACAGGAACAAGACAAAGATAGGCGCACGGGAAAAAACGCCGGTATGCTTGACAAGACAAAACGAATAGTCAACAGAGAACACAGGTATAAATACACTGGGGATAATGCGGAAGATGGGTGACACCTGGAGGGGGGTGTATACAAGCACAAAGACAGGTGAAACAAATCAACGTGTGACACTGATGGAGATTCCTGCAGTCAGCATGCCAATTGCACCTGCCCTCAAAACTTGGTGCATCTGTGATCATGCTGTTTAATCAGCTTCTTGATATGCCACACATGTCTGGTGGATGGATTATCTTGGAAAAGGTGAAAGGCTCACTAACGGATATAAATACATTTGAGAGAAATAAGCTTTTTGTGCATATGGAACATTTCAGGAGTTTTTTATTTCAGCTCACAGATGTATTATTGCCTATATGGCTACAAATATTGAGGCGGCTTATTCGAATGTTTAGCCTACCCTATAATAATGCACTAAATCGTAGATTTGACATCATTGCACACATGTTGTTATACAACATCATTAAATATATTGAGGCAAAAATTGCAGATAGGAGCCTACAATTAGCTAAATCAAACTCAGTTGAATGAACTTGAAATTGATTTCAATATGATTGATATAGGCCTATCTAGCCTATTGTATTTATCTTTTAATGCAGTCATCTCAGGTTTCATTTCAAGCCTAATTTTATTCTTAACTGGTTTGTAAGAATTGCAAAGACATTGGCAACTTTGTATTTATTTGTAGTCAACTTTGTTCTGAAGTTATCTGCTGTCAGAGAGACAGATAAACATCTTGATTCTATGTCTAGTGGAGATCTTGTGTGTTCACTACATGAAACAACAGATAGTCCCCTCCAAAAAATCGAAAGGAAGTTTGTTCTATATTGCCTTCGGAAATTATTCAGACCCCTTGACTTTTTCCACATTTTGTTACGTTACAGCCTTAATCTAAAATTGATTAAAATAAAAAAACATGTATTTAACCCATTATTTTTTGCACTAAATAGTCTCCATGTATACTCCATAGATTTTTTCTTCAACTGGTACCGGGGGACAGTCAGACGAGTCTTGTGAGGCCTGTGGGCATCCTAGAGAAAAACATGTATGTGTTTGTGACTCTCACCTATACACAGAGGGGTCTTATTAGTGTGTAGCCCAAACTGTTCAGACGCTACAGACAGAAGTTGGCAGATCGGCTGTACCAACATCAGACGAATCCCAAGACGCTTGTGGGCGCCGTAGAGCAAAATGGAGAACACCATCGTGAGAGTCTCATCTTTCCACAGAGGACAGAGTTTGTAGGCCAAACCGTTTGGACGCTACAGATGATTTTGTGAGAAGACCGATTTTCGGGATGTCTCATGGTCTGACAAACAGGGCTCTAGCTCTGTCACCATTCACCACAGATGCGGAAGTGTTACATAGGCAGATGCGGTGGATTGAGAAGCATCCAATGTAAAAGAAAACAGGTATCGCTAGTTTAAACTGACAAGACTTTGATGGGGATTTTTAATGACGCTAATTAGATTTCCGCGGGGGCTCCGACATGGACTTTAGGGGGTTAACAATGCTCCTACAAAGGTTCTTATGACGAACTTAGCCTTAAGATGATTTTGAGAAACCGGGCCCAGGCCAATGAAGAGAGACACAGATTTATATATTTCCTCCTAATATTATACAATTATAGGCTACAGTCGGCTACTAGGTAAACTGTGCACTGACTTACCTAATGATGAAGACGAAGCCTAAGCTACTCACCGGTGATGGCCAATGCGCTTGTGCCAATAGCCTATCACAACATAAGCTACTTTGAAAAACAGTGCTGTTCGGTCAAATTGAGGTTGTTGACTGACATCCGCAACAAAACATAAAAGTATAATCCATAGATGGTAGTCCTTATACATGGCATTTTGTTACACAAGCATTTGTAAAGTATTCAGACCCCTTGACTTTTTCCACATTTTGTTACATTACAGCCTTATTGTCACATGTGCTCCCTCTCTGGCCTCTAGGTCACCAGGCTGCTTGTTATGGCGCACACCTGTCATCAGACTCACCTGGACTCCATCACTTCTCTGATTACCTTCCCTATATATGTCACTTCCTTTGGTTCCTTCTCCAGGCGTTATTGTCTCTGTTCCTCTGTCATGTCTGTGCGTTGTTTGTGTTTTCTTGTTTTGTATTATGTTACGTTTATTTATTAAAACACTCACTCCCTGAAATTGCTTCCCGACTCTCAGCACGCTCGTTACATTTATTCTAAATTAATTAATTAAATAGTTTTTCCCCCTCATCAATCTACACACAATACCCCATAATGACAACTAAAACAGATTGTCATTTTTACAAATGCATAAAATAAAATAAAACTGAAATAGCTTTTACATAAGTATTCAGACCATTAACTCAGTACTTTGTTGAAGCACCTATGCCAGGGATTACAGCCTTGAGTCTTCTTGGGTATGTCGCTACAAGCTTGGCACACCTGTATTTGGGGAGTTTCTCCCATTGTTCTCTGCAGATCCTCTCAAGCGCTGTCAGGTTGGATGGGGAGCGTCGCTGCACAGCTATTTTCAGGTCTCTCCAGAGATGTTCGATCGGGTTCAAGTCCGGCCTCTGGCTGGGTCACTCAAGGACATTCAGAGACTTGTCCCGAAGCCACTCCTGCGTTGTCTTGGCTGTGTGCTTTGGGTCGTTGTCCTGTCGGAAGGGGAACCTTCCTTCGTCCCAGTGTGATGTCCTGAACGCTCTGGAGCAGGTTTTCATCAAGGATCTCTCAGTACTTTGCTCTGTTCATCTTTCCCTCGATCCTGACTAGTCTCCCAGTCCCTGCCGCTGAAAAACATCCCCACAGTATGATGTGTCCACCACCATGCTTCACCGTAGGGATAGTGCCAGGTTTCTTCCAGACGTGACGCTTGGCATTCAGGCCAAATAGTTCAATCTTGGTTTTATCAGACCAGAGAATCTTGTTTCTCATGGTCTAATAGTCCTTTAGTTGCCTTTTGGCAAACTCCAAGGGAGCTGTCATGTGCCTTTTACTGAGGAGTGGCTTCCGTCTGGCCACTCTACCATAAAGGCCTGATTGGTGGAGTGCTGCAGAGATGGTTGTCCTTCTGGAAGGTTCTACCATCTCCACAGAGGAACTTCAGTATGCTGTCAGAGTGATCATCGGGTTCTTGGTCACCTCCCTGACCAAGGCCCTTCTCCCCCGATTGCTCAGTTTAGCCGGGAGGCCAGCTCTAGGAAGAGCCTTGGTGGTTCCAAACTTCTTCCGTTTAAGAATGATGGAGGCCACTGTGTTGTTGGTGACCGTCAATCCTGCAGAAATGTTTTGTTACCCTTCCCCAGATCTGTGCCTCGACAAAATCCTGTTTCGGAACTCTACGGACAATTCCTTCGACCTCATGGCTTGGTTTTTGCTCAGACATGCATTACGCCTCCCGGGTGGCGCAGTGGTCTAGGGCACTGCATCGCAGTGCTAGCTGCGCCACCAGAGTCTCTGGGTTCACGCCCAGGCTCTGTCGCAGCCGGCCGCAACCGGGAGGTCCGTGGGGCGACGCACAATTGGCATAGCGTCGTCCGGGTTAGGGAGGGTTTGGCCGGTAGGGATATCCTTGTCTCAGTATGTAAATGTAATAAAATGTATGTAAGTCGCTCTGGATAAGAGCGTCTGCTAAATGACTAAAATGTAAAATGTAAAAATGTTATCAACTGTAGGACCTTAGGCACACACCTGTCTATATATCTATATAACAGGTGGACTCCAATCAAGTTGTAGAAACATCTCAAGGAGGATTAATGGATACAGGATGCACCTGAGCTCAATTTCGAGTCTCATAGCAAAGGATCTGAATACTTATGTAATAAGGTATTTTTAAAAACCTGTTTTCGCTTTGTCATTATGGGGTATTGTGTGTAGATTGATGAGAAAAATTATATATTCTACATTTTAGAATAAGGCTGTAACGTAACAAAATGTAGAAATAGACAAGGGGTCTGAATACTTTCCAAATGCACTGTATATAATTTTGGCAAAATGATTTCAATTTATCAGAGGGTGCTGCAGCACCTCCAGCACCCCTACTTCCTGCGGCTATGCCAGCATGGTGGTACCTCTTCTATAGTTAAATGGAATAAATCATCTGCTGATGCTCAGCACATCCATGTTTGAGTGTGACAACAGTCAAGATGAAGAGCAGGCCCATCTCATCTTCTTGCTTCCTGTGTCATAATCAATGTAATTACCATAAAGATACATTCTATTGCATTCCTTTTCCATTAAAGGAACAGCCTGTAACCTGGTGATGTCATAAGTGGTCTACAAAACTATTTCAGCTATGCAGTTATTGTTCTTCATTTTTTTTGTTTAAAAGGTATGACAGCTGTGCTCATATTCTCCCAAAATCAACGGGATGCTACATTAATTGAAATGACCAATGAACGGTTGGAAATCTTAGATTGTGGTTCAAAGAATATATAATTATCAATTGATAATACAGATGTTTGTCCATATCATGTAACTGTTGTTTCTTCACAATGAAAAACAGAATTCTGATTAGAATCAAGGCACTGTAAATCATGATTTCCTAGTTTAGCAGCCTATGTGAAAATTGTATTTATGTGAACATTTTATGTATTGAGCACCTAGTCCTGTTTGAAGGCAGCTCTGTCAGGAAATGACTGCATATGAGGCTGGGGTTGGGAAAAAAATATCAAAAATCACCAGATCTGACATTGTGATGCGTTTTCTGCTTTAAAAGGGACATTTTACCATATAATGCTGCAATGTAATCAATCATGCTCACTCCACTCTGTCTCTTTGCCTGTACTTTGTCACCCCCGCCCCCCTTAGCTGGATAAGAGTGAGGTAACAACGTTTGACCTGCCCCTCTCAGCCAGCCATGGCGCCACTGAAGCTTCTGCCTCTAACATCAGCGTGGATGGAGCAGGGGCTGTGGCCGGGGTGGAAGCTCTGGCTAGGGGGGCTGAAGTGTCAGTGGGCGCTGAGGCCCAGCGGACACGGGCTGTTCTGGAGCAGCTACAGCAGAAGATCCTGAAGAGCATTGAGCAGATTCGGATAGAACAGGAGGCACGAAACGACAACGTGGCAGAGTACTTGAAGCTGGCCCACAATGCCAACAGCCATCAGGCTTTTCGTATCAAACAGGTGTTTGAGAAGAAGAACCAGAAGTCTGCTCAGACCATCGCCCACCTGCACAAGAAGCTAGATCACTACCACAAGAAGTTTAAGGAGATACAGCAGGTGTGTGTGTGTGTGTGTGTGTGTGTGTGTGTGTGTGTGTGTGTGTGTGTGTGTGTGTGTGTGTGTGTGTGTGTGTGTGTGTGTGTGTGTGTGTGTGTGTGTGTGTGTGTGTGTGTGTGTGTGTGTGTGAGTAAAGAGAGATGAAATGAATGAATGAAATGAATGAATGAAATGAGTCCTCCATGTCTAATATGTCTACTTTTGCGTTGACACCTTTTCCCCCATCCACATAACCTCCCTCTCCTTATAGCAAGGTCTGGGCCGGCAGCCTAAGGATGTGCTGGGGGATATGCAGCAGGGGCTGAAGGATGTAGGGGCTAACGTACGAGCAGGGATCAGTAGCTTTGGTGGAGGTGTGGTGGAGGGTGTCAAAGGGGGCGTGTCAGAACTCACTCATACAGCTGTGGTGTCTAAGCCCCTGGAGTTTGTCAGCTTGATCCGCAACAAATTCGGCAGCACACACTCGCTGGAGGATGGTGTGGAGGAGCATTTAGATGATGTACCCCTGAGTAGCAGCGTCACCTTGGCCTCCAGCTCAAAGTACAGTAGTGACGACGAGTGCTCCAGTGACTCTGTGACAAGCAGTAATTATTTCGGGGCTGGGGGAGGAGGGGGGATGTTGGGGTTGGGGCCGTCCAGGAACCACCACCACAGGTCCTGGGACACTCGGCTGGAAGGCCTGCAGGAGATCAAAGCCAGCCAGGCTCACATGGAGGATGCCATCGAGGACATGAAGAGTCAGCTGCAGAGCGACTACTCCTACATGACCCAGTGCCTACAGGAAGAAAAATACAGGTATGAGCTACTGGAGGAGCAGCTGAATGACCTGACAGAGCTGCACCAGAACCAGATGTCCAACCTGATACAGGAGCTGGCCAGCATGGAAGAGAAAGTGACCTACCAGTCCTATGAGAGAACCAGAGACTCTCAGGTAAAGAGGCAAAAACCTGGATGTATAAGATGTACTGAAACACACAAGTATGAGTGCAGAAAGGAGCCTATAGTACCCGTAAAGCTGTTGTAACTTTATGTTTGCCTGTGTTTGTATTTGTATATACATATTATTTTATGTGTGTGTTTGTACAGGAGGCGGTGGAGTCATGCATGAACCGCATCACTAGGTTAGAGCTGCAACAGCAGCAGCAGCAGATGCTGCAATGGGAGGGTGTGGAGAACGCCAATGCCCACGCCCTGCTGGGAAAACTCATCAACATCATCCTGGCTGTCATGGCTGTAGTGCTAGTGTTCGTCTCCACCCCTGCTAACTTTATCACCCCGCTCATAAAGACCAGAGCACGCGTGGCTGCCACTGTCTTGCTGGCCATTTTTCTGTTTATCCTCTGGAAGTACTGGGACTTCCGGGAGCTTTGGCTACTGCCAGGCTGACCCCTCCATAGGCCATCACCCACACACATTGTTTTGACTTGACCTATCACCTACACTGAAAAAATAAAGGTTCCTTGGAGAACTCTTGCCCGATAAATAAACTTGGAGTTAAGTGTAAGGTTCTTGACGTGTCATCTACAGTTCTTCAGAATTCTAAAAGGTTCTTGAAATGTATGAGAGCCTGCAGATGTGTCCCTTTCATAAAACACAGCAAAGTGGCCAGAGTTTTTCAGTGTAACATTTCTAGTGTCGATTCAAGAGTTACATTAACACGGTAAAGAGTTAAATTAACACTAAGGGGTGTAAAATAGACCCAGTGTTAGTGTTAGTAACCAGAGTTGAACATAAACCACACCCCAGCATACTATATTGCAGGTAGATTTTTTAAATTGTTTGTTAAAATCTGTTTTTCCATGTACTTTGATTAATTAATCTTACACTACTCAAATATAAATAGCATTGTTGCCTCCCGAGTGGCGCAGTGGTCTAAGGCACTGCATCGCCGTGCTAGCTGTGCCACTAGAGAGCCTGGTTTGAGTCCAGGCTCTGTTGCAGCCGGCTGCGACTGGGAGACCCATGGGGCGGTGCACAATTGGCCCGGGTTTGGCCGGCAGGAATGTTCTTGTCCCATTGTGCTCTAGCGACTCCTGTGGCGGGCTGGGTGCAATGCATGCTGAGATGGTGCCAGGTGTACGGTGTTTCCTCCAACACATTGGTGCAGCTGGCTTCCGTGTGAAGCGGGCGTTGTCTCAAGAAGCAGTGCGGCTTGGCTGGATTGTGTTTCGGAGGACGCATGGCTCTCGCCCTTTTCCTCTCCCGAGTCCGTATGGGAGTTGCAGCGACTACCAATTGGATACCATGAAAAAGGGGTAAAAAAAATAAAATTATAAGAAAATATAAATAGCATACAATTTTGTAAAGTATTCCAATCTGTTACTTGAACTATTGTACCCGTTACTGAAATGCTTGTTTCAGTTTAGATGTTTAAGGTAGTCTCATATCTTAGTCTTCCCAACCCTGGCAGTCATTCTGAATGCAGGTTGCTGGTGAATAAAAAGTTAAAATGTTTATTTGTTGGATTCCAATAGGAATAACACATCACTTTGCAAGCCAGCATAATATCACTTGCAGCACTATATTCTTCCCTTCTGCACACACTCGACACATTACCAAACCTTTTACATTTATGACACTTCAGGGGCTTGTGCACAACAGCTCTTACAGGGTAAATCATGAATACTAATTTATATCAAAGAACAGTAGCATGGATGAAATTAACTTTTTTTCTCTGTCCACCATACAGGTCAATCGACGTGCACCAACCACTCCATCGATGTCTTCAGTTATATCCTCTTCCTTTATTTCTAGCGCCACCCCAGAAATAACCTTGATAGGCACCCTGCTACGAAAATCCATGCAGGAAACATTCCACTCCGATATCTTTGAGTCTTAACACACGCTTCTTCTGCTCCGCAGACACACAAAAAATGTAAATAAGACCACTAATTGTAACTATCACCGACTCCACACTTCCTTCCAACACATTCCAGATTTTCCTGGAGACGTTAAATGGATTTCCCAAGTAGCATTGATCCAAAACCCTGACCAAAAATGAATCTAGTGGTTTCCTATTTTCCACCATTGCTTTATTTCTCATTTCACTTTTTCTTTGCCACTGTAACCCACTCATTTTCACTTTCTGCACTATTAGCTTCACTCGACTCACTAGCGGTTTCAAACAAAACTTCAGTTTCCGCCATCTCCGTCCCCTACATCCGTTACCTCGCCACATTAGTCTGCAAGTCATAGAGGAACATTTATTGGTTGATGGGATTAACCAAAGTGATCAATTATCCCGGGGGTGAATTACTTCATGAATGTGTATTGTGTGACTCAAAGAAGAAGACATGGCACAAGTTATTGAAGTGTGGGTTTATGTAAAACTGTTGTTTAGAATGTTATATGTCCATGAGAACTTATGCATTTATGGTAGAAATGTGTTTTGGGGCTATCATGATGGAACATTCCTAGCGGAAGAAAGTTCATGCAAAGAGTACTTACTGCTCAGTTGGCCTTTGGCTGGGAGGAGAGCAGGCTAGGCAGGTAACAGGTTGGTTAGAGTAGAGCCATACCTGAGTTTTGTTATAGGCAAGGAGTTTTTGTAGGAATAGTTTATGCTGAGAACGTCTTTGATTTATTCAAATCTTGTCAACACCCTGTGTTATTTTCTGTACAAAGTTTATTGGCCAATTCATCCTGCATCTGTTAATTTTGAAAATAAAACCCTCTAAGAGAGGTGAGCACCAGAATATCCTGTCTGCCTCCTCACTGTCCGAACTACTGCGTCAGCTTCTGCTTCACAACAACATTTTTACTTAGAATCTCACGGTGAAGGCTACAGGCCTGAAAATTAATAAATGCAACAACTATGTCTCTGTCACTGGCCAGCACAGTCATGGGTGACACTGGTAACTCAAAAAGTCACTAGAAAAGTAAACCTACAGCAGGGCTATTCAATTCCGGTCCTGGAGGGACGAAACATTTCTGATTTTGGAATTTTGTATGGTTCTTCAGAGACCCTGAAAAATTGTTCCCCTACAGCACCAGGTGTCAAACTCATTCCATGGAGAGCCGAGTGGCTGCGGCTTTTCGTTCCTCCCTTGTACTTGATTGATAAATTAAGGTCACTAATTACTTGTCTAGGACTTAATTGAAACGAAAAAACAAAAACCAGCAGACACTAGGCCCTCCAGGGAATGAGTTTGACACCCCTGCCGTATGGCATTGCTCTTAAGATCCTTATTTGGTTCAAACGTGCGCCTTTATTTTTAAGAGAGTATGAGATATAAATAGATATTGATATATGTGGCTGAGAAGATCAGCTTGTTTCATCCAACACATTTATTTGAGAAATGTATAAAATATTATAAATATTTATTTATTTTAAACACATTTTTAAACAAACATTTGACCCCCTAAATAATATATATTAAATCATATATATTAAAACATTTCTTCATCTTGTTAAACTGGGAAAATCTATAGTAACAAATTTAGGCCAAGGCTAATCCTATAACTGCTAATAACAGCAGCTAATAACTTTTTGTAATCAATTTAATTCAGCACTTAATCAGATCTACGAGGAGCCTAACGAATAATTCAGCGTCATCCTCTGACAACCTCCTGGGGTCGAAGACAAACGCTTATCTGACAGGTACCTAGCTGAGTCACACGACCGCCACACTGTCGCACCACGCAGCACACCTCAGCATAACAGCATCTGAACTTAAAAGTTATCTGCCCTACTCTCATCAATACCCCATAAGGACAAAGCGGAAAAAAATTGAAAATATATTGAAAATGAAAAACAGAAATACCTTATTTACATACATTTTCAGATAGGTCACAACAACAGACAAACACAGTCTGCTTAAACTAATAACACACAAACAATTATACATTTTCATGTCTTCATTGAACACGCCATGTAAACATTCACAGTGCAGGGTGGGAAAAGTATGTGAACCCTTGGATTTAATAACTGGTTGACTCTTTTTTGGTAGCAATAACCCCAACCAAACGTTTTCTGTAGTTGCTGATCAGACCTGCACAATGGTCAGGAGGAATTTTGGACCATTCCTCTTTACAACACTGTTTCAGTTCAGCAATATTCTTGGGATGTCTGGTGTGAACCGCTCTCTTGAGATCATGCCACAGCATCTCAATCAGGTTGAGGTCAGGACTCCAGAAGGAGTATTTTCTTCTGTTGAAGCTATTTGGTTATTGATTCACTTCTTTTTTATTTTATTTTACCTTTATTTAACTAGGCAAGTCAGTTAATAAGAACAAATTCTTATTTTCAATGATGGCATAGGAACAGTGTTTCATGCCTTTTTCTGGGGAAGAACGACAGATTTGTATCTGTGTTTTGGGTCGTTGTCCTGTTGCATCACCCAACTTCTGTTGAGCTTCAATTGGCGGACAGATAGCCTAACATTCTCCTGCAAAATGTCTTGATAAACTTGGGAATTCATTTTTCCGTCAATGATAGAAAGTTGTCTAGGCCCCGAGGCAGCAAAGCAGCCCCAAACCATGATGCTCTCTCCACCATACTTTATAGTTGGGATGAGGTTTTGATATTGGTGTGCTGTGCCTTTTTTTCTCCACACATAGTGTTGTGTGTTCCTTCCAAACAACTCAACTGTAGTTTCATCTGTCCACAGAATATTTTGGCAGTAGTGCTGTGGAACATCCAGGTGCACTTTTGCAAACTTCAGACGTGCAGCAATGTTTTTTTTGGACAGCAGTGGCTTCTTCCGTGGTGTCCTCCCATGAACACCATTCTTGTTAAGTGTTTTACGTATCGTAGACTCGTCAACGGAGATGTTAGCATGTTCCAGAGATTTCTGTAAGCCTTTAGCTGACACTCTAGGATTCTTCTTAACCTCATTGAGCATTCTGCACTGTGCTCTTGCAGTTATCTTTGCAGGACGGCCACTCCTAGGGAGAGTAGCAACAGTGCTGATCTTTCTCCACTAACTCCAAAAAGTTCTGGGTTACTGTAAAGTCCATGGAGAATAAGAGCACCTCCTCCCAGCTGCCCACTGCACTGAGGCTAGGAAACACTGTCACCGCCGATAAATCCACTGTAATTGAGAATTTCAATAAGCATTTTTCTACGTCTGGCCATGCTTTCCACCTGGCTACCCCTACCCAGGTCAACAGCCCTGCACCCCCCACAGCAACTTGCCCAAGCCTCCCCCATTTCTCCTCCACCAAAATCCAGATAGCTGATGTTCTGAAAGAGCTGCAAAATCTGGACCCCTATAAATCAGCAGAGCTAGACAATCTGGACCCTCTCTTCCTAAAATTATCAGCCGAAATTGTTGCAACCCCTATTACTAGCTTGTTCAACCTCTCTTTCGTATCATCTGAGATCCCCAAAGATTGGAACGCTGCCGCGGTCATCCCCCTTTTCAAAGGGGGAGACACTCTAGACCCAAACTGCTACAGACCTATATCTATCCTACCCTGCCTTTCTAAGGTCTTCAAAAGTCAAGTTAACAAACAGATTACTGACCATTTCGATTCCCACCGTACCTTCTCTGCTATGCAATCTGGTTTCCGAGCTGGTCATGGGTGCACCTCAGCCACGCTCAAGCTCCTAAACGATATCATAACCGCCATCGATAAGAGACAATACTGTGCAATTGTATTCATCAACCTGGCCAAGGCTTTCGACTCTGTCAACCACCATATTCTTATCGGCAGACTCAGCAGCCTTTGTTTCTCAAATGACTGCCTAGCCTGGTTCACCAACTACTTCTCTGACAGAGTTCAGTGTGTCAAATCGGAGGGCCTGTTGTCCGGACCTCTGGCAGTCTCTATGGGGGTGCCACAGGGTTCAATCCTCGGGCCGACTCTTTTCTCTGTATACATCAATGATGTCGCTCTTGCTACTGGTGATTCTCTGATCCACCTCTATGCAGACGACACCATTCTGTATACTCCTTCCATGGCCTCCAACTGCTCCTAAATGCAAGCAAAACTAAATGAATGTTCTTCAACCGATCGCTGCCCACACCTACCCACCCGTCCAGCATCACTACTCTGGACGGTTCTGACTTAGAATGCGTGGACAACTACAAATACCTAGGTGTCTGTTTAGACTGTAAACTCTCCTTCCAGACTCACATTAAGCATCTCCAATCCAAAATTAAATCTAGAATCGGCTTCCTATTTCGCAACAAAGCATCTTTCACGCATGCTACCAAACTGACTATCCTACCGATCCTTGACTTCGGGGATGTCATTTACAAAATAGCCTCCTAAACTCTACTCAGCAAATTGGATGCAGTCTATCACAGTGCATCAGTTTTGTCACCAAAGCCCCATATACTACCCACCACTGCAACCTGTATGCTCTATTTGGCTGGCCCTCGCTTCATATCCGTCGCCAAACCCACTGGCTCCAGGTCATCTATAAGTCTTGGCTAGGTAAAGCCCCGCATTATCTCAGCTCACTGGTCACCATAGCAGCACCCAACCGCAGCACGCGCTCCAGCAGGTATTTTTCACTGGTCACCCCCAAAGCCTTTTCCTCCTTCGGCCACCTTTCCTTCCAGTTCTCTGCTGCCAATGACTGGAACGAACTGCAAAAATCACTGAAGCTGGAGACTCATATCTCCCTCACTAGTTTTAAGCACCAGCTGTCAGAGCAGCTCACAGATCACTGCACCTGTACATAGCCAATCTGTAAATAGCCCATCCAACTACCTCATCACCATATTGTTATTTATTTTTGCTCCTTTGCACCCCAGTACCGCTACTTGCACACTCATCTTCTGCACATCTATCACCCCAGTGCTTAATTTGCCATACTGTAATAATTTCTCCACTGTGCCCTATTTTTTGCCTCACCCCCTTATCCTACCTCATTTGCACACACTGTATATATACTTTCTCTATTGTATTATTGACTGTATGTTTGTTTATTCCATGTGTAACTCTGTGTTGTTGTTTGTGTCGCACTGCTTTGCTTTATCTTGGCCAGGTCGCAGTTGTAAATGAGAACTTGTTCTCAACTAGCCTACCCGGTTAAATAAAGGTGAAATAAATAAAAAATATTTTTTATATACAATTTGTCTTACCGTGGACTGATGAACATCAAGGCTTTTAGAGATACTTTTGTAACCCTTTCCAGCTTTATGCAAGTCAACAATTCTCAATCTTAGTTCTTCTGAGATCCCTTTTCTTCAAGGCACGGTTCACATCAGGCAATGCTTCTTGTAAATAGCAAACTCACATTTTGTGAGTGTTTTTTATACAGCAATACAGCTCCAACATATCCGATCTCGTCTCATTGATTGGACTCCAGGTAGCTGACTCCTGACTCCAATGATCTTTTGGAGAAGTCATTAGCCTAGGGGTTCATATACTTTTTCCAACCTACACTGTGAATGTTTAAAATATGTATTCAAGTACACGATGTTTGTCTATTGTTGTGTCTTACATGAAGATCAGATGAAATTTGATGACCAATTTCTGCAGAAATCCAGGTAATTCCATAGGGTTCACATACTTTTTCTTGACACTGTAAGGTCCCACAGTTGACAGTGCATGTCAGAGCAAAAACCAAGCCATGAGGTTGAAGGAATTGTCCGTAGAACTCAGAGACAGGAATGTGTCGAGGCACAGATCTGGGAAATGGTACCAAAACATTTCTATGGCATTGAAGGGCCCCAAGAACACAGTGGCCTCCATCATTCTTAAATGGAAGAAGTTTGGAACCACCAACACTCTTCCGAGTGCTGGCCGCCCGGCCAAACTGAGCAATCAGGGGAGAAGGGCCTTTGTAAGGGAGGTGACCAAGAACCCGATGGTCACGTTGACAGAGCTCCAGAGATCCTCTGTGGAGATGGTAGAACCTTCCAGAAGGTCAACCATCTCTGCAGCACTCCACCAATCAGGCACTCCACCAATCAGACGGAAGCCACTCCTCAGTAAAAGACACATGACAGCCCACTTGGAGTTTGCCTAAAGGCACCTAAAGGACTCTCAGACCATGAGAATCAAGATTCTCTGGTCTGATGAAACCAAGATTGAACTCTTTTCTCTGAATGCCCAGCATCACTTCTGGAGGAAACCTGGCACCATCCCTACGGTGAAGAATTGTGGTGGCAGCATCATGCTTTGGGGATGTTTTTCAGCAGCAGGGACTGGGAGACTAGTCAGGATCGATGGAAAAACTAATGGAGCAAAACTGAAGCATGTATGAGAGCACCAGCATGTTTGTATGAGAGCATGACTGTGTGATCACATTTGCCGTAGCTGATGTAAGACCTTTTAACAGGTCAACCTTCACAAGGCCGCAGGACAGATTACCAGGACGTGTACTCTGAGCATGCGCTGACCAACTAGCAAGTGTCTTCACTGACATTCTCTACCTGTCCTTGGCCGAGTCTGTAATACATACATGTTTTAAGCAGAACCACCATAGTCTCTGTGCCAAAGAACACCAAGGTAACCTGCCTAAATTACTACTGTCCCATAGCACTAACATCTGTAGCCATGAAGTGCTTTGAAAAGCTGGCCATGGCACACATCAAAACCATCATCCAAGAAACCCTAGACCCACTCCAATTTGCATACCACCCCATCAGATCCACAGATAATGTAATCTCTATTGCACTCAACACTTTCCTTTCCCACCTGGACAAACGGAATACCTACGTGAGAATGCTGTTAACTCTCTACAGCTCAGCGTTCATCACCATAGTGCCCTTAAAGCTCATCACAAAGCTAAGGGTCCTGGGACTAAAGACCTCCCTCTGCAACTGGATCCTGGACTTCCTGACGGGCCGCCCCCAGTTGGTAAGGGTAGGCAACAACACATCTGCCACGCTGATCCTCAACACGGGGGCCCCTCAGGGGTTTATGCTTAGTCCCCTCCTGTACTCCCTGTTCACCCATGACTGTGTGGCCAAGCACAACTCCAACACTATCATTAAATTTGCCGATGACGCAACAGTGGTAGGCCTGATCACCGACTACAACGAGACAGCCTATAGGGAGGAGGTCAGAGACCTGTCAGTGTGGTGCCTGCACAACAACCTCTCCCTCAACATGATCAAGACAAAGGAGATGATTGTGGACTACAGGAAAAAGAGGACCGAGCACGCCCCAATTCTTATTGATGGGGCTGCAGTGGAGCAGGTTGAGAGCTTCAAGTTCCTTGGTGTCCACATCACATAACAAACTAACATGATCCAAGCACACCAAGACAGTTGTGAAGCAGGTTCGACAAAACCTATTCCCTCATAGGAGACTGAAAATATTTGGTATGGGTCCTCAGATCCTCAAAAGTTTCTACAGCTGCACCATCGAGAGCATCCTGACTGGTTGCATCACTACCTGGTATGGAAACTGCTCATCCTCCGACCGCAAGGCACTACAGAGGGTAGTGCAAACGGCCCAGTACAACACTGGGGCCAAGCTTCCTGCCATCCAGGACCTCTATACCAGGCGGTGTCAGAGGACGGCCATAAAAATTGTAAAAGATTCCAGCCTCCCTAGTTATAGACTGTTCTCTCTGCTGCCGCACGGCAAGCGGTAACGGAGCGCCAAGTCTAGGTCCAAGAGGCTTCTAAACAGCTTCTAACCCCAAGCCATAATTCTCCTGAACATCTAGTCAAATGGCTACCCAGACTATTTGCATTGCCCCCCCCCCCCCCCCTTGTCCCCTCTCCACACCACTGCCACTCTCTGTGGTCATCTATGCATAGTCACTTTAATAACTCACCCTACATGTACATACTACCTCAACTAACCGGTGACCCCGCACATTGACTCTGTACCGGCACCCCCCTGTATATATATTGTTATTTTTTACTGCTGCTTTTTAATTACTTGTTGCTTTTATCTCTTATTCTTATCCATATTTTTTTTGAAACTGCATTGTCGGTTAGGGGCTTGTAAGTAAGCATTTCACTCTAAGGTCTACACCTGTTGTATTCGGCGCATGTGATTAATACAATTTGATTTGATTTGTGTCCAAACTTTTGACTGGTACTGTATTTCACGGTAAAGTCTACGCTAGTTGTATTCGGCGCATTTTATTTTATTTGACCCACATTGGGAATATCGAAAGAGAAGGACAGAAGAGGACCAATAACTTAAAATTACTTTGTGGAAGGAAACACGGAGCAGCACCTGAAAGCCTTTTATAAGTATATTTTAGCTACATCAGATCAGTCTGAGTACGCACTACCCGCCTGGATCACTACCTCCACACCACAAATTAACAGACTGCAAAGAATCCAGAACCAAGTAATAAAACCTGCATTCAGAATACCCATACACACTACCGTTCAAAAGTTTGGGGTCAGTTAAAAATGTCCTTGTTTTTTAAAGAAAAGCTCATTTTTTGTCCATTAAAATAACAGAAATACAGTGTAGACATTATTAGTGTTTTAAATTACTATTGTAGCTGGAAACTGCAGATTTTTTATGGAATATCTACATAGGCGTACAGAGGCCCATTATCAGCAACCATCACTCCTGTGTTCCAATGGCACGTTGTGTTAGCTAATCCAAGTTTATCATTTTAAAAGGATAATTGATCATTAGAAAACCCTTGTGCAATCATGTTAGAGTTCCTCTGTCCAGTGTCTGTGTTCTTTTGCCCATCTTTTATTTTTATTGGCCAGCTACAATAGTAATTTACAACATTAACAATGTCTACACTGTATTTCTGATCAATTGTATGTTATTTTAATGGACAAAAATGTCATTTTCTTTCAAAAACAAGGACACTCTTCTTTCCTTTATCAAAAAATAAATACATCTCATCCTTTTCTTTTATCTCATCTAGGATTTTTTTTTTTTAAATACCTTACTTCTCATCATCATCTTTTAGTTTATTAAAGTTTGTTTTAATACATTTTTTATTGGGAAATAAGTTAGCTGATTGTGATCCTTGACCCACGAGCACCCAGATACCAATTAAAGGTGTTATCAGGTGCTCCACTAAGGCAGTTATCTATTAACTTGTCCTTGTGGTCATTTTTGGGGGGGCAAAATGAAGCAGCTAAAAGTTTGAATCTCTGAGCACCATAGCACCATTAAGTACAAAAGCTGGACGTACCCAGTTGCTGCCCACTTTTTGGTTGCAAACCACCCTATTTTGTCCCTTTGCTATATCGGCATTGTAACAGTTCTCGTCCTCTGAGGAGTAGCAAGGATCGGACCAATACGCAGCGTGGTAAGTGTCAATAATAGATTTTTAATAAATCAAAATTAACACAGAACAAAAATAACAAAACACAAACAAACAACCGAAACAGTCCCGTATGGTGCAAACACCGAAACAGGAAACAACCACCCACAAAACCAAGTGGAAAAACAGGCTACCTAAGTATGACTCCCAATCAGAGACAACGATAGACAGCTGCCTCTGATTAGGAGCCATACCAGGCCAAACACATAGAAATACACAAACATAGAAAAACGAACATAGAATGCCCACCCCAACTCACGCCCTGACCAACTAAAATAAAGACATAAAAAGGAACTAAGGTCAGAACGTGACAGGCATTGAACTCGCCACCCTCCCTAGGTGAGGGGGAGACCTTGACAATTTATTGTTAAAATGAGAGGCCACCTGGATCTTTAAATTAAAGATCCTCTCTACTTTCAGTCCCAATGTAGAGTTTGATCTGAAACTATTCCTTAGATTTTTGTGTTTTCGCTATCCATTGTAAATAATATTGTACTTGTAGGCCTATATGAAAGACCATACTTTTTTTACTTCTAAGTTATCAATTAATGCTTTAAAAAAATATGTATGATCGATATTTGCAAATTGACCAATGAAATAATGCCACAGCCTGCCATGATTACAAACACCTGTCTGTGTCCTATGAAACCCTATATAACCTGGTGACTTGCAGTGTTTGACATTATACCCTAAAGTTGGTGAAAAATAAATGATTGTTTCAGCGTGTACAGCTTTTCCTTTTCTTTATAGATCACTTTCCTGCAGTCAAATTACCTAGTTGCCTCATTGGTGTAATGTTATTCATACTTTTTATAATTTCATAATTAATTAACATATATATTTTTTGAATGCAGAAATTCCTGTATTTCTATGTCAAATGGTTTTGTTATATATCAGTCTTCTGTGATGTATATAAAGTGTAATATTTGAATGCAAACTACAAAATTGAACACATTGTCTTCTTTTTTAAGCCCATAACAATGCCTGTGAGGTGTATACTTTTGTTTCAAAGTATATTTGTTTAAAAGTCTAAGTTGTTTGGGGGGGTACTAAACTAACATATGGAATTGTTTTAAAATGGTCATACCATGGATCATTTAGCTATTTGATTTAGACATTTTTTTCCCCTCCAAAATTGTTTTGGACGCTACAGACGTTGTTGTGACAAGACAGATTTTCATGTCTCATGGAATGACAAACACCGTTGTACCTCAGCCACCTTCCACCGCAGATGTGGAAAGCCGACATAGGCGGATCTGATAGATTGAGACACAGCCCATGCAAAGCTAGTTTAAACTAAGGGATTTTGACGGGGATTTTTTTATTGTGTTACTTAGATTGACGCACGGTAGTCCTCTTAAGGACTACCAATTAACATTCTGTGTGACCCTGATTTAGTCCACTGCAGTAAAAGGTTGAACAGGGCGAGGCTATATGCTGTAACAGGCGAGAGCTGCAGTAGATGTGGGGGTGGTGGTTTAGCTCACAAATGCATCGCTATGCATCTACATTCTCATCCAGTGTTGACTAACCATTGGTGTTTATAAATGCATTAAAGCAGACTCCTTCTCTCTCCCTCCCCTCCCATCTCCTTGCCTTTCCCACTTATCCCCTCTCTCCTATTTTCTCTTTCTTCCCATCCATGCCCCCCACTCCTTCCTCTCTCTCACTCTCTCCCTCTCTCCTGTTCATATTCTTGCAAGTTTCTCTCTCATATTTTTGCCAGATTCTCTCTCTCTCTCTCTCTCTACTGCTCTTCTCCCTCTCTTCTTGCAAGTCTTTCCTTCATTTTCTTTCTTTCTTTCTCCCTCTCTCTCCTCCAAGGTGACTTTCCTTCCTCCACAGGCACTGCAGATGTTTTCCCTGAGTGTGGATAAGAAATGAGAAAGATGGGGGGAAAAGACTGAGGGGGAAAAGAGAAGGGGAGGAAGGAGAGGCAGTATAGAGTGAGGTGTAGAGAAGGGGAAGGAGGAGAGGCTTTATAGAGTGAGGTGTAGAGAAGGGGAGGGAGGAGAGGCAGTATAGAGTGAGGTGTAGAGAAGGGGAGGGAGGAGAGGCTTTATAGAGTGAGGTGTAGAGAAGGGGAGGGAAAAGAGGCAGTATAGAGTGAGGTGTAGAGAAGGGGAGGGAGGAGAGACAGTATAGAGTGCGGTGTAGAGAAGGGGAGGGAGGAGAGGCAGCATAGAGTGAGGTGTAGAGAAGGGGAGGGAGGAGAGGCAGCATAGAGTGAGGTGTAGAGAAGGGGAGAGAGGAGAGGCAGAATAGAGTGAGGTGTAGAGAAGGGGAGGGAGGAGAGGCAGTATAGAGTGAGGTGTAGAGAAGGGGGAGAAGAGAGGCAGCATAGAGTGAGGTGTAGAGAAGGGTAGGGAGGAGAGGCAGTATAGAGTGAGGAGTAGAGAAGGGGAGGGAGGAGAGGCAGTATAGAGTGAGGAGTAGAGAAGGGGAGGCAGGAGGCAGTATAGAGTGAGGTGTAGAGAAGGGGAGGGAGGAGAGGCAGTATAGAGTGAGGTGTAGAGAAGGGGAGGGAGGAGAGGCAGTATAGAGTGAGGTGTAGAGAAGGGGAGGGAGGAGAGGCAGTATAAGGTGAGGAGTAGAGAAGGGGAGGGAGGAGGCAGTATAGAGTGAGGTGTAGAGAAGGGGCGGGGGCAGTATAGAGTGAGGTGTAGAGAAGGGTAGGGAGGAGAGGCAGTATAGAGTGAGGTGTAGAGAAGGGGAGGGAGGAGAGGCAGTATAAGGTGAGGAGTAGAGAAGGGGAGGCAGGAGGCAGTATAGAGTGAGGTGTAGAGAAGGGGAGGGAGGAGAGGCAGTATAGAGTGAGGTGTAGAGAAGGGGAGGGAGGAGAGGCAGTATAGAGTGAGGAGTAGAGAAGGGGAGGGAGGAGAGGCAGTATAGAGTGAGGAGTAGAGAAGGGGAGGCAGGAGGCAGTATAGAGTGAGGTGTAGAGAAGGGGAGGGAGGAGAGGCAGTATAGAGTGAGGAGTAGAGAAGGGGAGGGGAGGGAGGAGAGGCAGTATAGAGTGAGGAGTAGAGAAGGGGAGGCAGGAGGCAGTATAGAGTGAGGTGTAGAGAAGGGGAGGGAGGAGAGGCAGTATAGAGTGAGGTGTAGAGAAGGGGAGGGAGGAGAGGCAGTATAGAGTGAGGTGTAGAGAAGGGGAGGGAGGAGAGGCAGCATAGAGTGAGGCGTAGAGAAGGGGAGGGAGGACAGGCAGTATAGAGTGAGGTGTCGAGAAGGGGGGGAGGAGAGGCAGCATAGAGTGAGGTGTAGAGAAGGGGAGGGAGGATAGGCAGTATAGAGTGAGGCATAGAGAAGGGGAGGGAGGAGAGGCAGCATAGTGAGGTGTAGAGAAGGGGGGGAGGAGAGGCAGTATAGAGTGAGGTGTAGAGAAGGGGAGGTAGGAGAGGCCGTATAGAGTGAGGTGTAGAGAAGGGGGGGAGGAGAGGCAGCATAGAGTGAGGTGTAGAGAAGGGGAGGGAGGAGAGGCAGTATAGAGTGAGGAGTAGAGAAGGGGAGGGAGGAGAGGCAGTATAGAGTGAGGAGTAGAGAAGGAGAGGGAGGAGAGGCAGTATAGAGTGAGGAGTAGAGAAGGGGAGGGAGGAGGCAGTAGAGTGAGGTGTAAAGAAGGGGAGGGAGGAGAAGCAGTATAGAGTGAGGAGTAGAGAAGGGGAGGGAGGAGAGGCAGTATAAGGTGAGGAGTAGAGAAGGGGAGGGAGGAGGCAGTATAGAGTGAGGTGTAGAGAAGGGGCGGGGGAAGTATAGAGTGAGGTGTAGAGAAGGGGAGGGAGTAGGCAGTATAGAGTGAGGTGTAGAGAAGGGGAGGGAGGAGAGGCAGTATAGAGTGAGGTGTAGAGAAGGGGAGGGAGGAGAGGCAGTATAGAGTGAGGTGTAGAGAAGGGGAGGGAGGAGAGGCAGTATAGAGTGAGGAGTAGAGAAGGGGAGGGGAGGGAGGAGAGGCAGTATAGAGTGAGGAGTAGAGAAGGGGAGGCAGGAGGCAGTATAGAGTGAGGTGTAGAGAAGGGGAGGGAGGAGAGGCAGTATAGAGTGAAGTGTAGAGAAGGGGAGGGAGGAGAGGCAGTATAGAGTGAGGTGTAGAGAAGGGGAGGGAGGAGAGGCAGCATAGAGTGAGGCGTAGAGAAGTGGAGGGAGGACAGGCAGTATAGAGTGAGGTGTCGAGAAGGGGGGGAGGAGAGGCAGCATAGAGTGAGGTGTAGAGAAGGGGAGGGAGGATAGGCAGTATAGAGTGAGGCGTAGAGAACGGGAGGGAGGAGAGGCAGCATAGTGAGGTGTAGAGAAGGGGGGGAGGAGAGGCAGTATAGAGTGAGGTGTAGAGAAGGGGAGGTAGGAGAGGCAGTATAGAGTGAGGTGTAGAGAAGGGGGGAGGAGAGGCAGCATAGAGTGAGGTGTATAGAAGGGGAGGGAGGAGAGGCAGTATAGAGTGAGGAGTAGAGAAGGGGAGGGAGGAGAGGCAGTATAGAGTGAGGAGTAGAGAAGGGGAGGGAGGAGAGGCAGTATAGAGTGAGGAGTAGAGAAGGGGAGGGAGGAGGCAGTAGAGTGAGGTGTAAAGAAGGGGAGGGAGGAGAGGCAGTATAGAGTGAGGAGTAGAGAAGGGGAGGGAGGAGAGGCAGTATAAGGTGAGGAGTAGAGAAGGGGAGGGAGGAGGCAGTATAGAGTGAGGTGTAGAGAAGGGGCGGGGGCAGTATAGAGTGAGGTGTAGAGAAGGGGAGGGAGGAGAGGCAGTATAGAGTGAGGTGTAGAGAAGGGGAGGGAGGAGAGGCAGTATAGAGTGAGGTGTAGAGAAGGGGAGGGAGGAGAGGCAGTATAGAGTGAGGAGTAGAGAAGGGGAAGGGAGGGAGGAGAGGCAGTATAGAGTGAGGAGTAGAGAAGGGGAGGCAGGAGGCAGTATAGAGTGAGGTGTAGAGAAGGGGAGGGAGGAGAGGCAGTATAGATTGAAGTGTAGTGAAGGGGAGGGAGGAGAGGCAGTATAGAGTGAGGTGTAGAGAAGGGGAGGGAGGAGAGGCAGCATAGAGTGAGGCGTAGAGAAGGGGAGGGAGGACAGGCAGTATAGAGTGAGGTGTCGAGAAGGGGGGGAGGAGAGGCAGCATAGAGTGAGGTGTAGAGAAGGGGAGGGAGGATAGGCAGTATAGAGTGAGGCGTAGAGAAGGGGAGGGAGGAGAGGCAGCATAGTGAGGTGTAGAGAAGGGGGGGAGGAGAGGCAGTATAGAGTGAGGTGTAGAGAAGGGGAGGTAGGAGAGGCAGTATAGAGTGAGGTGTAGAGAAGGGGGGGAGGAGAGGCAGCATAGAGTGAGGTGTATAGAAGGGGAGGGAGGAGAGGCAGTATAGAGTGAGGAGTAGAGAAGGGGAGGGAGGAGAGGCAGTATAGAGTGAGGTGTAGAGAAGGGGGTGAGGAGAGGCAGTATAGAGTGAGGAGTAGAGAAGGGGGGGAGGAGAGGCAGTATAGAGTGAGGAGTAGAGAAGGGGGGGAGGAGAGGCAGTATAGAGTGAGGTGTAGAGAAGGGGAGGGAAGAGAGGCAGCATAGAGTGAGGTTTAGAGACGGGGAGGGAGGAGAGGTAGTATAGAGTGAGGCGTAGAGAAGGGGAGGGAGGAGAGGCAGTATAGAGTGAGGTGTAGAGAAGGGGAGGGAGGAGAGGCAGTATAGAGTGAGGTGTAGAGAAGGGGAGGGAGGAGAGGCAGTATAGAGTGAGGTGTAGAGAAGGGGAGGGAGGAGAGGCAGTATAGAGTGAGGTGTAGAGAAGGGGAGGGAGGAGAGGCAGTATAGAGTGAGGAGTAGAGAAGGGGAAGGGAGGGAGGAGAGGCAGTATAGAGTGAGGAGTAGAGAAGGGGAGGCAGGAGGCAGTATAGAGTGAGGTGTAGAGAAGGGGAGGGAGGAGAGGCAGTATAGATTGAAGTGTAGTGAAGGGGAGGGAGGAGAGGCAGTATAGAGTGAGGTGTAGAGAAGGGGAGGGAGGAGAGGCAGCATAGAGTGAGGCGTAGAGAAGGGGAGGGAGGACAGGCAGTATAGAGTGAGGTGTCGAGAAGGGGGGGAGGAGAGGCAGCATAGAGTGAGGTGTAGAGAAGGGGAGGGAGGATAGGCAGTATAGAGTGAGGCGTAGAGAAGGGGAGGGAGGAGAGGCAGCATAGTGAGGTGTAGAGAAGGGGGGGAGGAGAGGCAGTATAGAGTGAGGTGTAGAGAAGGGGAGGTAGGAGAGGCAGTATAGAGTGAGGTGTAGAGAAGGGGAGGTAGGAGAGGCCGTATAGAGTGAGGTGTAGAGAAGGGGGGGAGGAGAGGCAGCATAGAGTGAGGTGTAGAGAAGGGGAGGGAGGAGAGGCAGTATAGAGTGAGGAGTAGAGAAGGGGAGGGAGGAGAGGCAGTATAGAGTGAGGAGTAGAGAAGGGGAGGGAGGAGAGGCAGTATAGAGTGAGGAGTAGAGAAGGGGAGGGAGGAGGCAGTAGAGTGAGGTGTAAAGAAGGGGAGGGAGGAGAAGCAGTATAGAGTGAGGAGTAGAGAAGGGGAGGGAGGAGAGGCAGTATAAGGTGAGGAGTAGAGAAGGGGAGGGAGGAGGCAGTATAGAGTGAGGTGTAGAGAAGGGGCGGGGGAAGTATAGAGTGAGGTGTAGAGAAGGGGAGGGAGTAGGCAGTATAGAGTGAGGTGTAGAGAAGGGGAGGGAGGAGAGGCAGTATAGAGTGAGGTGTAGAGAAGGGGAGGGAGGAGAGGCAGTATAGAGTGAGGTGTAGAGAAGGGGAGGGAGGAGAGGCAGTATAGAGTGAGGAGTAGAGAAGGGGAGGGGAGGGAGGAGAGGCAGTATAGAGTGAGGAGTAGAGAAGGGGAGGCAGGAGGCAGTATAGAGTGAGGTGTAGAGAAGGGGAGGGAGGAGAGGCAGTATAGAGTGAGGTGTAGAGAAGGGGAGGGAGGAGAGGCAGTATAGAGTGAGGTGTAGAGAAGGGGAGGGAGGAGAGGCAGCATAGAGTGAGGCGTAGAGAAGTGGAGGGAGGACAGGCAGTATAGAGTGAGGTGTCGAGAAGGGGGGGAGGAGAGGCAGCATAGAGTGAGGTGTAGAGAAGGGGAGGGAGGATAGGCAGTATAGAGTGAGGCGTAGAGAACGGGAGGGAGGAGAGGCAGCATAGTGAGGTGTAGAGAAGGGGGGGAGGAGAGGCAGTATAGAGTGAGGTGTAGAGAAGGGGAGGTAGGAGAGGCAGTATAGAGTGAGGTGTAGAGAAGGGGGGAGGAGAGGCAGCATAGAGTGAGGTGTATAGAAGGGGAGGGAGGAGAGGCAGTATAGAGTGAGGAGTAGAGAAGGGGAGGGAGGAGAGGCAGTATAGAGTGAGGAGTAGAGAAGGGGAGGGAGGAGAGGCAGTATAGAGTGAGGAGTAGAGAAGGGGAGGGAGGAGGCAGTAGAGTGAGGTGTAAAGAAGGGGAGGGAGGAGAGGCAGTATAGAGTGAGGAGTAGAGAAGGGGAGGGAGGAGAGGCAGTATAAGGTGAGGAGTAGAGAAGGGGAGGGAGGAGGCAGTATAGAGTGAGGTGTAGAGAAGGGGCGGGGGCAGTATAGAGTGAGGTGTAGAGAAGGGGAGGGAGGAGAGGCAGTATAGAGTGAGGTGTAGAGAAGGGGAGGGAGGAGAGGCAGTATAGAGTGAGGTGTAGAGAAGGGGAGGGAGGAGAGGCAGTATAGAGTGAGGAGTAGAGAAGGGGAAGGGAGGGAGGAGAGGCAGTATAGAGTGAGGAGTAGAGAAGGGGAGGCAGGAGGCAGTATAGAGTGAGGTGTAGAGAAGGGGAGGGAGGAGAGGCAGTATAGATTGAAGTGTAGTGAAGGGGAGGGAGGAGAGGCAGTATAGAGTGAGGTGTAGAGAAGGGGAGGGAGGAGAGGCAGCATAGAGTGAGGCGTAGAGAAGGGGAGGGAGGACAGGCAGTATAGAGTGAGGTGTCGAGAAGGGGGGGAGGAGAGGCAGCATAGAGTGAGGTGTAGAGAAGGGGAGGGAGGATAGGCAGTATAGAGTGAGGCGTAGAGAAGGGGAGGGAGGAGAGGCAGCATAGTGAGGTGTAGAGAAGGGGGGGAGGAGAGGCAGTATAGAGTGAGGTGTAGAGAAGGGGAGGTAGGAGAGGCAGTATAGAGTGAGGTGTAGAGAAGGGGGGGAGGAGAGGCAGCATAGAGTGAGGTGTATAGAAGGGGAGGGAGGAGAGGCAGTATAGAGTGAGGAGTAGAGAAGGGGAGGGAGGAGAGGCAGTATAGAGTGAGGTGTAGAGAAGGGGGTGAGGAGAGGCAGTATAGAGTGAGGAGTAGAGAAGGGGGGGAGGAGAGGCAGTATAGAGTGAGGAGTAGAGAAGGGGGGGAGGAGAGGCAGTATAGAGTGAGGTGTAGAGAAGGGGAGGGAAGAGAGGCAGCATAGAGTGAGGTTTAGAGACGGGGAGGGAGGAGAGGTAGTATAGAGTGAGGCGTAGAGAAGGGGAGGGAGGAGAGGCAGTATAGAGTGAGGTGTAGAGAAGGGGAGGGAGGAGAGGCAGCATAGAGTGAGGTTTAGAGAAGGGGAGGGAGGAGAGGCAGTATAGAGTTAGGTTTAGAGAAGGGAACTAATATGATTAACATAGGGTGTAATAATCTATATTGCTTATTTATCGCACAAAACAAAAACATGCTGGACATCACACACAAATGCATGCACGCACGCACACACACACACACACACACACTCACACACACACAAACACACACAAAACATACTGGACGTTAACAATCTGTTTTAATAAGGTAAGGAGGGTGTTAAAGGAAAACTCTAACCAAAAACAATATTTTGGTATTTGTTTCATCAGTTCTATGTTGACAGTCCAAATATTATAATTGTTTTGCATCATATAATGCAAAATGCATCATACAGGGATGATTTCAGTTACATATCTTGAAAACTTGATTGCTTACAAGCAAAACATTTTGGGACTATGTCAACAATGGATTAATGAAACAAATACCAAAAGAGGGTTTTTGGGTGGAATTTTATTTTAAGAGGATAAGTGAGCTGCAGGGTAAAGTGATGTAAGGTGTTGGTAGAGGACAAGTTTACCTGAACACCAGCAGTAATCTTCATTAGCTTCCTATTGTCACAGCACTGGAGAGAGGGAATGAGGGATGGCGCATATATATTATTATTCAAGAAAAGCGGAGTGGCTGCAGTCAGCAGTAAATACTGTAAGAATCTGGGACAGAGTTTCTAAATTAGGGATCAGAGAAAGAGAGAGAGGAGGGAGCGTGGTAGCAGAAGGGGAAGGACGGTCAGGGGTAGAAAGACAGAGTGACAGATTTGGACAGTTGGAATGGATGATTATACAGTCAGTCCAGGGCTAAGCAGACCTGGCAGGTCCTCCTATTGACTGAGCTAGATTGGACTGCTGAGACACAAGCTGTGCATATTATCTCTGCAAGGTAGGTCAATCTTTCCACAAGTGTTAGTGTCATTGGTGGGATCTGAACCCAGGTCTCCAATGGGAGAAACCAACATCCGCTACATTAGCCTGCCCAAAACATAATCAGTGACAATCCTAGAAAAACTTGACTCGATAGCCAGCAAATGGTAAATGTATTATTTTACCGCATGTAAAGAGTGGTGTTACATCGATTGTCTATGACAGGTTTTTTTGTGTCGATCTCATTGCAATATTCATAGAAATTGCAAGTCAATAGTTGTTAATGATTAATATTGTTGGCCCCATGCCGTCAAAAGGTTAAATACGTGACTAATTGGAGGAACCACTTTCACAGAGTCCTGTCATAGATTGTATTCAACTACATGCAAATTGTAACTGAGATTGGTCATAAAGGATATGTGATAAACTTTAACAATCATCACATGCATCATACTGACTGCCTTTAGGTCCGATAAGAGCTATTCACACTAAACATCGAACAGCACCAATTCCTGAATGCTCAGAGCCACAGTCAAGGCTAACTGAGCAGCTAACATTAATCGAAAATGGCAAACCATGTAGCCTACAATACAATGAATCAGGTCACACCAAAATCCCAATGGAATGGAATGTGTGCTGTGCAGAGTTGATTGAGAGTAGAGCAGGTTCACGATGGGACTGGGAGTGCTCTCTCTCTCCCACACACACACTCAAGCTCCTCTCTCTGTGTAAGATACTCACTATGTAAATGAAAAGGCATGTGTCCACGTAGGCATGTGCACAGTCTTTTTTTAATTATTATTCCAGATTTTGTCATGTTCTAATAAGAAATACAATATAACAACACAATAGAAATCATGTACAATACTATCTCTATATACATGGCAATAAATGTACAGTACGGTACGCACATACAGAAACAAAATACATTTAGATGTTTGATCTCTTCCATGGGTGTTTTCTTACCCTCTCACTCAGCACGGCTGATATTCTGGTCAGCAGATGACTGCTGCAACACAAAATAATCCTTCCACTCAAACCCCTAAGAGCTAGATATTAGAATATTTACATCCCTGAACATGTACATATATAAATACACAGGAATTAATTCCTTCCGTCTGGCTCCAAAGTGAAGTAGGAGGGAAAAGGAGGACCTATATTATAGTAACCCACAAAAGAGACTGAAAAAGTTCCTTCACACTTCACACATACATAGTCTACCCAACTTTTGATCATACAGTACCAGTCAAAAGTTTGCACACACCTATTCATTCATCTTCACTATTATTGTAGAATAATAGGAAAAACATCAAAATGATGAAATAACATATGGAATCATGTAGTAACCAAGAAAGTGTTAAAAAAAATCGAAATATATTTTATATTTGAGATTCTTCAAAGTAGCTACCCTTTGCATTGATGACAGCTTTGCACACACTTGTTGGCTGCTTTTCCTTCACTCTGTGGTCCAACTCATCCCAAACCATCTCAATTGGGTTGAGGTCAGGTGATTGTGGAGGCCAGGTTTCCTTCATGGTCAAATAGCCCTTACACAGCCTGGAGGTGTGTTGGGTCATTGTCCTGTTGAAAAACAGGACAATCATAGTGTTGATGTCTTCACTATTATTCTATGATGTAGAAAATAGTACAAATAAAGAAAAACCTTTGAATGAGTAAGTGTGTCCAAACTTTTGACTGGTAATGTATGTAGCCTACCTACTTCATGGCTATAACTAGGCTAATACCTATCACAATAACTGAGGGCTGGTGCAATGATGTAACTGTATATGTTCAACATGCTTCAGAGGGAGATACAGTGCATTTGGAAAGTATTCAGACCCCTTGACTTTTTTCACATTTTCTTATGTTACAGCCTTATTCTAAAATTGATTAAATAAATAAAACATCTTTATTAATCTACACACAATACCCCATAATGACAAAGTGAAAACAGGTTTTTAGAAATGTTTGCAAATGCATTAAACATAAAAAAAACACAAATACCTTATTTACATAAGTAATCAGACCCTTTGTAATGAGACTCAAAATGTTTTTGCTTTGTCATTATGGGGTAGTGTGTGTAGATTGACGATTGAATGTAACAAAATGTGGAAAAAGTCAAGGGGTCTGAAAACATGACAAAAGTACTGTATATATAAAGGTCATTCTACTTGTTCTTTATCCAAAAGTCATTACCAGTTTTTTAATTCTATTTTTTCTTCTTCAATTAAATCATTCAATAATCAAGTTCAAATATTAAGTTTAGAAAAGTAAAAAATACATAAACAAAATCAAATTCTAACACATGAAACATTAACAAATGATAACAATATAATGCTGTCTATTTTAGATATAAAGCCCTGAGGAGGAGGTAGACACAGATCGAAAACAACCTCCAAATGCTGCTCCAGGACCTGTTTAACTCTGAAGCCTGGGATGGTTCACAGTGGTGCAACCATCTGCCCTCTAAGAAAAAGAGGGTTCCTCAAGGGTTCTTTGGTAAGGGTTATGGTTCTATGTGGAACCATAATGACTCAATGAACCCTTTGAGCCCTTCAATGGTTTTTTGCAGTTAAGAAAATCGTTCTTTCATCTTTTAGTGATCATTCAAATGTAGGGGCAGCGGCTCATTGGAATATATTTAGGGTGTGGTTTGCGCACAGCTCTTTTTGTGCAACCATGATTGAGAGTGCTATCCCAGTTGATCTAATCTGTTGTATTATGTCATTGCATATGAAAGAAAGACTGGTCAATAATGATGTCTTATGAAAGACCCACATAAGGTTTTGTGTCAACTATGAGCTGTTGACTATATCAGTGGTTTTCATTTTTCTCCTCAAGGACCCTGAGCTGCTCCGGAGCTAGCACACCTGATTCAGTTTGTGGATTAACACTTATGGAAATGTAACAATATCATATGGCTACTAACCACAATATAAAACCCTGTATGGTTCTTCAAAAGGTTCTTTGTAGAACCTTTGACAAAGGTTATTTAAAACAGGTTCTAATTAGCCCCCAAAAAGGTTGTTACCATAGCGGAACTCTTTGTGGTGCTATATACTGTAGAACCTTATGAAATGGTTCTTTATAGCACCATAAAGGTTCTATTTAGAACCCTGTAAGCATGGTTCTTTACAGAACCTTCAAAAAAGGATTCTAGATAGCACCAAAAAGGATCTGCTATGTTTACAACCCCAAGAACCCTTATTTGGAACTATATAGAACCACACACACGCACACTACACTCTTGTAAACACAAGACATACAGTAAAACATTCAGAATCATTTCAGAAAGGAAATTAAGGAGTTTTTTTTTGTTACAACCAAATCTCTATTTTTTTAAATATAAATAGCATGTTATAGAAGGGTCCAGGCATGATTTCACATGTTTTTGAGAAACTTACCCCAAACAACAAATTACTTCCTCATCTTCTTTGTGTAGTATGGGGGCCCCCCCAAAACATGAACAAAGGCTCCAAAAACACCCAAATACATCCTTTTAGAAACTGCAAAGCTCTCAGTATAGTGATGCAGGTCTTTAGATGTTGTAAACATGAAATTGTGTCATTCTGAACTTTACATGTAATGTTATACTCAATGTTGTTGTAACTCTAGCGATACCTCTCGGTCTATTCTACAGGTAACTGCCAAAATAAAGGAAACACTTGAGTAAATGAGGGATACAAAGCATATTGAAAGCTGGGGTGCTTTCACACAGGAAGTTCCAGACACTTGTAGAATCTATGCTAAGGCGCATTGAAGCTTTTCTGGCCGGTGTGGTGGCCCAACGCCCTATTAAGACACTTTATGTTGGTGCTTCCTCTATTTTGGTAGTTACCTGTAGCAGCAGGCTACAAGGAGAATGAAACAGCTGGATAGGGGAAACAGATCCTGCCGCGCAAAAGGGAATATAACATTGCGGATAAAGTTCAGAATGGCACAATTTCATGTGTACAACATCTAAAGACCTGCATTACTATCCTTAGAGCTTTGCAGTTTCTAAAGGATGTACACATCACTGACAATCTGAAATGGTCCACCCAAACAGACAGTGTGGTGAAGAAGAAGCAGCAGCAACTCTTCAACCTCAGGAAGCTGAAGAAATTTGGCTTGCTGAACTTTAGTCACTGTCACTAGCCGGCTACAACCCGGTTACTCTACCATGCACCTTAGAGGCTGCTGCCCTATGTACATAACACTGGTCACTTTAATAATGTTTACATACTGTTTACCCACTTCATATGTATATGCTGTATTCTGGTCAAGGCCTATCCTATTTAACTATTGCTGTACATATACTATTCTTCATATATACTACATATTCTATCTATATAAAGTGCCTTCGGAAAATATTCAGACCCCTTGACCTTTTTCACATTTTGTTACGTGAAAGCTTTATTCTAAAATTGATTAAATTGGTTTTACCCCTCAACTTACACACAATACCCCATAATGACAAAGCAAAAACTATTTTTTTGTAATCTTTGCTAATTTATTTCAAATTAAAAAACTGACATATTACACTTACATAAGTATTCAGACTCTTTACTCAGTACTTTGTTGAAGCACCTTTGGCAGCGATTACAACATTGAGTCTTCTTGGGTATGATGCTACAAGCTTGGCACACCTGTATTTGGGGAGTTTCTCCCATTTATTCTCTGCAGATCCTCTCAAGCTCTGTCAGGTTGGATGGGGAGTATTGCTGCACAGCTATTTTCAAACCTCTCCAGAGATGTTCGATTGGGTTCAAGTCCAGGCTCTGGCTGGGCCACTTAATGACATTTAAAGTATTGTCCTGAAGCCACTCCTGTGTTGTCTTGGCTGTGTGCTTAGGGTCATGTCCTGTTGGAAGGTGAACCTTCGCCCCATTCTGAGATCCTGAGCGCTCTGGAGTATGTATTCATCAAGGATCTCACTATACTTTGCTATGTTCATCTTTCCCTTGATCCTGACTAGTCTCTCAGTCCCTGCAAATGAAAAACATCCCCATAGCATGATGCTGCCACCACCAAGCTTCACCGTAGGGATGGTGCCAGGTTTCCTCCAGACGTTTCATCAGACCAGAGAATCTTGTTCTCACGGTCTGAGAGTCTTTAACTCCAAGCGGGCTGTCATGTGCCTTTTACTGAGGAGTGGCTTAAAGGCCTGATCGGTGGAGTGCAGCAGAAATGGTTGTCCTTCTGGAAGGTTCTCCCATCTCCACAGAGGAATTCTAGAGCTCTGTCAGAGTGACCATTGGGTTCTTTGTCACCTCCCTGACCAAGGCCTTTTCCCCCAGATTGCTCAGTTTGGCCGGGCGGCCAATTCTGGAAGAGTCTTGGTGGTTCCAATCTACATCCATTCAGGAATGATGGAGGCCACTGAGTTCTTGGAGACATTCAATGCTGCAGAATTTGTTTGGTACCTTTCCCCAGGTCTGTGCCTTTACACAATTCTGTCTCGGAGCTCTACGGACACTTCCTTCGACCTCATGGCTTGTTTTTTGCTCTAACATGCACTGTCAACTGTAGGACCTTAGATACAGTCGTGGCCAAAAGTTTTGAGAATTACACAAATATTAATTTTCACAAAGTTTGCTGCCTCAGTGTCTTTAGATATTTGTCAGATGTTACTATGGAATACTGAAGTATAATTACAAGCATTTCATAAGTGTCAAAGGCTTTTATTGACAAGTACATGAAGTTGATGCAAAGAGTCAATATTTGCAGTGTTGACCCTTCTTTTTCAAGACCTCCGCAATCCGCCCTGGCATGCTGTCAATTAACTTCTGGGCCACATCCTGACTGATGGAAGCCCATTCTTGCAAAATCAATGCTTGGAGTTTGTCAGAATTTGTGGGTTTTTGTTTGTCCACCCGCCTCTTGAGGATTGACCACAAGTTCTCATTGGGATTAAGGTCTGGGGAGTTTCCTGGCCATGGACCCAAAATATCGATGTTTTGTTCCCCGAGCCACTTAGTTATCACTTTTGCCTTATGGCAAGGTGCTCCATCATGCTGGAAAAGGCATTATTCATCACCAAACTGTTCCTGGATGGTTGGGAGAAGTTGCTCTTGGAGGATGTGTTGGTACCATTCTTTATTCCTGGCTGTGTTCTTAGGCAAAATTGTGAGTGAGCCTACTCCCTTGGCTGAGAAGCAACCCCACACATGAATGGTCTCAGGATGCTTTACTGTTGGCATGACACAGGACTGATGGTAGCGCTCACCTTGTCTTCTCTGGACAAGCTTTTTTCCAGATGCCCCAAACATTCAGAAAGGGGATTCATCAGAGAAAACAACTTTACCCCAGTCCTCAGCAGTCCAATCCCTGTACCTTTTGCAGAATATCAGTCTATCCCTGATGTTTTTCCTGGAGAGAAGTGGCTTCTTTGCTGCCCTTCTTGACACCATGCCATCCTCCAAAAGTCTTCGCCTCACTGTGCGTGCAGATGCACTCACACCTGCCTGCTGCCATTCCTGAGCCAGCTCTGTACTGGTGGTGCCCCAATCTCACAGCTGAATCAACTTTAGGAGATGGCCCTGGTGCTTGCTGGACTTTCTTGGGCGCCCTGAAGCCTTCTTCACAACAATTGAACTGCTCTCCTTGAAGTTCTTGATGATCTGATAAATGGTTGATTTAGGTGCAATCTTACTGGCAGCAATATCCTTGCCTGTGAAGCCCTTTTTGTGCAAGCAATGATGACGGCACGTGTTTCCTTGCAGATAACCATGGTTGACAGAGGAAGAACAATGATTCCAAGCCCCACCCTCCTTTTGAAGCTTCCAGTCTGTTATTTGAACTCAATCAGCATGACAGAGTGATCTTCAGCCTTGTCCTCGTCAACTCACACCTGTGTTAATGAGAGAATCACTGACATGATGTCAGCTGGTCCTTTTGTGGCAGGGCTGAAATGCAGTGGAAATGTTTTTTGGGGACTTTGCAATTAATTGCAATTCATCTGATCACTCTTCATAACATTCTGGAGTATATGCAAATTGCCATCATACAAACTGAGGCAGCAGACTTTGTGAAAATTAATATTTGTGTCATTCTCAAAACTTTTGGCCACGTGTGTGTCTTTCAAAATCATGTCCAATCAATAGAATTTACCACAGGTGGATTCCAATCAATTTGTAGAAACATCTCAAGGATGATCAATGGAAACAGGATGCACTGGAGCTCAGTTTCCAGTCTCAAAGCGAAGGGTCTGAATAATTATGTAAATAATGAATCAATATAAAAAAAGATCTATCTATATCTTTACCTATATATATCATATATATACACGAAGTTGAAGTCGGAAGTTTACATAAACTTACGTTGGGGTCATTAAAACTCGTTTTTCAACCACTCCACAAATTTCTTGTTAACAAACTATAGTTTTGGCAAGTCGGTTAGGACATCTACTGTGTGCACGACACAAGTAATTTTTCCAACAATTGTTTGCAGACAGATTATTTCACTTATAATTCACTGTATCACAATTCCAGTGGGTCAGAAGTTTACATACACTAAGTTGACTGTGCCTTTAAACAGCTTGGAAAATTCCCAGAAATGATGTCATGGCTTTAGAAGCTTCTGATAGGCTAATTGACATCATTTGAGTTAATTGGAGGTGTACCTGTGGATGTATTTCAAGGCCTACCTTCAAACTCAGTGACTCATCAATGGAAAATACAAATAAATCAGCCAAGGATCATTCTTGGGAGCAATTTTCAAACGCCTGAAGGTACGATGTTCATCTGTACAAACAATAGTACGCAAGTATAAACACCATGGGACCACGCAGCCATCATACCGCTCAGGAAGGAAACGCGTTCTGTCTCCTGGAGATGAACGTACTTTGGTGCGAAAAGTGCAAATCAATCCCAGGACAACAGCAAAGGACCCTGTGAAGATGCTGGAGGAAACGGGTACAAAACGATCTATATCCACAGTAAAACGAGTCTTATATCGACATAACCTGAAAGGCCGCTGCTCCAAAACCGCCATAAAAAAGCCAGAATATGGTTTGCAACTGTACATGGGGACAAAGATCGTACTTTTTGGAGAAATGTCCTCTGGTCTGATGAAACAAAATAGAACTGTTTGGCCATAATGACCATCGTTATGTTTGGAGGAAAAAGGGGAGGCTTGCAAGCCGAAGAAAACCATCCCAACCACGAAGCACGGAGGTGGCAGTATCATGTTGTGGGGGTGCTTTGCTGCAGGAGGGACTGGTGCACTTCACAAAATAGATGGCATCACGAGGTAGGAAAAGTATGTGGATATATTGAAGCAACATCTCAAGACATCAGTCAGGAAGTTAAAGCTTGGTCACAAATGGGTCTTCAAAATGGACAATGACCCCAAGCATACTTCCAAAGTTGTGGCAAAATGGCTTAAGGACAACAAAGTCAAGGTATTGGAGTGGCCATCACAAAGCCCTGGTGGTTTGTTCTATATAAAATTTGTGGCCAGAACTGAAAAGCATGTGCGAGCAAGGAGGCCTACAAACCTGATTCAGTTACACCAGCTCTGTCAGGAGGAATGGGCCAAAATTCACCCAACTTATTGTGGGAAGCTTATGGAAGGCTACCCGAAACGTTTGACCCAAGTTAAACAATTTAAAGGCAATGCTACCAAATACTAATTGAGTGTATGTAAACTTCTGACCCACTGGGAATGTGATGAAAGAAATAAAAGCTGAAATAAATCATTCTCTCTACTATTATTCTGACATTTCACATTCTTAAAATAAAGTGGTGATCCTAACTGACCTAAGACAGGGAATTGTTACTAGGATTAACTGTCAGGAATTGTGAAAAACTGAGTTTAAATGTATTTGGCTAAGGTGTATGTAAACTTCCGACTTTATATATATATATATAAACACACACACACACTCTGGACTCCGACATTGCTCGTCCTAATATTTCTATATTTCTTAATTTCATTCTTTTACTTTTTAGATTCATTAGCGTTTTTGTGTATTGTTATATATTATTGCACTGTTGGAGCTAGGAACAAAAGCATTTTGCTACAACCGCAATAACATCTGCTAAATATGTGCATGCAACAAATAACGTTTTATTTTATTTGGGTGTTTTTGGAGCCTTTGTTCATATTTTTTCAGGGCCCTCATACTACACAATGAGGATGAGGAAGCAATTTGCTGTTTGGGGTAAGTAATTTTTTTTTTTTAAACATGAAATCACAAAAAAGGTGTCAGGACCCTTGTATAACATGCCATTTACAGTACATAAAAAATAGGTTGTTGGGCCTCCCGGATGGCACAGTGGTCTAGAGCAGTGCTAGCTGCGCCACCAGAGTCTCTGGGTTCGCGCCCAGGCTCTGTCGCAGCCGGCCGCGACCGGGAGGTCCGTGGGGCGACGCACAATTGGCTTAGCGTCGTCCGGGTTAGGGAGGGTTTGGCCGGTAGGGATATCCTTGTCTCATCGCGCTCCAGCGACTCCTGTGGCGGGCCAGGCGCAGTGCGCGCTAGCCGAGGGAGGCGGGTGCACGGTGTTTCCTCCGACACATTGGTGCGGCTGGCTTCTGGGTTGGAGGCGCGCTGTGTTAAGAAGCAGTGCGGCTTGGTTGGGTTGTGCTTCGGAGGACGCATGGCTTTCGACCTTCGTCTCTCCCGAGCCCGTACGGGAGTTGTAGCGATGAGACAAGATAGTAATTACTAGCGATTGGATACCACGAAAATTGGGGAGAAAAGGGGATAAAATTTAAAAAAAATTTAAAATAAAAATAGGTTGTAAAAAAAGGTTGTAAAAAAGAAAACTTCTCCTTTAATGCATGACTAATCAAATGATAAACTGTTACTGGATATTGACTCTCATTGAGATCTGTGTGCAGGTAGATATTGTGTTGACTTGTTCCGTGAATGACAACAGGTTGATCAATGTGTGTGGATATTTTTGCTCTGTACCTATACTGGGATGTATATCTACAGTAACTAAGGTTGCGGCAACGCAGGTGATGTCACATATTGCTTTGTAGCTTGGCATTGCCATGGAGAAGGAGTGGCCATCTTGTCGTTAACTGGGGGACTAATGATGAGCTGTGTACATAGATCACAGAGCAGGTCTGATGTTAATTAGAGCTCTGGGTCCACCTGCCATCATCACACATCTGGATGGAGGGAGGTGCTGATGATGTCGTGTGACCTTTGTCAACTATCACATACTGTACACCCATATACACATGCACGCTCGCTTGCACACGCACGCTCGCTTGCACACGCACGCACACACACAGCTGCACGGCCCCTCATTCTCTCACAGCCACTGTTAGGCAGTTACTGGTGGCGTCACTGCCCTCCAGTCGGGGCTTGCGTCCCTTCCTCTGTCCACCCCCCTGCACCCAGGAGTTGTGAATAACAGTTCCCCCGTTGGGCGCCGGGTCCACCTGCAGCAGGGACACCACCCTCTTCTTGACATGGGTCTTCAGCGCTTTACGCAGCTTCTGCCTGGTGAAGGCATAGAGTAGCGGGTGGAAGATGGTGGTGCCGTATGCCATGGCCAGGAAGCAGAGCCTCACACGTACCAGGCCATCGCTGGGGCCCAGACACAGTATCAACACGTTCACCATGGACAGAGGAGCCCAGCAGCCCAGGAAAGAAGAGATGATGATCAGGGACATCTTGAAGACTCTCCGCTGGCGCTCCCGCCGGTCCCGGTGGCGCCTCACGGCCCTCCTCAGGGCGATGATGGCTGACACAGAAGCCTGGACGCCTGGGCGGTCTGCCGCCGCCGCCGGTGGGGGGGAGATGCCGTCAGTGGGGTTAGGAGTCGCTGGGGTGGTGGCGCTGGGGGTGGTGGCGGCGGTGTTGGTGACCCCCGTGGCCCCACTGTCAGAGGTAACCAGGGGCATGGAGGAGAGGGGCGGGAGGGAGCTGGGGGATGGGATGAGGGGCGGGTGGGTGAGGCGTTGGTTCTGGCTGGAGGAACCTCTCCCCTCTGTGGCCAGACTCAGCTCCTTCCTCCTTTGTCTCCGCCTGCGGATCCTGCAGCCTGAGTCCTTATTGGAGGCCCGTGGGCCCCTCTTGATGTGGGTGCCGATGCGGATGTTGAGGGCCTGCAGGATGCGGGAGTATGTGAACAACATGACGACCACGGCGATGAAGAAGCAGGGCACCTGCAGGAGGAGGTGGTAGTACATGGCCAGGCCCGTGTGGTAGCCCTGCCCACCCACACATAGCAGTGTCCGGTTCTGCCTCAATGGCGGCAGGGGGTGGGAGTAGTATGGAGTAGAGGGGGTGGAGGGAGTGACGGTTAGCCCAGTGTGGTTTTGCCCAGTGGGGGTCAGTCCAGTAGGGGCTTCAGAATCAGACTCAGGTATCAGATCCCCCATGTCCATCTCCAACCCTCCTCCAATCTCGCTGTCCTCTGCGTCAGACCCTATTGAGAAGAAGTCCCCCTCCAGGAAGGGCAGGAAGAAGACGGCCAGTGATATGGCCCAAACGGCAGCCAGGAGGAGTGCAGCACGTCGCGGAGTCAGCAGCCGCGTGGCTGGACGGACGGTGATGTCGTAGCGGTCCAGGCTGATGACCAGCACATTGATGGCCGTGGCCACACTGGTGAAGGTTACGCAGGCCTCATGGAAGCAGCACAGCGTAGCCAGGCTGCCCCCGCCACTACCGTCCACTGGGAGCAGGATGATCGCCACGGTCAGCGGCAGACACAGCACACACACCAGGATGTCCAGCACGTGCAAGCTGACTGTAACCATGTTGCTGACTGAGTCAACCAGGTTGGACTGGGCGCAGTAGAGCACCAGCACGGTCAGGTTGCTGCTGAAGCCGAGCACCAGCTCCAGCATCAGCACGGTGGTGAGGGACACCTGGAAGCCCAGGGGTAAGGGGACGCTCCAGCCCTCCTCAGTCCCCGACACGTCCCCTCTCTCCAAAAGTCCCGACCCCTGCCCATCGCTGGTCTCCAGGAGGTCAGTATAGCCCTTGGTCTCCATGGACACCATGGCACTCGCTCATTCATAGCAACGGCCAAGCCAGTCCATGCCCTGCCCTCTCCTTTTCTCCTGGCTTTGACTGGACGCTGATGAGGGTGATTGACAGGTCTGCACCTCTCTGAAGTTCTGTGGAGAGAAGGAGAGAAGGAGGGTGAATAGCTCAGCTAGTATCTATCACATTTTAGCTATAGGACCTAGAGCTCCTCTTAAGCCTCCAACAACAAATATGCAGCAACCATGATTAATTAACATCCAATCACATTAACCGTTACTCTCTCGCGGGAAACCTTCACTCTTGTGCAGACATTTAGAAATGAAACATGACAATTTGAAAAATAAGCCACGGGAGTGTTTTGAGCGAGAATAAAGACGACTTTCGAGTAGTAAGACATGTATAAAAACAACAGATACCATTAATAAGAAGGGGCTAGAAGCGTCTTATATGGTGAGCTACCTAGTGGCTAGGACAGGCAAGCCCCACACTATTGTGGAGGACTTAATTCTTCCTGCTGCCGCGGATATGACTGGGACAATGCTGGGGGAAAAGGCCAAAAAAACTATACAGACAATGCCTTCATCAAACAACACTGTTTCATGACGCATCAGTGACATGGCAGGAGATGTTTTGAAACAATTACTGCTTCGCATACAAGCCAGTGAATTATATGCGATGCAGCTGGATGAGTCAACAGATGTGGCAGGCCTGGCACAGCTCCTGGTATATGTCCGTTACGTTTAGGGGGGGTCAATTAAGGAAGACATCCTCATCTGCAAACCACTGGAAACCTGGACAACATGAGAGGGTATTTTTAAAGTACTGGACAGCTTTGTGACATCAAATGCACTTTGGTGGTCAAGATATGTCGGTATCTGTACTGATGGCGCAAAAGCAATAACAGGGAGACATAGTGGAGTGGTAACACACGTGCAAGCAGTTGCTCCCGACGCCACTTGGGTACACTGCAGCATCCACCATGAGGCTTGAAAGACGTTTTCGACACTACAGTGAAAATGGTTAACTTTGTTAAAGCAAAGCACCTGAGTGATCTGGGTGTGCAATTACGTAGGTACTGTACTTTCCCGAAACGGACGACACAAACAACTGGATTCGTTATCCCTTTCATGCCCTGCCTCCAGTCCACTTACTGATATCTGAACAAGAGAGCCTCATCGAAATTGCAACAAGCGTTTCTGTGAAAATTGAATTTAATCAGAAGCCACTGCCAGATTTCTGGCAGGGCTGTGCTCAGAGTTTCTTGCCTTGGAAATCGCGCTGTTAAGACACTGATGCCCTTTGCAACCACGTACCTATGTGAGAGTGGGTTCTCAGCCCTCACTAGCATGAAAACTAAATACAGGCACAGACTGTGTGAAAAATTATTTAAGACAGACTCTCTCCAATACAACCCAACATTGAGTTATGTGCATCCTTTCAAGCACATCCTTCTCATTAACCTGTGGTGAGTTATTCACAATTTTTCATGAACAAATAAGGTTTTATATGTAAGATGGCTAAATAATGAGCAAAATGATTGATTATTATTATATTATTATTTGTGCCCTGGTCCTATAAGAGCTCTTTGTCACTTCATGCCCTGCTGAGCCGAGTTGTGACAAAAACTCATTCTTATGTTTAATAAATGTATTGTATATTGTGTGTGTGGCAGGCTTACAATGATGGCAAAAAAACAATATTTGAGAGTGTGCTGACCCTGGTGCTAGAGGGGGTACGCAGTTGGAGGTTGAATGTTTTAAGTGGTACGGGACTATAAAAAGTTTGGGAACCACTGGACTAGAGGTATGATGTATGATCAGAGCTGAGACAACAACATGTGTCATGGAGGCACTGGAAATAGTTCTAGGGGGTGGAGGGTGGTGAGAATACTTTTCCTTCTCTGAGGATGGCACGGAGTGTGTGTGTGTGTGTGTGTGTGTGTGTGTGTGTGTGTGTGTGTGTGTGTGTGTGTGTGTGTGTGTGTGTGTGTGTGTGTGTGTGTGTGTGTGTGTGTGTGTGTGTGTGTGTGTGTGTGTGTGTGTGTGTGTGTGTTTGTGAGTGCCGTGAAGTTGGAGGTGAGCAGATGGAAGTGCCACAAGCAGCACCCACAGCTTTTTAACAAGCCAATGGGGAGATATTGGCCTACAGAACTCCCTATCTCCTGTATTCTACCGCCTGTCTGTATCCCTGAACCAGTAAGGAGGAGCTGCATATCTCACTGCCCACATTCTGAGAGAGTGGGTGGGCGGTTCATCCTTACACAACATACACCCTCCATTAACTAGGTCAGAAAACATGCATACGTTATGGAAAAGTCCTCTTTTCTCAAAAAAGACTCATAAATACATATCCAGATAGGAGACACATTCAAGCACTGTTCCAATGATGATCAATCTTCATATGAGTCCAGCCAGTCTTTCTCTGCCCACAGATGAGGTGAAACATAGTCAAACCTTTTTACAAAACAAACACCCTCCAAATCTCTGTTAAATCCCACGCTTTCATTGCTTAATTTAAACCGTGGATAGCTAATGAGAGGAGAGGTTTCACATGTTGATGAGCAGGTTTCATCGTTCCTTGTTGGGGTGCGTTATAGAGCGTACAGGGCTTGTTGACATAGCCCAGGGCCAACTGAGTGTGGCGACAGTTAATAGTTTTCAGAGGGGTGCGTTGGAACATAAACAAGGCTAGTAGGAACCAGCAACACTCCTCCCTCCCCTCCATCTCTTCCCTACAACGCTCATCTGTCTGTTTTTTAGATCCAAGCCGTGCCTCCCTCCAGCTTATGTTGCCCTAGTTGGCACATATCTCCTTTTCAAGTTTGATTCTCTCACAGACAAGGTTCTGAGCCACATGTGCAGTTTGCTCAGATGTGGCTCAGAACGTTATGTAACCAAGTTGAATTGGTTAAACTAACTCCTCAGCTTGAAATACCATCAATTCTCTGGTGGACCTTTTCATGTTCAAACTGCATGAGAACACACACTTAATGAAGGGCCAAATTCATTCTGGTCAGATAAAATGACAATACAGAACTCACTTAGGGCACTTTAGTGTTGAGTGTTGAGTGTTGTACTGTTTTTCCTCTCTCCTGCATGCGTCCTATAGATAATGTCTCCTGAACCTTTCTATTTCTATACTATGGCATAAATAGTATACTATGGTGTAAATACTATAGTACTCACTCTAGTGTTTTTGCAGACTTTACTGTAGTATTTACTGTAGTATACTGTAGTATTGACAGTGGTAACTAAGTAGAAATACTTTGAAGTACTACTTAAGTAGTTTTTTGGGGTATCTGTACTTTCCTATCCTATGTATATTTTTAACTTTTATGCCACTAAATTCCTAAAGAAAAAATATACTTTTTACTCCCGTAAAAAAAGAATTACACCCAAAAGTATTTGTTACATTTCAGTGGGGTAAAAATTACACAAATATATTTTACTGGGTGACTTTCACTTTTACTTTTCTATTAAGGTATATTTACTTTTACTCAAGTATAACAATTTGGTACTTTTTCCACCACCAAGCATTTACAGTTAACTACATTATAAATACTACAGTAAAAGAAAACTAGTATATACTATTGTAATTAATGTTGTGTTTTGCATTTTGTAGTGTAGTGTTTTTGACATAGAAGTGGAAGCTTTCTCCTACAGGAGAATTATTAAATAGTGAGTTTTCCATAATCTGTAGGCAGGTAGGAAGGACTCAGACCTCGACAGATATTGCAGCACCTCTGCTCCATTTCTGGAACATGTAGGGACACAATATATGATCTACACTTAGCATGTAGGTTTCTCACTTATGGGTAGCACAAATTGGGATATGGGGGAGGGGAATGGGCAGGGTGTACGCTAAATAAACACTGTAGTATTTACTACAGTTCATAAAGTGTAGTGCTGTTGCGGACTGTAGTGTTTTTACGGACAATACTGTATTAAATACTACAGTTGGTGAGTGAGTAAGTGTTGGTCCCAACATTCTGTCTATTGTAAATAGTTCCTTGACCTCTGTTCCGTTCCAGAGTACTTTAAAACTGCTCTGGTTCAACCTCTCCTTTAAAAGACCAATCTAGTCCCCTCCTCACTGAATAACTTTAGACCTTTCTCTAAGTATCCTTTTGTATCCCAATTTTTTTTTAAAGTTATTTTCAAGCAATTGGTGGCTTATTTCAGTATGAACCAACTTATTTGACAAATTCCAGTCGGGCTTCCACTCACTTCGCAGCATGGAAAGTGCTTTATTGAAAGTCAGTAATGACCTTCTGTTGGCTGCAGATGCCAGTGAATGCTCTATTCTTTTTCTTTTGGATCTCAGTTTGACACTATTTATCATAACATCCTTGTTGACCTTGGTAACATCATCCGCAATCATAACATTCAGTTTCACTGCTATGCGGATGACACGCAGCTCTTTACCAATCAGACCAAGTGACCAAGCTAGCTTAGCTACCCTTCACAAGTGTCTTGCTGATATAAAATGTTGGATGTCTGACAATTTTCTCCTGCTCAATGATAAGAAATCAGAGGTTGTTGTATTGGGCCCACAACCATTTCCTCATGCCTAGATTACTGTAACTCTTTGTATACCTGCCTCAGTCAGAAATCACTCCATTGTCTACAGCTCGACTTTTAACAGGCACCAGGAAACGTAACAATATTACAACAGTTTTAGCTTCTCTACACTGGCTACCAGTCACTTTTAAAACAGATACAAATTATTGTATTAATCATGTTTAAGGCTAGGTTTGGTTTAGCCCTGTGATAGAAAAATTACGTATTTACCTGATTTGATTGATATTAATAGTTAGCAATTAATACTTAACAAATGGGAAGACATTTCTGTCCTACTAATGCTGTATTTCTATGGTCTCCACTCTTGTTCCCTGCAGCTAGTCTGGGTGTATGGTCACTAGAGATGGCTTGAGCAGACAAATGAGTTAACGACCTGCATTACATAGACAAGAATGTGTTTAATTAGAGATAACTTAGGAGTAGAACAATCCCTCATTGTCTCAAAATCATCCTTGCAACTGGGAAACTAAGCCAGAGTGGGGTTAAGACAACAACCCTGTGCAGATAACGACCGGATGAACCCAGAGTGGCTTATGATGCCCCTTGGCCTGGATGGGAGGGGTGGAACCAGCAATGACTAAGCATTCTTAGTGTCAGCTATATAAAGAACTCTGCATTTGAGAGCCTAAAGGTTAGGCTCTCGGCCCGTTGAACAGTCTCATTATTGAAATAATTAATCAATATTAAATGAAGATTGTTTGAAGAAATGACAAAGTCTCTCTCAGTATGAATTTCCACGACAGCCCCATCCCATATCTCAGATATTTTATCTCCATATGAGCCAGGACGCAGCCAAAGTCTAGCTTGAAAACGAAAGGAGGCCAGACATTTGCCATTAGGGTCTCTAGTGTAGATCAGACTTGCAGATTCAGAAAAGAGGGACATTATAGACAAAAACTTGATGTAATGTGATAACAAATTGTATATTTTTCACATCCTTGATGTACACAGATATTTTGGTCAGTTGATCCAGTGTTGCATGAATGAATAAATAAGGACCACCAATAACAGATCAGATGTATGTTTATTGTAACACATTTTTTGTCCCTTGCATAGAACTGCTCTGGTAATATTGGCAAAAGGTAAAAGTCATAGTGATTTAACATATTTAGTAGGTCCCATATATATCCTTACATATTTATGTAGATGGTGAAATAATCTGCCTTTTCTACCTTATAACAATAAGCTACTGAGGGAACATAGGTCTGAGGGAACATAGGGTTGCTGGAACAAAGGGCTGAGGGAACATAGGCCTGAGGGAACATAGGGTTGCTGGAACAAAGGGCTGAGGGAACATAGGTCTGAGGGAACATAGGGTTGCTGGAACAAAGGGCTGAGGGAACATAGGCCTGAGGGAACATAGGGTTGCTGGAACAAAGGGCTGAGGGAACATAGGCCTGAGGGAACATAGGGTTGCTGGAACAAAGGGCTGAGGGAACAAAGGGCTGAGGGAACATAGGCCTGAGGGAACATAAGGTTGCTGGAACAAAGGGCTGAGGGAACATAGGCCTGAGGGAACATAGGGTTGCTGGAACAAAGGGCTGAGGGAACATAGGGTTGCTGGAACAAAGGGCTGAGGGAACATACACTCTCAGAAATAAAGCTGTAGGTTTATTCCTAAAGGGCTACAACTGCTTGTCACTGTACCCTGTAAGGTCCTCCTTTGAGGTTTTAGTTATAGTTACATAATTGTACCCCAGTTCATACGTCAGATGTATTTTCTACCTGTGAAGGAAGGTACTTTATTTTTGCCTTTATATAGTACCACCATAGTGACAAATCCATTTGTTATTACAGGAAAATATACTCACAATAATATCAGCATTACAAGTTCATGTTGAGCTAATTACAGAAAACAGCTTATGGTTATGAGTGTTACGAAATAAAAGCAGGGCATTCTACCGGTGAATTTTAGAACTTAGACACTGTCTTGTTGGCCTAACATTATATGCTAATTTGACTTTGGTGCAGGTCATGTTGTTCTTCACATTACCGTCTCTGGTAAACACACACTATATCAAATACAATCACAAGTTTATTTGTAACATGGACTGGATAATGAAGGTCTAAACGGTACCAGTGGTGGGAAAAGTACCTAATTGTCATACTTGAGTACAAGTAAAGATACCTTAATAGAAAATGACTGAAGTAAAAGTGAAAGTCACCCAGTAAAATACTAAAATAAGTCTAAAATTATTTGGTTTTAAATATACTGAAGTATCAAAAGTAAAAGTATACATAATTAAAAAAAATCTTATATTAAGCAAACCAGATGGCACCATTTTCTTGTTTTTTATTTATTTACGGATAGCCAGGGGCACACTCCAACACTCCGACATCATTTACAAACAAAGAATGTGTGTTTAATGAGTCCGTCAGATCAGAGGTAGTAGGGATGACCAGGGACCTTGTGTGTGAATTGGACCATTTTCATGTCCTGCTAAGCAATAAAAATGTAACCTGCACTTTTGAGTGTCAGGGAAAATGGAGTAAAAAGTACATTATTTTCTTTAGGAATGTAGAGAAATAAAAGTATAAAGTCAAAAATATAAATAGTAAAATACAGATACCCCCCAAAAACTCCTTAAGCAGTACTTTAAAGTATTTTTACTTAAGAATTTTACACCCCCGAACAGTACAGTGAAATGGTAACTTGTATAGTGGAGTCTTTTGTTTAGACATGTAGCTAGCTAGCTAAACAATGAACCATAATCCCAACTCATAACGTTACTACCCTGCATAAATCTGCTGGTAGCTAATGCTAACCAACTAGCTAGGTTCAATGTTAGCTAGCTAGCTAACATTAGGCTATAACTAGCAATGCAAATGGCTCTGAGATACGAATAATATTACTACAGAGATCACACACGTAACGTTAGCTAGCTAGCAAACAGTATGCTTTCACTTGCAATGAAAATTACTTTCTAACTAAATTAGAAACGTATAATAACTGAAAATGTAGCTATCTAGACTCTCTTACCAGTATACATGGATGAACGCTTATCCTTCTCTGTCACGGATGCCATTGCTAACCTTAGTTTGAAGATGTAATCCGGAGACAGGTGTTTAATACAACAGCCTTTTTCAGTGGGTTCTCTTTTTGACTCCCTCCACATTATTTGCAATCAAACACCATAATTTTCTCCATCTCCATAGCTATCATACTCTGCATCCACCAGGCATTCCACTGATTTCAAACCTTGATCCTCCAGAAAGTGGAGAGCATTAGTAACACTTATGCAGTTCTTTGTGATATCTTTCAAAATAGCCACATTAGAAAGGGTTACCTACACATACTTAGCAGATCATGTAACAATCAGAAGAGTGCTACAAAGCAGACCAATCCAAATTCATCTTTCGGCATGTCCAGCCCATCCATTATCTCAGCCAATCATGGCTAGGTTCCTTTGGCTAGGTTCTTTTTCTGTGGCAAAACCAACAAGTTTCATAATTTAATGTTTTATTCGTATTTACAGATGGCATATACGTTTGTTATATAAGGCACATGAAACTGAAAGTCACTGAGCTCTTCAGTAACAGCCATTCTACATGTTCCAGAAAGCATGTCTTCCAAAAAACACATTTTGATACTCCAAATGCCTCTCCTGTAAAGTAGTGATGAACAACATACACCTAGTTTCCTGGAATAAGACACATTTGCTCCTTATAAGAGGTAAAACTCTACCTCTACCATAGACCACCTAAACTGGTACAATACCTCCACTCATGGGTGGTAAAAAGTACCATCAGAAAGCCACGCCCCCAATAAGCCACACATTTAAAATACACTACATGACCAAAAGTGTGTGGATACCTGCTCGTCGAAAATTTCATTCCAAAATCATGGGCAATGCTTCCATTCAGCCACAAGAGCATTAGTGAGGTTGGGCACTGATGTTGGGCGATTAGGCCTGGTTCGCAGTCGGCGTTCCAATTCATCCTAAATGTGTTCGATGGTGTTGAGTTTAGGGCTCTGTCCAGGCCAGTCAAGTTCTTCGTCACCGATCTCGACAAACCATTTCTGTAAGGACCTCGCTTTGTGCATGGGGCATTGTCATGCTGAAACAGAAAAGGGCTTTCCCCAAACTGTTGCCACAAAGTTGGAAGCGCAGAATCGTCTAGAATGTCATTGTATGCTGCAGCATTAACCACGAAAAATAGCCCCAGACCATTATTCCTCCTCCACCAAACTTTACAGTTGGCACTATGCATTGTGGCAGGTAGCATTCTCCTGGCATCAGCCAAACTCAGATTCATCCATCGGACTGCCAGATGGTGATGCGTGATTCATCACTCCCGAGAAAGCGTTTCCACTGCTCCAGAGTCCAATGACGGCAAGCTTTACACCACTCCAGCTGACACTTGGCATTGCGCATGGAGATCTTAGGCTTGCGTGCGGCTCTTCGGCCATGGAAACCTATTTCATGAAGCTCCCGAAGAACAGTTCTTGTGTTGAACAGCTTGTGTGGCCTACCACTTTGCGGCAGAGCTGCTGTTGCTCCGAGACGTTTCCACTTCACAATAACAGTGCTTACAGTTGATCGAGGCAGCTCTAGTAGGGCAGATATTTGACAAACTGACTTGTTGGAAAGGTGGCATCCTATGAGGGTGCCACATTGAAAGTCACTGAGCTCTTCAGTAAGGGCCATTCCACTGCCACTTTTTGTCTATGGAGATTGCATGGCTGTGTGGTCGTATTTATAAAACTGTCAGCAACGGGTGTGGTTGAAATAGCCGAATCCACTAATTTGAAGGGGTGACATACTTTTGTATATATAGTATTGCAACACACTTAAAACAATAAAATAAAAAAACAAGCCCGCCAATAAAGGATTGTTGGTCTTCTGTTGACCTCTGAAAACATTTGGTTGCTGAAATAGAAAGCACCAAAAACCATATACTGGACCATAGTCCAAAATGCATTTCTTCAAATGGCTGCATACAATGCATTCGGAAAGTATTCAGACCCCTTGACTTTTCCACTTGTTGTTAAATTACAGCCTTGTTCTAAAATTGATTTAATTACAAATAAAAAAATAGAAATACCTTATTTACATAAGTATTCAGACCCTTTGCTATGAGACTTGAAATTGAGCTCTGGTGCATCCTGTTTCCATTGATCATCCTTGAGATGTTTCTACAACTTGATTGGAGTCCACCTATGGTAAATCCAATTGATTGGACATGATTTTGAAAGGTACACAGCTGTCTATATAAGGTCCCACACAAAAAGCAAGCCATGAGGTTGAAGGCATTGCCTGTAGAGATCCGAGACAGGATTGTGTCGAGGCACAGATCTGGGGAAGGGTACCAAAACATTTCTGCAGCATTCAAGGTCCCCAAGAACACAGTGGCCTCCATTATTCTGAAATGGAAGATGTTTGGACCCACCAAGACTCTTCCTAGAGCTGGCCACCCGGCCAAACTGAGCAATCGGGGGAGAAGGGCCTTGGTCAGGGAGTTGACCAAGAAGCTGATGGTCACTCTGACAGAGCTCCAGAGTTCCTCTGTGGAGATGGGAGAATCGTCCAGAAGGACAACCATCTCTGCAGCACTCCACCAATCAGGCCTTTATGGTAGAGTGGCCAGACGGAAGTCACTCCTCAGTAAAAGGCACATGACAGCCCGTTTGGAGTTTGCCAAAGTCACCTAAAGACTCTCAGACCATGAGAAACAAGGTTCTCTGCTCTGATGAAACCAAGATTGAAATATTTGGCCTGAATACCAAGCATCATGGCTGGAGGGAACCAGGCACCATCCCTACGGTGAAGCATGGTGGTGGCAGCATCATGCTGTGGGAATGTTTTTCAGCAGCAGGGACTGGGACACTAGTCAGAATCGAGGGAAAGAAGATCAGAGCAAAGTACAGAAAGATCCTAGACAATGCAGGAGTGGCTTGGGGACAAGTCTCTGAATGTCCTTGAGTGGCCCAGCCAGAGCCTGGACTTGAACCCAATCGAACATCTATGGAGAGACCTGAAAATAGCTGTGCAGCGACGCTCCCCATCCAACCTGATAGAGCTTGAGAGGATCTGCAGAAAAATCATGGGAGAAACTCCAGGTGTGCCAAACTTGTAGCGTCATACCCAAGAAGACTCGAGGCTGTAATCGCTGCTAAAGGTGCTTCAACAAAGTACTGAGAAAAGATTCTGAATACTTATGTAAATCTGATATTTCCATTTTTTTAATATAAATTTGCCAACATTTCTAAAAAACAGTTTTTGCTTTGTCATTATGGCGTATTGTGTGTAGATTGATGAGGGGGAAAAAAACATTTAATCCATTTTAGAAAAAGGCTGTAACATAACAAAATGTGGAAAAAGTCAAGGGGTCTGAAAACTTTCCGAATGCACTGTATTTGTTGTGCAATACTGTTTCCCATACAACCTTGCAAAACTCACACAGATCTGTTGCAAGTGGCGATGAACTTCTCCAACTTGCGCCATGGTGATACATTTTGTACATAAGATGTTACAGGCTTTGACAAAATGGGTCCAGCAATCATAATGGGCATATTCATGCCCCTTAAGGGCGAATAAGGAGTAAACGCATTTCCATTTTTACCGTTCTTGTGCATTGAAATACTGCTATCCACAGTAAAATATTATGCATGTGGTCCAAAACTAGTGTTTCACGGTGTTGATCAGTACAAAACAATTATAAACTCAGCAAAAATAGAAACGTCCTCTCACTGTCAACTGCGTTTATTTTCAGCAAACTTAACATTAACATGTGTAAATATTTGTATGAACATAACAAGATTCAACAACTGAGACATAAACTGAACAAGTTCCACAGACATGTGACTAACAGAAATGGAATAATGTGTCCCTGAACAAAGGGGGGTCAAAATCAAAAGTAACAGTCAGTATCTGGTGTGGTCACCAGCTGCATTAAATGCATCTCCTCCTCATGGACTGCACCAGATTTACCAGTTCTTGCTGTGAGATGTTACCCCACTCTTCTACCAAGGCACCTGCAAGTTCCCGGACATTTCTGGCGGGAATGGCCCTAGCCCTCACCCTCCGATCCAACAGGTCCCAGACGTGCTCAATGAGATTGAGATCTCTTCGCTGGCCATGTCAGAACACTGACATTCCTGTCTTGCAGGAAATCACGCACAGAACGAGCAATATGGCTGGTGGCATTGTCATGCTCGAGGGTCATGTCAGGAATAGCCTGTAGGAAGGGTACCACATGAGGGAGGAGGATGGCTTCCCTGTAACGCACAGCGTTGAGATTGCCTGCAATGACAACAAACTCAGTCAGATGATGCTGTGACACACCGCCCCAGACCATGACGGACCCTCCACCTCCAATCGGTGTAACGCTCATTCCTTTGACAACAAACACCAATCCGACCATCACCCCTGGTGAGACAAAACCGCGACTCGTCAGTGAAGAGCACTTTTTGCCAGTCCTGTCTGGTCCAGCGACGGTGGGTTTTTGCTCATAGGCAACGTTGTTGCCGGTGATGTCTGGTGAGGACCTGCCTTACAACAGGCCTACAAGCCCTCAGTCCCGCCTCTCTCAGCCTATTGCGGACAGTCTGAGCACTGATGGAGCGATTGTGCATTCTGGTGTAACCCGGGCAGTTGTTGTTGTCGTCCTGTACCTGTCCCACAGGTGTGAGGTTCGGATGTACCGATCCTGTGCAGGTGTTGTTACACGTGGTCTGCCACTGCGAGGACGATCATCTGTCCGTCCTGTCTCCCTGTAGCGCTCTCTTAGGCGTCTCACAGTACGGACATTGCAATTTTTTGCCCTGGCCACATCTGCAGTCCTCATGCCTCCTTGCAGCATACCTAAGGCACGTTCACGCAGATGAGCAGGGACACTGGGCATCTTTCTTTTGGTGTTCTTCAGTCAGTAGAAAGGCCTCTTTAGTGTCCTAAGTTTTCATAACTGTGATCTTAATTGCCTACCGTCTGTAAGCTGTTAACGTCCGTTCCACAGGTGCGTGTTCATTCATTGTTTATGGTTCATTGAACAAGCATGGGAAACTGTGTTTAAACCCTTTACAATGAAGATCTGTGAAGTTATTTTGATTTTTACGAATTATCTTTGAAAGACAGGGTCCTGAAAAAGGGACGTTTGTTTTTTTGCTGAGTTTACTTTACTTAACAGTTGCCAATAAAATAAGTCCTAAATGGAAAGGATTATTTGTCATCTGCAGCCCCATGAAATCAGCTAAAACAAGCTCAATAATAATATGCCTTCACCTGTATTGTGATTAGAGCTATTATGCATCTTGATTTACCCAGTTTATCAATAGAGATTTATCTTTAAACTAAATGATTACCATTATGTTGTTTTGTAGTTAGACTGTTTTTACCAAAGTCAAATTGATTGTATAATTGATTAATTAATGCATAACATGGCTGTCTCTAAAAAATGTACATTAACATTTTCAAATGTAATGATACTGAACTCAAAAGATTCCCTACAATTGAACAAAGCAGAAGTTGAGTTTATCTGTCTGGATCAAGAGCCATTCTGTGACTTTGGCTAATACGCCTTATTTTTTCCTGTTGTGGTATCGTTTTGGAATCAAGTATCGTGATGATATCGCGTATCGTGATACAAAAAATTATGGTATCGTGACAACACTATCCACTACAGCCATGTCTATGAGCATGAAATATGGAAATTTAAATAGCTCAGAGAATCTGGCCCCAGTTTCAGTCTCTATTGTTTTTCTCTCTGCCTTGGTCTTCGCCTCGGTCCACATACTCCCATTAATTTTGTGAAGTTCATTCTGACGTTGCAGTACATGGTTGTCCGTCCACTGCATGATGGAGTAATCTGCTTTTTCACCCCATTTCTGTGGATATGTCTGAAGGCATTTGTTGCAACCTGTGTGAGCTTGACCTGGATCTGTGTTGTAGAACAGATAAAATGATGGTGGTGAAATCACAAGTCTGCTACATGAAAGTCAAAAGTTGGAGAATAGGCTACTGGAGGATACGATTATGAATGCTTTTACAGAGACACAAACAACTCCATAATAATAAACACACACCATGTTCATCCTGCCAAAAATATCTCCTGTCTCTGTTCTTGCTGCAGTGGCTGTGTCTTGCTGTTCAACTGTTCATTGATGAGTGAATTTATCATAGAACTTTGTGTTCAAAGTGGGCTGTCTTTCCCAAAAGTCTGTGGCGGTGCCCACACTCATTCATGGGCCAAGTCCTGGGTTTGAGATTATCTGCCATGATAGCGACACTAAATCAATTCTGACAGCCAATCGTATAATATGAGAGGCAGAGATATTCTATTTAGAATTACCTATACAGGCTTTGAGCGAAGTCTTGTGGACCTGTGCACCTAGAGCCAAGATGGTGGATAAATAAAAACGTCTTACTCAGGCCGTTTACCATAGAAAAAATGGCCACAGTTCCGGTCTACATAAGGGGTGGCTCTTCCATAGACACCAATGAGATAGCAGCTGGGTCTGGCCTACTTGTATATGAACTGAATTTTTTTGCCAGTGAGATGGCTAGCTTCCTCTCTGCTGGAGCAACCATATACAGTAAGTGAGATTGACGAACTTGTATCACCGAGTTTCTATTTTGATGGGACAGGAAGTGTACTTTCCCATACCACTTCCCTTTATCCCTTCAAGCCATGACCCAATTTATTGGGGGTATTTTCTATTCATTCCTGTAGCTAACAATGTAGCTTCCAGAATTTCTATTGGTCGCACCAAGCCATGGAAATGTTTACGGATCAAATGTATAACATACTCAGAGTCTGCAATACTCTACACCCCACAGCCACAACCTTCCGAATGCGACTCCGCAACAACATAAGAAGCAGTCCTATTATTTGTCAACAAAGCGATCTAGCTAGGTGGCTAGCTAGCATAGCTAGCTATCTCTGCTAGCTAGCACTGTAGCAGCTGTTATGTTAGCAGAGGTAGCTAATGTTAGCTAGCTAACATTAGTTAGCCAAGTTAAATTACTACAGTCAATACAGTCAATAACTAATGTCACTAGCTAAAGGAAAGGGGAATACCTAGTCAGTTGTACAACTGAATGCCTTCAACTGATCATGTTACCTTGGTAGCTAACTTTTCTTACTGTACAAGCCTAGTAAAATACAGCAAAGACAAGCGGCCATTGAGTGTTTGTTTTTTTCATTGATACAATTCGTTTGTGGTACCAGTGGGCCCACCAGGAGCCTCTTCGTGCGAGGGAACGATGCATCACTAAACAAGAGCATGGATTTAAAACAACTCAGGCCAGGCTAAATCAGATGCCGGACTACATCACGGTGGCTGATACTGTATGAACAAAAGGCTAATGACTCAAGTAGCTAAACTATTCCAGCAACAGCTACAGCGGAGCACTCCTCCAGCGCATGCACCGGAATGGCCGACAGGCATTCATTGAGCATATAACTATTTCTAATACACTACACTGACTCCTCGGATACAGCTGCAAATCGGTATTGGACTGAAAGAGAGGCATCGGACGAAGTCGTCAGACACCCCAGACAGAGCAAAGGAACGGTACATCAAAAGTGAAGGCGGAGTCTACAGAGACGGGTTAGTTTATAAATTTAAAAGTTGAGACTTGTTCCACAGTTTTTAGTGTGTGTGATTCTTTAATTTGAGATATTCCAGTGTTCAAAACCGTTCATTTATTGGGCAAAATTACTTATTGTCTCCTGTTATTTGACAGGCTCTGGCAAGTTGGTCAAAATAACTCTGCTGAAGTGAAGCAGCGATTTACAGGGGCAATTGAAGACATGATGTCTGATGTGGAGACAGACCCAGAGGACCCGGATACATTTTTAATAACCTCCCGACCCTGGCGCTCCCCTGGGTTTGAGGACCTGATTGCATTAGCAGACAGGAGAAGAAGCGCCTACCGAGAACATCTGATTGTGCAATAGACCACAAATAATCACCTGCACCTTACACACTATTTTCACTGACCCTTCACACCTGCTTCTCAAGAGACTTTTTGCCCTGACTCCCACTCACATATTGATACACACACACAAAAAATTACCTTATTTTTACTACTCTTTATTACTTTGTTTTTTTTTATATAAATTTCTTAGCATTTTATTTTTTACATGTTTTTGTTATTTCCTTAATTAAAATATTTTTTGTAACAAATTTTTTATGTTGTACACTTCTTTTAGTTATTATTTATTTAGAGATGTTGTATTTTTATAATTTGTTTGACTTTTGAACACCTGTTCTTTTTTGGGGGGTGGAGGGGCAATACAGAGCAATTGTATTTTTTTTGTATTTAATTGTACTTATTTTATTACTTATTTTTTTGGAAGGGGGTTAGGGATATATATTTTTTTTTACTTATGTCTTGGCTTATCTTGTACACTTACGACAACCTGAAGAGAGTAGTTACCTGGTGAGGTAACTACTCTCTTCATCCAAACTACTCACAATCACTCGACCTCAACCCAATTGAGATGGTTTGGGATGAGTTGGACCACAGAATGAAGGAAAAGCAGCCAACAAGTGCTCTGCATATGTGGGGACTCCTTCAATACTATTGGAAAAGCATTCCAGGTGAAGCTGTTTGAGAGAATGTCAAGAGTGTACAAAGCTGTCATCAAGGCAAAGGGTGGCTACTTTGAAGAATCTCAACTATAAAATATATTTTGATTTGTTTAACACTTTTTTGGTTTCCATATGGGCTTCTGATTGGCATAGCGGTCGAAGGCACTGCATCTTAGAGCAAGAGGCATAACTACAGTCCTTGGTTCGAATCCAGGCTGTATCATATCCGACTGTGATTGGGAGTCCCATAGGGCGGCACACAATTGGCCCAGCGTCGTCCGGGGTAGGCCGTCATTGTAAATAAGAATTTGTTCTTAACTGACTTGCCTAGTTAAATAAAGGTTAAATAAAATATATATATATATATGTTTTATTTCATAGCTATGATGTCTTCACTAATATTATACAATGTAGAAAATAGTAAAAATAAAGAAAAACCCTGGAATGAGTAGCTGTGTCCAAACTTGTGACGGGTATTGTATGTGCTAAAGTTTCAAGTGGTAAAAACCTGGCAAAAGCCTGCCTTTTCAGAAGAAACGTGTCAAGAGCTTAAGTTGCTACAGCTCAACCACCAACATGTTGTTCATCATGTCAGCACTAAAGAAAAACAAAAGGTCCCATCAGACTTGAAAACCTGAGGCAATATTGAAACCATTTGAGGATGTTTTTTGAAGGGATGGGGGCCCTGCTAGGTGAGCTCCACCTGGTGGTGGATGAGTCTGTTAGACCAGTTTAACAGCTTCCCTGCCGAATCCCTATTCCACAGAAGGAAAAATATTAAAGGCTGTTGATTCAATGGAGGAACAGGGTGTCATTACGAAGGTCATCAAAAATACTAAGTGGATAAGCAACATGGTTGTGGTGGAAAATCCTGGCAAAATAAGTCTGCTTCGATCCAAGTGCCCTGAACAAAGCCTTATGTAGGGCACATTACCAAATGCCTACCACTGAAGAGGTACTGCCAAGCCTGGCAAAAGCGAAAATCTTTTCGGTTATGGATGGAAAAAATGGGTACTGGCAGGTACGTTAGGATGAAGAGAGTAGTTACCTCACCACCAGACCCCAAGAAGGTGAAATCAGTACAGCAAATGCAGCCGCCTACAGACGCAAAAACAGTGCAGTGACTGCTTGGTTTTGTAAATTACTTAGCCAAATTCTTACCTCATTTGTCTGACGTATATGACCCATTGTGTCGACTGACCAATAAAGATGTGCTGTGGGCATGGCTTCCTCAACATGAGGCTGCATTGAAGCAAATCAAGAAATTGGTAAGCAACCAACCAATCCTGAAGAAGTGACCCTACAATGTGATGCAAGTGACAAGGGCTTAGGGGCAGTGCTCCTACAGAAGGGGCAGCCCATTGCATTTGCTTCAAGGACATCGACATCCACGGAGCAAGGATATGCCCAAATTGAAAAGGAGTGCCTAGCCATAGTGTTTGCCTGTGACCATTTTGATCAATACCTTCATGGTAGGGACTTTATCACGGTTCACACTGATCACAAGCCTCTTGAGGTTATCTCCAAAAAGCATCTTCTGTCGGTCCCGAAGCCACTTCAAAGGATATTGCTAAAGCTTCAACATTATCAACTACAGGTAGTATACAAGAAAGGAATAGAGATTCACATTGCATATATCTTGTCTAGAGCAGCACTCCCAACAACTAGTCACCCGCAATATCGGACAAATGAGACTGTATATGCTCTACAGGCTGAGTTTGAAGATGTGAACCATGCTACTGATCAAAACTTCTCCCCGCAGACACGGGATGCTATCAAAACTCATTCAGCAGAGAATAAGACTTTTTTATTTAACTAGGCAAGTCAGTTAAGAATAAATTCTTATTTTCAATGACAGCCAAGGAACAGTAGATTAACTGCTTGTTCAGGGGCAGAAGGACAGATTTTCACCCTGTCAGTTCAGGGATTTGATCTTGTAACCTTTCCGGTTACTAGTCCAACGCTCTAACCACTAGGCTACCTGCCACCCCTTTCTTCCGTATTTTATCCAAAGAGGCTGGCCGGACACAAGAAAGAGTACACCCATCCTGGTGAGGGACTACTGGACATACAGAGTGCTAGTGCCAGAAACTCTACGCTCATAGGTGCCCAATATGCTGCCAGTGCGACACACTGGGACAAGGGCTAACATAAGACAGCTCTTGCGGTACGGGGACTGTCTTTTAAGATAAAGGCTTTTTTAATATTATATAATAAAAATAATAAGAAAGGTGTTGATAATGTAAATATGTATTTTCGCTGTGGTATTAGAATGGTATGAAGTGCTCGAGCAAATTATATATGAAAAGGAAGATGTTAAGATAATGGGCATAATGCCAACCCAGAGATGGAGCTAGTGGGGCACCTACCTAGGATATATAAACAGGTGCCTTATGAGAGTCTGATTAGGATGTCATGACCTGTAACATGTAAATCAAATCAAATTGTATTGGTCACATAGAAAAAGAAAGAAAAAGCCATATCTCAGACTGGCCAATAAAAATAAAATATTAAGATGGGCAAAAGAACACAGACACTGGACAGAGATATGGCTTTTTCTTTGCAACTCTGCCTAGAAGGCCAGCATCCCTGAGTCGCCTCTTCACTGTTGACGTTGAGACTGGTGTTTTGCAGGTACTATTTAATGAAGCTGCCAGTTGAGGACTTGTGAGGCGTCTGTTTCTCAAACTAGACACTCTAATTTGTCCTCTTGCTCAGTTGTGCACCGAGGCCTCCCACACCGCTTTCTATTCTGGTTAGAGCCAGTTTGCGCTGTTCTGTGAAGGAAGTAGTACAAAGCATTGTATAAGATTTTCAGTTTCTTGGCAATTTCTCGCATAGAATAGCCTTTATTTCTCAGAACAAGAATAGACTGACGAGTTTCAGAAGAATTTTTTTGGTTTCTGGCTATTTTGAGCCTGTAATCGAACCCAGAAATGCTGATGCTCCAGATACTCAACTAGTCTAAAGAAGACCAGTTGTATTGCTTCTTTAATCAGCACAACAGTTTTCAGCTGTGCTAACATAATTGCAAAAGGGTTTTCTAATGATCAATTATCCTTTTAAAATGATAAACTTGGATTAGCTAACACAACGTGCCATTGGAACACAGGAGTGATGGTTGCTGATAATGGGCCTCTGTACGCCTATGTAGATATTCCATTAACAAAATCTGCCGTTTCCAGCTACAATAGTCATTTACAACATTAACAATGTCTAGACTGTATTTCTGATCAATTTGATGTTATTTTAATGGACAAACAAATGTGCTTTTCTTTCAAAAACAATGACATTTCTAAGTGACCCCAAACTTTTGAACGGTAGTGTATACGGGTAAGATAGTCTAGCTAGCTACATTTTCATATATTACACAGTTCTAATTTTGTCAGAAAGTAGTTTTCATTTCAAGTTAAAGTCTACTGTTAGCTAGCTAGCTAATGTTAGCTGGCTGGCTCGCTAGCTAACGTTAAGTGTATGATCTGTGTTGTAATATTATTCGTATCTCAGAGCCATTTGCTTTTCTAGTTATAGCTTAGAATTAGCTAGCTAACATTGAACTTGGTTGGTTAGCTACCTGCAGATTCATGCAGGGTAGTAATATCATGAGTGGTTCATTGTTTAGCTACCTAGCTACATGTTTTAACAAAATACTCCACTATCCAAGTAACCATTTCATTAGAATGTTAATGATGTCACTGCAAAAACTGTTGATAGATGTAGCTGGTAAATTTGCTCCGGCTATCTACTCCGATTTCAGAGCACTCTCCTCTGAGTGTGCCAAAGCGCAGAATAACTGAAGAATTTACGAACGCTCAACACCCACTGAATATGGCCGGTGTCTGTAAACATTGACAAAAAAGCATAAATTGTTGCCAGCGGCACAGTTTCTGTCACCAACACTCTGGATAACATAAAAACAGCCAAACCAGCTCTGCTAGGGCAAGTAAAATGGTCAGTGAGCTTTTCTCTCATTTGTGTCTGGAAGTAGCTAGCAAGCTAAGCAACATTAGCCAGTTAGCTTGGGTGCTTCACAGCTGTTGCTAGGACAGAACACTCGGACCAAACCTTAAAGAGATGGGTGGGGCTAAAGCTTAAGAGGGTGTAAACAATGCTGAATGGGTGTAGACAAAGAAGGGCTCTCCAGTAGTTGTACCAAAATATTCCAAGGCAATTGTCTCAAAAGTAAGGTTACAAGTTTATCAACTTTCAAAGCAGAATTACTTTCCCATTGTTCCTCAACTGTAGTGTATGATATACCATTTTCTAGCACGGAGTCTCTACTTTTATCCAATGTAAAAAACACCATTTCAAATTTAGCTATAAGACCGAATCGAGCCAGTCGGTCACAAATAGGATACTTGCGCCTTACAGCCCATTACATAAACAAAGAGTGGGTGCTTGTGGAGAAGGTGACATTCACCACGGAGTGGGACAGTTCCCAGCTCAAAACTGCAGATAACATGAGGCCAGCTATTGTGAATGTATACTTGTGGATCTTGTTGATTTCCTCTATCGTCTCAAAGAGGCCACATTCGCCTTAGAGGCAAGGCAACAGCCTACTCTACACCTGGTAATTGTGTGATTCCAAAGGATAAAGCGTCACCTACAGCTGGATTTGTGGTGTCAGAGAGAAGCCAGCTGACCACGATCGGTGGATGACATCCTTTTCCTGCACCGCAATTTGAGAAATCAGAGTGATGAATGGACTATTTTTTAAATTATTGTTTTAGTAGCTTTATTTGTTTGTAGGCTTTCATCACTGGGCAGCTAGTGGCTGGGTTTCCATTTGTAATCTGTGATAGTTTGTAAGCCCTGCCACATCCGAAAAGCATCAGAGCCAGTGTAGTAGGATTCAATCTTAGTTCTGCATTGACGCATTGCCTGTTTGATGTTTCATCTGAGGGTGTAGTGCGATTCCTTATAAGCGTCTGGGTTAGTGTCCTGCTCCCTGAAAGTGGCAGATCTAGCCTTTAGCTCAGTGTGGATGTTACCTGTAATCCATGGCTTCTGGTTGGGATATGCATGTACCGTCACTAGGGACGACGTCGTCGATGCACTTATTAATGAAGCTAGTGACTGATGTGATAAACTCCTCAATGCCATCGGATAAGTCCCGGAACATATTCCAGCCTGTGCTAGCAAAACAGTCCTGTAGCTTAGCATCCGCTTCATTGGACCATTTCTGAATTGAGAGCGTCACTGGTACTTCCTGTTTGAGTTTTTGCTTGTAAGCAGGAATCAAGAGGAGTTATGGTCGGATTTGCTAAATGTAGGGCGAGGGAGAGCTTTGTATGTGTCTCTGCATATGGAGTAAAGGTGATATAGAGTGTTTTACCCTTTAGTTGCACAGGTGACATTCTGGTAGAAATTAGGTAAAACGGATTTCATTTTTTTCTGCATTAAAATCACCGACCACAATGAGCACCACCTCTGGATGAGCATTTTCTTGTTTGCTTATGGCCCTATACAGCTCGTTGAGTGCGGTCTTAGTGCTACCATCGGTTTGTGGTGGTAAATAGACAGCTACGGAAAATATTGGTAAATAGTATGGTCTACAGCTTACCAGATCGCGTACCAGCTGTTTGTTTACAATGAGACACACACCACCCCCATTGAGCTGACCTGACAATGCCATTCTGTCCAGCTAGAATATTATCCATGTCCTTGTTCAGCCAAGTTTCTGAGAAACATAGGATATTACAGTTCTTCAGGTCCCGTGTGGCTCAGTTGGTAGAGCATGGCGCTTGCAACGCCAGAGTTGTGGGTTCATTTCCCACGGGGGGACCAGGATGAATATGTATGAACTTTCCAATTTGTAAGTCGCTCTGGATAAGAGCGTCTGCTAAAATGACTTAAATGTAAAATGTAAATGTCCCGTTGATAGGATAGTCTAGAACGAAGCTCATCCAGTTTGATCTCTAGTGATTATACATTCGTCAATAGAACAGAGGGTACTTGTCGCTGTAATTTCATCAGGCTACCCCCACACCGGCCTCTATATTGCCGTGTGTTTGGTTTTACTATCCTTGTGGGGACCAGAAGTACTCACAAGGATAGTAAAACAACGAAAAAGTGGGGACGGTTTCTTGTCATCCTTGCTAGCAATGTGGCCATCCAGAATCACAACAACACGTTGACTTCTGCCCCATGGAAGCGCGCACATTGCTTTCGTGACGTTATCAGCTAACCCATCTATTAAGGTTGTAGATCTATAAAATGGCCACTATGGAAAAAAAAGATAAGATATATATGCCATGAAGGCAACCAACCAATCATGTTTAATGAGGCTGGGGACCAGTGCTTAATTTGTAAATTGGGAGGTACCAGAACAAAAAGTGAGCACTAGACGATGGTGACCTGGGGAGCTATGAGGTACCGGAATGCATTAAAAAAAGCATTGCAAGCATATCATCACATTTGTGTAGAGGCACTTACAGAAGTTTCACATATGGGGAACAATTTTAGTAGCATAGGTTCCTGGAAAACTGTGCCCTTATATACAATTCTACATAATTTTACATGACTGGAGACTTTGACAGAATCTTATAGGAGGAAATTATAGTATATCACAGCTCAGGATATGGCCCAGATGCAGACACAGAAGGCGGATAGTACAGATCTCAGATAATTTATTATAAAACACGGGGCAGGCAAAGGGCAGGTCGAGGAAAGGCAGAGGTTCGTGATCAGGTCAGAGTCAGGCAGGTACAGGACGGCAGGCGGGCTCGGGGTCAGGGAAGGCAGAGGTTTGTAATCAGGTCAGAGTCAGGCAGGTACAGGACGGCAGGCGGGCTCGGGGTCAGGGAAGGCAGAGGTTTGTAATCAGGTCAGAGGCCTGCAGCTGGGTCATGCAGCTGCAGGCCTGGGCAACTCCAGTTTTCGGGGACCTGATTGGTGTCACACTTTTGCCCCATCCCTAGCAAACACACCTGATTTAAATGTATTGCATTTTTAACTGAATATTATGATTAGTTGATTATTGGAGTCAAGTGTGTTAGCTGAGGCAAAAGTGTGACACCAATCAGGCCCCAGAGGACTGCAGCTGCATGACCCAGCTGCGCTTCAGCTTCAGCTCACAGACATTCTCCTGTAGAATTCTCTGATTCAGAGCAGAATTCATGGTTCCTTCTATTAATGCAAGTCCCCCAAGTCCTGAGGCAGCAAAGTATCCCTAAACCATCACACTTGTTGCCACCATGCTTAACCGTTGGTATAAGGTTCTTCCTGTGGAATGTAAGTGTTTGGTATTCGGCAGGCATAATGGGACCCATGTCGTCCAAAAAGTTATACTTTTGACTCATCTGTCCATAGAACATTCTTCCAAGAGTCTTGATGATCATCCAGGTTCTTCCAATACTAACACACCTGATTCAACTAATTAAGGGCTTGGTTATTAGTGAATTGGTTGAATCATGGGTTAGCAGTAGTAGTAGTAGTAACAGTAAGCGTTTCACGCTAAAGACTACACCTGTTGTATTAGGCTCATGTGACAACATTTGATTTGAGTAGTAGTTGTACTGGGCTGGAACAAAAGGTCCCCATGACCAGGAATGGACAACGCTGTTTTGGACTATTTAATGAAAACAATGAAGGTAGAAAGACATTGAATAGTTAGGAATATAATGAGTGTTGTGTCATGCTAACGCTTACCTCATTAACTGCAGTTACTGCACTACTAGAAAGCTGATATAGCATGCGGGGAGCATATGTGAATGAACTACTAGCAAGGTAAAAATACAAATTGAAACATTTGAGTACATGGACAGGGTAACGTCTCGACAAAGTGATGAGAAAATTGGTGTTGTCCCTTGTGACCCTATGATGATTTGAACATGATATACATCCTCTATCCTCTCTTAACGAAGGCACTCCATTCATTTAGGGGATGATTGCATGCTGACGCTGTGAGTGAACTGCAAAGATATCACCTAGAGTCATCTGATGATACTCATACACACATCTATGTATACAAGAGCACACAATCACATGCCAACACACACAGCTTGGCACTGGACTTACAGGTTACTCCTCTTGCATACTGCTCGCGTGTAGAGAACTTTCATTCTGTCAACCCCTTTTTATATGTGAATTTTCTCTCTTCCATGTCTCAACATTATCTATTCGCCTCTCGGTACTTTCTTTGCCGTATCGTCTCTTGTGAAAGGGAATCATTTTAGTTTTTAGGTCGTAGTCACAGCTGCTCATAGAAAAAGGGAAGGTTATCAGATTTTGGGCTCCCCAAACCACACGTCTATTGCAGTTATTTTAAAAAATCTACAAAAAATCTATATTTGTGTGTGTGTGTGTGCTGTTCAACTTCATATTACTGATCAACAACTTCTGTTTTCTACTTCTAGCAGTAACCATCTGTAGTTACCATGCTGATCTGGCTCATTTGAGGTGAAATATCAATTCTCCAGCTGACCAGGGGCCAGAGGAAGTGGGATCTTGTTTTCCAGACAGGTAAACAAGCTGCCTCAAGCGGACCCTGAAGTGAGACAATGCCTTTCTGTCTCTGTCCACCTGTTCTAAAGAGGCTGCGTTTACACTAACACTTGTAGGCTGCAGTGCTACTCAGTCCGTCTTGCATTGATGTGCAACCGGTTCTGACTCTTACCTCTGACAAAGGCACAGTGCAAAATCTAGTTCCAGCCTGTGCCTTGTTTATGTTTGTGTGTGTGTGTGTGTGTGTGTGTGTGTGTGTGTGTGTGTGTGTGTGTGTGTGTGTGTGTGTGTGTGTGTGTGTGTGTGTGTGTGTGTGTGTGTGTGTGTGTGTGTGTGTGTGTGTGTAAATTTGATTTGTCACATGTTTTGTAAAACAACAGTGAAATGCTTAATTAAGGGCCCTTCTCAACAATGCAGAGAGAATAATATGCCGAATAAATACACAATGGTTAATGATAGCTTGGCTATATACATGGGGTACCAGTACCGAGTCGATGTGCAGGGGTACAAGGTAATTGATATGTGCATATACTGTAGGTAGGGATAAAGTGATTAGGAAACAGGATAAATAATAAACAGTAACAGCAGCGTATGTGATGAGTCAAAATGGGTCAATTCAGATAGTAAACCAAATAGCTACCCACACTATTTAACAAACTATTTAGCAGTCTTATGGCTTGGGGGTAGAAGCTGTTGAGGGACCTGTTGGTTCTAGACTCGGTGCATCAGTACCGCTTGCCATGCGGTAGCAGAGAGAACAGTCTATGACCTGGGTGGCTGGAGTCTATAACCATTTTTTAAGGCCTTCCTCTGACACCACCTGGTATAGAAGTCCTGGATGGAAGGGAGCGCGACCCCAGTGATGTACTGGGACGTTCACACTACCCTCTGTAGTGCATTGCGGTCGGATGCCAAGCAGTTGCCATTCCAAGCAGTGATGCAGCCAGCCAAGATGCACTCAATGGTGCAGCTGTATAACTTTTTGAGGTCCTGAGGACCCATGCCAAATCTTTTCAGCCTCCTGAGGGGGAAGAGGCATTGTCGTGCCCTCTTCACGACTGTGTTGGTGTGTGTGGACCATGATAATTCTTAAGTGATGTGGACCTGCTCCACTACAGCCCACGATCAGCTCCTTTGTCTTGCTGACATTGAGGGAGAGGTTGTTGTCCTGGCACCACACTGCCAGGTCTCTAACCTCCTCCCTGTAGGCTGCCTCATCGTCATCGGTGATCAGGCCTACCACGTTGTGTTGTCGGCAAACTTAATGATGCTGTTGGAGTTGTCCTCACCACCTGGGGGACAGCCCGTCGGGAAGTCCAGGATCCAGTTGCAGAGGGAGGTGTTTAATTCCAGGGTCCTTAGTTTAGTGATGAGCTTGGAGGTCACTACGGTGTTGAACGCTGAGCTGTAGTCAATGAACAGCATTCTCACTTAGGGTTTCCTTTTGTCCAGATGGGAAAGGGCAGTGTGGAGTGCAATAGAGGTTGTGTCATCTGTGGATCTGTGCATTCACACGCCCCTTTGTGTGACATGGCTAGCCCTCAGGCCGTACAGAGTTAACAGTGAACAGTATAGCTGGAAGTAAGGTGACTCCACGGAGACAAAGCCCAGCAGACGTGTGATTGACAGGCCAGACAGAGATGGAGGGGACAGGGGAGAGATGAAGACACAACCAGCCTCATGTTCTATTTAAAAATAACCCAAATAGAGGAGAAAAAAGGGGAAAACGCTCCGAGGTCATTAAAGTTTCATGACAGATCCAGCACATCTCCCCAAGAAGGTCAAATACTCCAAACAAAAGACATGCAACCAAATCAACTGGTTTGGCCAAGGTTAAAGGAACCAATATGATCCCAGTTGCCTATGAGAGTCCCCTCAATACCTATCAGAAGCTTAATTTGCAGGGGGTGACATCAGTGTCTCGTGTGTTCCTCTGTGCCCTCTTCATTATTTTGTCTCTGTTCAGATCGATGTGTTTTGGGTACAAAGTATTCAATGTCATCATTGTTCTCAGAAAGACAGCAAGTTCTACCACCTCACCTAGCAGGCTACCAATGGACCTTACCTATGGCTATCGAGCTCATGACATTCAATTGGATCAAACCTGTAGACTTAACCAGCAGATAGCAACATCGTTTTAGCACTTATAACAATATGTTCATTAAGTGCACACTTCCTTTGGTGATAGATTTAACAAATAAACACATGGTCTTTATTAGTCCAAAGTAGAGGCTTGTCACTCTGACCAGAGAGAGAACTCTGCTCCATCTATTACAGTTACTGGGCTCTGGCATAGGTGAGAGTTGACTGACAGCTAGTCAAGCTCCTATAGTTCCACTGAGACAGGAGGCAAATCTATAAACAGATCCGGCTGTCAGGTTCTCATCAGCACTCACAGCAGTGGCATTGGAGACAGTCCCCAGTAAGTCCACAAAATGGTGTGGTATCTGTAAAAGGACAGGGACCACCACTAAATTGAGAGTGAAAATAGAGTGATAAAGTTTATTGATAAAGGTAGGTACTGACCAGTGGAGGTTGCTGAGGGGAAGATGGCTCATAATGGCTGGAACGGAGCTAATGGAATGGCATCTAACACATGGAAACCATATGTTTGATGTATTTGATACCATTCCACTCATTCTGCTCCAGCCATTACCACGAGCCCGTTCTCCCCAATTAAGGTGCCACCAACCTCCTGTGGTACTGACAGAGAGACGGAATAGGGGGGAGGGACCAAAAGAGAGCGAGCTCGACAGAGAGCCATTGAGGAAGGGGGGGGTGGAAGAAGAGAGCGATTTAAGAGTGAAAGAGAGAGCGAGAAAGAGAGTAAGAGGGCGAGAGAGAGAAATATGGGAAAAGGGTGGAAAGACTGCTGACTCATCGCTGTCTTAGGTGTTTCTAATGTCCGCAGTGAGACAATCGATCAAAGGCTTAATTTTCCCACTCAATTCATCCCGCAGTGCAAACCGCTAGCAGCCACCAGCTGGGCCAGCAGCCTCCCTGGCAGCCAACCAACACCTAGCAGAACAACCAGCCTGTCCAAGCCCCAAACAGAGCATGACATGGCTACAGCCAGCTCAATGCAAAGTCAAATAAGAACAGAAATGTAGCTGCCCATTTCAATTGACTTTCTCTGAACAGTCATCAATAGTAAACAGAAATACATATTCTTACTACAGCTATTTTGATTAGCGCTACTGGGATATTCCATTTAACAATGTGACAGTAAAATAATAGAATATGCTCCACCTGTCATTTTCACTTCTGCCCAGTTGGCTCAATGCAATCCCCCACCGACCAACCCATACACGGATAACACACTCACATGTACAGTACACACACACTGCCTACTGCCTGATGGATGGCTATGTCACATGCACGCACACACACCATATGCCATATTGTGCCACCAACCCACGCACACACATCCTATCCCACCACTGCACTGCCTCAGACCCCCACACAGGAATGTATTATCTATCCCACACCACACTACACCACCACCAACCAACCAACCAAATCCACTGTGCCATATGCAGATAGAGCTGAAGTGATCACCATTGCCTCTGAAGCTAAGCAAGGTTGGTCCTGGATGAGAGAACATATATTGCTGGAAGTGGTGTTGGAGGGGCCAGTAGGAGGCACTCTTTCCTCCAGTTCCAAAAAATTATTGACTATATACAAAAGTATGTGGACACGCCTTCAAATTTGTGGATTCGATTATTGCAGCCACACCCGTTGCTGACAAGTGTATAAAATCGAGCACACAGCCATGCAATCTCCATAGACAAACATTGGCAGTAGAATGGCCTTACTGAGGAGCTCAGTGACTTTCAACGTGGCACCGTCACAGGATGCCACCTTTCCAACCAGTCAGATGGTCAAATTTCTGCCCTGCTACAGCTGCCCCTATCAACTGTAAGTGCTGTTATTGTAATAGTGGAAACATCTAGGAGCAACAACGGCTCAGCTGTGAAGTGATAGGCCACACAAGCTCACAGAACAGGACCGCTGAGTGCTGAAGCGCGTAGTGTGTAAAAATCATCTGTTCTCGGTTGCAACACTCACTACCGAGTTCCAAACTGCCTTTGGAAGCAACGTCAGCAGAATAACTGTTTGTTGGGAGAGTCATGAAATAGGTTTCCATGACTGAGCCGCCGCACACAACCCTATGATCACCATGTGCAATGCCATGCGTCAGCTGGAGCGGTGTAAAGCTTGCCGCCATTGGACCCTGGAGCAGTGTAAACACGTTCTCTGAAGTGAGGAATCACGCCTCACCATCTGGCAGTCCAACAGAAGAATCTGGGTTTGGCGGATGCCAGGAGAACGCTACATGCCCGAATGCATAGTGCCAACTGTAAAGTTTGGTGGAGGAGGAATAATGGTCTGGGGCTGTTTTTCATAGTTCGGGCTACGCCTCTTAGTTTCAGTGAAGGGAAATCTTAACGCTACAGCACACAATGACATCGTAGACAATTGTTATCACCGACAATCGGATGGCCTAACACCCCACAACACAAGTTAAATAAAGGTTAAATAAAAAATAAAATACAAATAAACACACCCACATGCCTGAGATGAACCAAGATCCTGTCCAAAATGGCATAGAGGCCACAGAGGAACCCCTGAGGATAGCAATAGATTAAGAGGACCTTGATCTCCAAGCAACCCTGTGGTCCTGGGGCAGTGTCATCAATATCTGGTGACGGTTTATCGGATTATTGTCTGTAGAAATTGCTCTACGATCCGTTATAAGACCTTCACACATCACATAACTATCGCTAGCCCTGAGAGCCCAAGCCAGTCATTTAGCCATTACATGTACCAGCCCATCAGTTAGGCCAATCAAGACTGCAGCACAATCAAGCCTTTTTAAAGAGATAATTAATACAAATCAAGCACCACTGAGTCCCTGTATAATTAAGCTATGATGGAGAGGGTTTAAGCATAGCAGGCCGTGTGGAGAGGAATGATGATGATGCTGGTAGGTTGTGTATTCTAACATAATGTGACATGTAGTACTGTTACATGTCACATTATAATAACATGCTTAAGATTCTATAATTTCAATAACTACTCCCACATTACTTAAAGGGTTTTAAGTGCTAAGAGGTGCTAAGCAACGGTGGCGACAGTTTGTGGCAACCTTTCTGTCATCAGGAGTTAATTGATTCCCTGAGTGCCGTCTGGGGGAAAAATTGCCATTTTAATTTTTAAAAACATGACTACATCATAAGTTGTGTAACCAGATTCACAGAAATGTCACTGTTTTCCAAGAAGAGTATTAAAATCCTGTGTATTTTTCAGACCTATTTCAAATACTTAAAAAATTCACTCAAATACTTTGACCATTTGCTTGAGTCTGCCTGGAGTGACAGATGTGCAGGTTTGCAGTTTTGGTACTTTTCTATTGGTTTATTAAGCCAGACAAGCTGAAACGGACATATATAAAGTATTTTAATCAAATTCTCAAGTATTTGAAACCCAGGGATGGTATTTTCCCCCCTCCCACATGAAAACTAAAGTTTTTGCAGGCAGTTTGCCACTTTCACGTAGTGTTTATTTGTCCCAATTTGTCCCAGATAAGCAGGCTGCTGGTGTTGTGAGGGAGGTGTAATTTTTTTCTTCTCCCCTCCAGCCCTGCGTCATCCATTTTGTTTTATCCCACTGCTCACTCCCTAGCTAACGGTAATCCAATCAGTGGATCAATGTCACCAGACGCCAGAGTCCCATTGTAGCGTCAGTTTAACACCTGCCTAACACTACAGTAAACAAGCCAAGCTAAGGGAGAGGTAGAGGGAGAAGAGAGGAAGAGGAACATAAAAAGAGGAACAGAGAGATGGGTAGATCAAGAGAGGTTAAAAACTTGAACTTGAAAGCAAAGGGAGAGAAAGAGAAGGGGACCAAAGTGGACAGACACAGCAGCAGAAAGAGAGAGAGACAGTCAGCGAGATGAGAGGCTACCGTATGTCTCTCCAGAAGGCAATAAGAGCTCAATTAATACTATTTTTCTCTTGCAAACAGGGCATCATTTGGACAGGAAGGGGGGGGGGGTCATTGTCACCTCCCTCAGCAAGACTATCACTCTGCAGTGGCAGACCTCAACACCAGAGGCAGAGGGAAACCAGTACCATATCGTTCTGCATGTGGCCTGGCCACACGATACATATAACACAGGAGGCTGGTGAGGGAAGGGCGGCAAAAAATGTCTGGAATGGAGTGAATCGAATGGAAACCATGTGTTTGATACCATTCCATCCGTCCTCTCCAATTAAGGTTCCACCAGCCGCCTGCGACTAGGGTTGCAAAGGGTCAGAAACTTTCTGGGAAATTTCTGGAAATTTTCCATGGGAAGTTAAACCCTGGAATTTTGGTAATTTTGCTTAAATTCAAAGTTAGCTTATAACAGTGAACCTTTTTTATGGGATAAACATAAGGCAATTCTAGGTCTTGTGGCATATTTTGGTTAAACTATCCCCAATTCAATGGAATTGCAACCCTCTGCATGCACAGTGCATTCTTCCATCACATGTACGTACAGCTGATTCTCAAGATCTTGCACACTAATGAGATGCTATTGAGCCCACACTACAACACTGTCTGAGCCAAGGACTACATGCTTTCTGGTAAGTTTTGATTACAATACTGGGTGAGGTGAATATATTTTATATGACATACATGATTTTTTTGTTAACTAGTAAATAGTAGCCTACAGCAAAGTGTGTTTAAATCATTACTAACTTGGTAACAATTTCTGCTAGTTAGTTTTCGCTACCATGTGGGTTTTAGCTTGCTTGAGCCTGCTAACCGAGGAGTGTTAATTCACCTGTCTCCATACATGTTTCATTTTAAAACATTTATCTTACAAAGGAGTTGTTTAATGGCATATATCTCCAGTGTCTCCCTCTACCTCACTGGTGATTTACTGTATCTTTCCATCTCTCTATTTGGTCTGCTTTTCATGTGTCCCTCCATTCCACCCCCTCTCCTTACTTGTATCCTTTCTAGCTTGATTTACTTATTGTGCAGTGGATAAATCTCCTCTCGTCACTCATAATCTTGGATCAGTAAATTAATTGCAATGTGTTTTTAATTTCACATAGCCACCTCACTGCTTTACTCAGGAGAAAAGTCTGCACAGCGGAACTACGTAAAACTCAACCCACTTCGTATTCGTCTATATTCATCCAACCCTGTTGACACCCTCTGAGTCAGAGGTATAGAGAACATTAGAGGTGCTTGCGGAGGTGCATGGGGCCCTGTGGTTCATGGATTCATTTAAATGTCAAACCATTAAGAATAATAGTCTGCCAACAGTTTTAGGACAGAAGGAATACCTCGAGCCATTGAGTCTGTATAGGCCCTCAGATTCACCACACATAAGCCCATCAGACATACTAACACAGATGGAAACACACTGTATGAACACATTCAAAACCACAACTGGCCCTGGCGTAGACAGCTGCTTATAGAGTACTGAAATATCCTACTCAAGTAGAAGTACTGTTACTCAAGTAAAGTAAAACTACTGGTGTAAAAAACTACTCAAGTAAAAAGTAGCTAATTTTAAAAGTACACAGAGTAAAAGTAAGTTAGTTACTTTTAAAATAAAAGAATTGACTTTATAGCTCATCTCGCTAAGGTTACCTGAACATTGTTACACATGATCTTTTCCATGCAATAAATTGAAAAAGGAAGAGAGGAAATGAATGTACAGTAGGAACTAAATTAATGTATTGTTTGAATTGCAGCGACACACATCTGTATATAAAAAATATTTGTCAACACTATTAATATTTGAAAATAGATCAAACATTCAAAGCAATTAAAATGTATTGATGAATTAAAAGCAATGCAAAATAAAGTACATAAACAAAAAATCCCCCATCCATTTCCTCCCCCCACTCATTTACTACCTCACTCACTCCTCCCTCTTTCCTCGCTCGCTTTGCAGTGAAGAGCAGTCCAACACAGATAAAAAAAACACTCACAGGCGGCAGAGGCAGGCCGTGTTCAGTTTGAGGGACGGCTTCTTTATGTATGGAAAGGAATGAAACGAGTCCATATTGTCTGATACACAGGCAAGGTACCCAACCAGTTCCGATGTACCTTGTGAACTTTTGGGCATCAGTGATGAAAATAAATCCTCTTCATCAAATGAACGCTGCCTCTGTTGCTCTGTGTCCTCCTCTGTCATTGTGTCAAGATGATGCTTCATGTAGACCAAACCTGTATAATGGTACAACAAACACATATTGAATATTTCATAAAATTCTGCTTTATGTGGCAACTCAGTTCATCGTATCACTGACATTAAAATAGCCCAAACACAGACTTTCCATTCTTATTATACTCAGATACTGAGACTGAAGTGAGTTTGTCAGATGTTTTCAGACCCCCCAAAAATTCTAATGTCTAGCAGCACCTATTGTGTAGACTCACATAGTTATATACACAGTTAGACTTACTGAGTCTTTGTCTTTTAGATGACTGTTATCCTAATTTACACAGACAAAGTACAGTACATACAAAAAAATCCTAGGTCTCTCTAAATACTGTATGTCATGACCAAGCAAGCGAAACACTTGCTGACATTAGCCTAATGTTGTTAGCTACCCAGATAACATAAATGACTAACTAGCTAGATATCCACCACCACACAGTGACACTGACGTGCTAGCCATAACAGCTATCACCATGAGGTGGTGGTTAGCCTTGTAACTTATTTAGCTGCAAGAATAGCGTTAGCCTAGTTGTCTAGCAAGCTAATGTTCATAAGTTAGACTATTAGATAGCTAGCTATACTAGCTGCTAAAATCATCGATAGCAATTTTTTTTGTATAAATCATAGCTAGCTAACTAGCTAGTTATCTTACCTCTACAATGTTTCCTCAAGTTCGAGGCAGAGTTTTTGTAGGCTTCCACCTCCCCCCTCCTGGCTAAGCAAAGCTTGTATTGCATCGCAAATTCTTTTTATTCTCTTTCACGATACATCTCAAACTAAAATAAGTTATTTTTGCCCTTTTGAAAATCTTCCGACCATCATCGTTCAGTTTGTATGCACAGGTTGATTGGCCTGTATTGGCACGATGCGTGAAATTTGATTTCATTGGTCACTGACTAAACAACGATGAACAGTTTTTTTCTGGCTCCGAGGATCGCTCGCAAACTTTCCATGCCCTCAAAATTGTAGGCTACTCTGTAACGGATGGTTTAAAAAAGGTAGTGAAGGACAACACTTCATTCAAAACATACTTAAGTAAACATAAAACAAGGCAACAGTAAACATGTCGTCCCGCACGAATGATGCAGCGCCCCCCATTGGGTTATTTACTATTGCTCCTGCCTTGGGCCGATCAGTGTAATTTTGAAAATGCAGGATCTCTATGGCAAGACAAATCATTCACCCAAAATCGGGCCAGTGCTTTCTGAGATATTGCGTGTATTTTGCATTTGTATTTATTAAGGATCCCCATTAGCTGCTTCCTGGGGTCCAAACATATTAAAGCACTTACATTACATATAAATCAAAAGATAAAACAGTACATCATATAACATTATTACACAACTACATATATACAATACAAAATGTTTGATACCGCTATACAATAATATCGCAATGCATGCGTGAACATGTGTCTGTACCTGTGTGTGTGTCTCTTCACAGTCCCCGTTGTTAAGGTGTGTTTTTACCTGTTTTTAAAATCTGATTCTACTACTTGCATCAGTTACCTGATGTGGAATAGAGTTCCATGTAGTCATGGCTCTATGTAGTACTGTGCGCCTCGCATAGTCTGTTCTGGACTTGGGGACTGTGAAGAGACCGCTGGTGGCATGTCTTTTGGGGTATGCATGGGTGTCCGAGCTGTGTGCAAGTATTTCAAAACCTCTACAGTATCGGTGTCGTCATCCCCGTGGGACGGTTGAGCTCACTTGCGCTAATGTAATTAGCATGATGTTGTAAGTAACAAGAACATTTCCCAGCACATAAACATATCTGATATGGGCAGAAAGCTTAAATTCTTGTTAATCTAACTGCACTGTCCAATTTACAGTAGCTATTACCGTGAAAGAATACCATGCTATTGTTTGAGGAGAGTGCACAGTTATGTACTTGAAAATGTATCAATAAACTAATTTGGCACATTTGGGCAGACTTGGTATAACATTTTGTAACATTTTGCAATGGTTCATTGGATCAGTCTAAAACGTTGCACATACACTGCTGCCATCTAGTGGCCAAAATCTAAATTGCACCTAAACTGGAATAATACATTGTGGCCTTTCATTTGCATTTCAAAGATGATGGAACAAAAACAAATATGCATGTTTTTTCTTTGTATTATCTTTTACCAGATCTAATGTGTTATATTCTCCTAAATTAATTTCACATTTCCACAAACTTCAAAGTGTTTCCTTTCAAATGGTTAACAAGAATGTGCATATCCTTGCTTCAGGTCCTGAGCTACAGGCAGTTAGATGTGGGTATGTCATTTTAGGCGAAAATGTAAAAAAATTGTCATATCCTTAAGAGGTAGCAGACAGCTCAGTACATTCAGCTTGTCAACACCTCTAAGAAAAACAAGTATTGATGAAGTCAATCTCTCTTCCACTTTGAGCCATGAGAGATTGACATGCATGTCATTAATGTACTTTAAGGGCCAGCCGTTCTGCCACATTCTGAGCCAACTGCAATTTTCCTACGTCCCTCTTTGTGGCACCTGACCACACTACTGAACAGTGGTCAAGGTGTGACAAAACTAGGGCCTGTAGGACTTGCCTTGTTGTTAGTGCTGTTAAGAAGCCAAGCAGAGCTTTATTATGGACAGACTTCTCCCCATCTTAGCTACTGTTGCATCAATATGTTTTGACCATGACAGTTTACAATCCAGGGTTACTCCAAGCATTTTAGTCACCTTAGCTTGCTCAATTTCCACATTATTCATTACAAGATGTAGTTGAGGTTTAGGGTTTAGTGAATGATTTGTCCCAATTACAATGTTTTTAGTTTTGGAAATATTTAGGACTAACTTATTCCTTGCTACCCATTCCGAAACTAACTGCAGCTCTTTGTTAAGTGTTGCAGTCATTTCAGTTGGTGTGGTAGCTGACGTATATAGTGTTGAGTCATTCGCTACCTCCACCCCTTCTTTACTAACAACATGCCACTGGCTTTGAGTTAAGCCAGTGTGTCTATACAGTAAGGGGCCTAAACAGTTTTCTATTGTTAATAGAAAACAATATTTTTTTCACCTCTTCCACACTGACTTTACGGAATTCAAAAGTCCAGTTCTTGTCTTTCATAATTTGGTCAGATATACTTGGATGTGTAGTGTCAGTGTTTGTTGCTAAGTTTGCTTATCTTGCCAAAGAAAAAGTCCTTAATTAAAGTAGTTGGCAATATCAGTGGGTTTTGTGATGAATGAACATACGAATGAACGAACGAAGAGAGAGAGAGATCCACAGTCCCCTCCCCAATTTCATTGTGTTGGACAATTACTGATTTAGAAAAATACTCAAAAACTACAAGTACTCAGAAAAGCTACTCAACTACAGTAATGAGATTATTTGTAATTCGCTAACTCCACCCCTTCAACTGCTGCCATAACAACAACAAGCCTTTCTTATTTCTAATTCCCCTAGACTTCCATGCAAATTGTGACTCTCACAATGTAGTGAAATCTTTAGATAGTGAGTGCATAAGCGTCTACATCAGGGATGGGCAACTTTGATGGGCGTAGGGGCCACAAAAAATCTGAACTCATCATTGGGGGCCGCAGTGGCTCGCGGGGGTCTGCGTACCCACATCCATACCCACACATGCAGTCAGAGCCAGCTGTAGCCTTATGGGGGCCCTAAGCAACATTTTGATCAGCGGGCCTAAAATAAAAGGCACGCAGTTGCCAATCCCTGCTTTACATCAGAACATGCAGTGCATTACAGAACAACTGTAGGATGGAGCAATACTCTACTCACTGTGCAAAAATCTATTATGAGAGCCCCCCCCACACACACACACACACACACACACACACACACACACACACACACACACACACACACACACACACACACACACACACACACACACACACACACAGGGGAAGTACGGTATCTGAGTGAGCGGAATGGGACTAGGTCTTCAGAGACAATCCCTTTGGGTTTTGGGGCAGAGATGGGCAGTATTTCTGTTACATCTATTTGAAATATGTATTTCAATTACTTTTTAGTATTTTGTCATTTGTATTACACTGGGCTGAAATATACTTCAATGTATTTTGTAACAAGATACTTTCGAGAGCTTTCCTCATAGAGTTGATCAGGCTGTTGATTGTGGCCTGTGGAATGTTTTCCCACTCCTCTTCAATGGCTGTGCGGAGTTGCTGGATATTGGCAGGAACTGGAACATGCTGTCGTAGACGTCCATCCAGAGCATCCCAAACATGATCACTGAGTGACATGTCTGGTGAGTAGGCAGGCCATGGAAGAACTGGGACATTTTCAGCTTCCAGGAATTGTGTACAGATCCTTGCGACATAGGGCCATGCATTATCATGCTGAAACATGAGGTGATGGTGGCGATGAATGGCACAATGGGCCTCAGGATCTCGTCACAGTATATCTGTGCAATCAAATTTCCATCCAGCATGCCAGTGGCAATCGAAGGTGAGCATTAGCCCACTGAAGTCAGTTAAAACGCCAAACTACAGTCAGGTCAAAACCCTGGTAAGGACAACGAGCACAGGTGAGCTTCTCTGAGAGGGTTTTGTTGTGCAAACTCCCAGTTTCATCAGCTGCCCGGGTGGCTGGTCTCAGACGATCCCGCAGATGAAGAAGCTGGATGTGGAGGTCCTGGGCCTAAACTGGGATATGCTTAACACCCCAGCAGTCCTACAATCTAAGCTAGACGCCCTCAATCTCACACAAATCATCAAGGAACCCACCAGGTACAACCCTAAATCCATAAACATGGGCACCCTCATAGACATTATCCTGACCAACTTGCCCTCCAAATACACCTCTGCTGTTTTCAATCAGGATCTCAGCAATCACTGCCTCATTGCCGGTATCCGCGGTCAAACGATCACCCCTCATCACTGTCAAACGCTCTCTAAAACACTTCTGCGAGCAGGCCTTTCTAATCGACCTGGCCCGGGTATCCTGGAAGGATATTGACCTCATCCCGTCAGTTGAGGATGCCTGGTCGTTCTTTAAAAGTAATTTCCTCACCATCTTAGATAAGCATGCCCCTTTCACAAAATGCAGAACTAAGAACAGATATAGCCCCTGGTTCACTCCAGACCTGACTGTCCTTGACCAGCACAAAAACATCCTGTGGCGGACTACAATAGCATCGAATAGTCCCCGCGATATGCAACTGTTCAGGGAAGTCAGGAACCAATACATGCAGTCAGTCAGGAAAGCAAAGGCTAGCTTTTTCAAGCAGAAATTTTCATCCTGTAGCTCTAACTCCAAGAAGGTTTGGGACACTGTAAAGTCCATGGAGAACAAGAGCACCTCCTCCCAGCTGCCCACTGCACTGAGGCTAGGTAACACGGTCACCACCGATAAATCCATGATAATCAAACATTTCCATAAGCATTTCTCTACGGCTGGCCATGCCGTCCTCCTGGCTACTCCAACCCCGGCCAACAGCCCCTCCCCCTCCCCCCCTGCAGCTACTCGCCCGAGCCTCCCCAGCTTCTCCTTCACCCAAATCCAGATAGCAGATGTTCTGAAAGAGCTGCAAAACCTGGACCCGTACAAATCAGCTAGGCTAGACAATCTGGACCCTCTCGTTCTAGTACAATCCGCCGCCATTGTTGCAACCCCTATTACCAGCCTGTTCAACCTCTCTTTCGTATCGTCCGAGATCCCTAAAGATTGGAAAGCTGCCGCGGTCATCCCCCTCTTCAAAGGGGTGACACTCTAAACGATATCATAACCGCCATCGATAAAAGACAGTACTGTGCAGCCGTCTTCATCGACCTGGCCAAGGCTTTCGACTCTGTCAATCACCGTATTCTTATCGGCAGACTCAATAGCCTTGGTTTCTCTAATGACTGCCTCGCCTGGTTCACCAACTACTTTGCAGACAGAGTTCAGCGTGTCAAATCGAAGGGCCTGTTGTCCGGACCTCTGGCAGTCTCTATGGGGGTACCACAGGGTTCAATTCTCAGGCCGACTCTTTTCTCTGTATATATCAATGATGTCGCTCTTGCTGCGGGTGATTCCCTGATCCACCTCTACGCAGACGACACCATTCTGTATACTTCTGGCCCTTCCTTGGACACTGTGCTAACTAACCTCCAAACGAGTTTCAATGCCATACAACACTCCTCCCGTGGCCTCCAACTGCTCTTAAACGCTAGTAAAATCAAATGAATGCTTTTCAACCGTTCGCTGCCCGCACCCGCCCGCCCGACTAGCATCACCACCCTGGACGGTTCTGACCTAGAATATGTGGACAACTATAAATACCTAGGTGTCTGGCTAGACTGTAAACTCTCCTTCCAGACTCAGTTTAAACATCTCCAATCCAAAATCAAATCTAGAATCGGCTTTCGATTTCACAACAAAGCCTCCTTCACTCACGCCGCCAAACTTACCCTAGTAAAACTGACTTATCCTACCGATCCTCGACTTCGGCGATGTCATCTACAAAATATCTTCCAATACTCTACTCAGCAAACTGGATGCAGTCTATCACAGTGCCATCCGTTTTGTTACCAAATCACCTTATACCACCCACCACTGCGACCTGTATGCATGCTCTAGTCGGCTGGCTATCGCTACATATTCGTCGCCAGACCCACTGGCTCCAGATCATCTATAAGTCTATGCTAGGTAAAGCTCCGCCTTATCTCAGCTCACTGGTCACGATAACAACACCCACACGTTCCAGCAGGTATATCTCACTGATCATCCACAAAGCCAACACCTAATGTGGCCGCCTTTCCTTCCAGTTCTCTGCTGCAAGTGACTGGAACGAATTGCAAAAATCGCTGAAGCTGGAGACTTATATTTCCCTCACCAACTTTAAACATCAGCTATCTGAGCAGCTATCCGATCGCTGCAGCTGTACATAGTCCATCTGTAAATAGCCCACCCAATCTACCTACCTCATCCCCATACTGTTTTTATTTACTTTTCTGCTCTTTTGCACACCAGTATCTCTACTTGGACATCATCATCTGCTCATTTATCACTCCAGTGTTAATCTGCTAAATTGTAATTCTTCGCTACTATGGCCTATTTATTGCCTACCTACTCATGCCTTTTGCACACACTGTATATAGACTTTCTTTTTTTCTACTGTGTCAATGACTTGTTTATTGTGTTATTGGCTTGTTTATTGTTTATTCCATGTTATTCCATGTATAACTCTGTGTTGTTGTCTGTGTCACCCTGCTTTGCTTTATCTTGGCCAGGTCGCAGTTGTAAAGGAGAACTTGTTCTCAACTAGCCTACCTGGTTAAATAAAGGTGAAATAAAATAACACAGGTATTAAAAACAATTCCAAAAAATACAATGTAAAACATTTCCTGTAAAATGTACCATAACTTACTGGCAGTAATTGGCCAGTAAGCTACTGTAATTTATTGTACAGTATATTACTGGAATTACACATGCAGCGACATATTACCCAGTGTTTTTTGCAAATTGAAATTTTTTATTTACATTTTGGTCATTTAGCGGGCACTCTTGTCCTTAGGAAATTAGAGTCAGTGCATTCAACCAAGGTTCATAAAAAAACATCACAGTTATAGCAAGTAAAACGTTTATGTAACCATTACTGAAAATGTTGTTATAGTTCAGAATACATTGGTCTTCAAAATTATTGTAAATACAACAAGATATATTATGAAATATTGCTGACTATCTGGATAAGTGTAACGGCAGTCTATTTCTTCCTCCTCCTCGGACGAGGAGAGGCGAGAAGGATCGGAGGACCAATGTGCAGAGTGGTAAGTTTCCATGATTTTAATATCCACGAAAACAAGACACAATACAAAATAACAAAAGAACTAACCGTAACAGTCCCGTGTGGCACAAACACTGACACAGGAAACAAACACCCACAAACCAAACGTGAAACCCAGGCTGCCTAAGTATGATTCTCAATCAGGGACAACGATTGACAGCTGCCTCTGATTGAGAATCATACCAGGCCGAACACAAAACCCCAACATAGAAAAACACATATAGACAACCCACCCCAACTCACGCCCTGACCATACTAAATAAATACAAAACAAGGGAAATAAGGTCAGGAACGTGACAGTACCCCCCCATCAAGGTGCGGACTCCGGATGCACCACCTAAAACTCTAGGGGAGGGTCTGGGTGGGCGTCTGTCCACGGTGGCGGCTCTGGCGCGGGACGTGGACCCCACTTCACCATTGTTTTGTCCACTTCTTTAACCGCCCCTGTGGCCTCTTATGAGCGGCGATCCTCGCTGCCGACCTTGGCCTGGGGACCCTAGCCATGGGTCCCGAATGGACAGGATACTCCGGCAGCACCGGAGTGCAAGACGACTCCGGCAGCGCCGGAGTAAAAGGCAATTCCGGCATCGCCGGCTTGACAGGCAGCTCTGGCAGCTCCCGGCTGACTGACGGCTCCGGCAGGTCCTGGCTGACTGACGGCTCCGGCAGGTCCTGGCTGACTGACAGCTCTGGCAGGTCCTGGCTGACTGACAGCTCTGGCAGGTCCTGGCTGGCTGGCTCTGGCAGGTCCTGGCTGACTGACGGCTCTGGCAGGTCCTGGCTGGCTGGCGGCTCTGGCAGGTCCTGGCTGGCTGGCGGCTCTGGCAGGTCCTGGCTGACTGACGGCTCTGGCAGCTCCTGGCTGGCTGGCGGCTCTGGCAGGTCCTGGCTGGCTGGCGGCTCTGGCAGGTCCTGACTGACGGACGGCTCTAGCGGCTCCTGACTGACGGACGGCTCTAATGGCTCGGGACAGACGGGCGGCTCAGATGACGCTGGGCAGGCAGGCAGCTCAGACGGCGCTGGGCAGGCAGGCAGCTCAGACGGCGCTGGGCAGGCAGGCAGCTCAGACGGCGCTGGGCAGGCAGGCAGCTCAGACGGCGCTGGGCAGGCAGGCAGCTCAGACGGCGCTGGGCAGGCAGGCAGCTCAGACGGCGCTGGACAGATGAGAGACTCTGGCTGCGCTGGAGAAGAGGAAGGCTCTGGCAGCGCTGGACAGGCGGGAGCAACTGTAGAGAGAAACCGGAGAGACAGCCTGGTGCGGGGGGCTGCCACCGGAGGACTGGTACGTGGAGGTGGCACCGGATATACCGGACCGTGAAGGAGTACAAGAGCTCTTGAGCACCGAGCCTGCCCAACCTTACCTGGTTGAATGTTCCCCGTAGCCCTGCCAGTGCGGCGAGGTGGAATAGCCCGCACTGGGCTATGCTGGCGAACCGGGGACACCATACGTAAGGCTGGTGCCATGTACGCCGGCCCGAGGAGACGCACTGGAGACCAGATGCGTTGAGCCGGCTTCATGGCACCCGGCTCGATGCCCAACCTAGCCCGGCCAGTGCGGCGAGGTGGAATAGCCCGCACTGGGCTAAGCACGCGTACTGGGGACACCGTGCGCTCCACCGCATAACACGGTGCCTGACCAGTACGACGCCCTCTCACTCCACGGTAAGCACGGGGAGTTGGCTCAGGTCTCCTACCTGGCTTAGCCACACTCCGCGTGTTCCCCCCCCCAAGAAATTTTTGGGTCTGACTCTCGGGCTTCCAACCGCGTCGCCGCATTGCCTCCTCATACCAGCGCCTCTCTGCCTTCGCTCCCTCCAACTCTGCTTTGGGACGGCGATATTCCCCTGGCTGAGCCCAGGGTCCCTTGCCGTCCAGAATCTCCTCCCAAGTCCATGAGTCCTGTGTCTTCTGCCGCTGCTGCTGCTGTCCTTTACCACTCTGCTTGGTCCTTTGGTGGTGGGTATTTCTGTAACGGCAGTCTATTTCTTCCTCCTCCTCGGACGAGAAGAGGCGAGAAGGATCGGAGGACCAATGTGCAGAGTGGTAAGTTTCCATGATTTTAATATCCACGAAAACAAGACACAATACAAAATAACAAAAGAACTAACCGTAACAGTCCCGTGTGGCACAAACACTGACACAGGAAACAAACACCCACAAACCAAACGTGAAACCCAGGCTGCCTAAGTATGATTCTTAATCAGGGACAACGATTGACAGCTGCCTCTGATTGAGAATCATACCAGGCCGAACACAAAACCCCAACATAGAAAAACACACATAGACAACCCACCCCAACTCACGCCCTGACCATACTAAATAAATACAAAACAAGGGAAATAAGGTCAGGAACGTGACAATAAGGCCACTTCAATACTGAGATATTCACAGTAACTTGATGCCAGAGCAATGAAACACAGTACAATACAGTAAATGTGACTATTAAACTGTTAGAATATTATTTCTAAAGTATTTTACTGTAATTTTAAGGGATTAGAGCAAGCAAGTTATCTGTAGGAATGTGTATATTATGTAAGAGGTAAACGCAGACGTTCTGTACATTACTTTGGAAATAATGGTTGACATAGCGGGACAAGGCGGAGCCGAGTCCCTTTGCGGAATTCATTTTTCCAAGGTAATGTACATATCCCGCTTATACCACATTTGCCAATGAAAACAATATGAAAGCACACATTTACCGGCAGAAGTACTTATTTTTCGTTGATATTTCAATTTTCATATTTTGGATGCTAGAGACACGAGCCAGTCGTTTGAGTAGTTGGCTTTTACATACCCGACCCGGTTGTTCGTTCTTTATGTTCGTTTAACATGCTCAATGGCAACATTATTATCCCTTGCTTGCTGCTAGCTAGCCAACTTGCTCCGGCTAGACAGTCACTACCTCTGTAGCCAGAATAACAGCAAAGTGTATTCTGTTGCGTTTGTTTAAGCTGTTTATACCACAGTTGCTAGAGAAAACAATACTAAGCACACATTTACCGGAAGAAATAAAACATTTCCGTTTATATTTTCATTTATATAAGCAAAATCATACTTTCTGATATTTTGGTTGCTCTAGACACGACCCAGTCACTTGTTCGCTTAGTTTGATATTTATGGACGTAACCCAGTCGTTCTTTGTTTCGTTGCAATGCTCGTTGGCAACATTCCTATCCCTTGCTTGCTAGCTATGGCTAACACAGTCACAACATCTACAGCCAGCTTAACAGCAAAGTTGCTGTTTTCTATTGACATTCATTTGGATACATCCATAACAATGAGCTGATAATGCCCGATTTTGCCTGGCATAGCTAGAAAAGTTTGCGTTCTTGCCAGGACACTCGTCAACACTGACTGTTAATTATGAGGAGATTGCATTGCATATCAAAGGCTAGAAGCTAGCTAAATAGTTTGTTGCTAGCAAATCTGCCAATATGACAACCCCCCCCAAAAAACGTTGCTGAAAACAGCTAGTCAAACTAGAAACGTGGGAGGATTTGACAGCATAGCGTCACTTGCGCCATGACTGTTACTTCCGGCGCCGACAGAGATGGCCGCCCCGCTTCGCGTTCCTAGGAAACTATGCAGTATTTTGTTTTTTTATGTGTTATTTCTTACATTGGTACCCCAGGTAATCTTAGGTTTCATTACATACAGTCGGGACGAACTACTGAATATAAGAGCAACGTCAACTCACCATCATTACAACCAGGAATATGACTCTCCCGAAGCGGATCCTGTGTTTTGCCTTCCACCCAGTACAATGGATCTGATCCCAGCCGGCGACCCTAAACAACGACGCCATAAAAGGGGGAAACGAAGCGGTCTTCTGGTCAGGCTTCGGAGACGGGCACATCGCGCTCCACTCCCTAGCATACTACTCGCCAATGTCCAGTCTCTTGACAACAAGGTTGATGAAATCCGAGCAAGGGTAACATTCCAGAGAGACATCAGAGACTGTAACGTTCTTTGCTTCACGGAAACATGGCTCACTCGAGAGACGCTAACGGAGTCGGTGCAGCCAGCTGGTTTCTTCACGCATCGCGCCGACAGAAACAAACATCTTTCTGGTAAGAAGAGGGGCAGGGGTGTATGCCTTATGATTAACGAGACGTGGTGTGATCATAACAACATACAGGAACTCAAGTCATTCTGTTCACCTGATTTAGAATTCCTCACAATCAAATGTCGACCGCATTATCTACCAAGGGAATTCTCTTCGATTATAATCACAGCCGTATATATTCCCCCCCAAGCAGACACATCGATGGCCCTGAACAAACTTAATCTGACTCTTTGTAAACTGGAAACCACACACCCTGAGGCTGCATTCATCGTAGCTGGGGATTTTAACAAGGCTAATCTGAAAACAAAACCTAAATTCTATCAGCATATCGATTGTGCTACCAGGGCTGGTAAAACCTTGGATCATTGTTATACTAACTTCCGCGACGCATATAAGGCCCTCCCCCGCCATCCTTTCTGAAAAGCTGACCACGACTCCATTTTGTTGCTTCCAGCCTACAAACAGAAACTAAAACAGCAAGTTCCCGCGCTCAGGTCTGTTCAACGCTGGTCCGACCAATCTGACTCCACGCTTCAAGACTGCTTCGATCACGTGGATTGGGATATGTTCCGCATTGCGTCCAACAACAACATTGACGAATACGCTGACTCGGTGAGCGAGTTCATTAGAAAGTGCATTGACGATGTCGTACCCACAGCAACGATTAAAACATTCCCAAACCAGAAACCGTGGATTGATGGCAGCATTCGCGTGAAACTGAAAGCGCGAACCACTGCTTTTAACCAGGGCAAGGTGACCGGAAACATGACCGAATACAAACAATGTAGCTATTCCCTCCGCAAGGCAATCAAACAAGCTAAGTGCCAGTATAGAGACAAAGTAGAGTCGCAATTCAACAGCTCAGACACAAGAGGTATGTGGCAGGGTCTACAGTCAATCACGGATTACAAAAAGAAAACCAGCCCCGTCGCGGACCAGGATATCTTGCTCCCAGACAGACTAAATAACTTTTTTGCTCGCTTTGAGGACAATACAGTGCCACTGACACGGCCCGCTACCGAAACCTGCGGGCTCTCCTTCACTGCAGCCGAGGTGAGTAAAACATTTAAACGTGTTAACCCTCGCAAGGCTGCAGGCCCAGACGGCATTCCCAGCCGCGTCCTCAGAACATGCGCAGACCAGCTGGCTGGTGTATTTAAGGACATATTCAATCAATCCTTATCCCAGTCTGCTGTTCCCACATGCTTCAAGAGGGCCACCATTGTTCCTGTTCCCAAGAAAGCTAAGGTAACTGAGCTAAACGACTACCGCCCCGTAGCACTCACTTCCGTCATCCGTTTATTTATTGGTTTAGCTTTCTGTAACTTTGGAGCATGTGTGGGCGCATATCGCGTTATGAATGAAAGGTGTCCCATTGTCTTTTCCAAATTTCCAGATATCTTTTCCAACTGTCCAGTTATCTGGTGTAGCAGTTTCAGGGCTTGTGTGGTGGATGGACATGTGCTTGCGAGGTTTCTTTGTTTTCTGGCTGCCAGGACCACGGACAGCTCAGGGGAAAACTTCTAGTCTGCAGCAGAACAGCCACACCTGCCTCCAGTTGTAGTCAGTGCCAAACTACAAACAGTTGAAACCAATCCGTGTCTCCAGTTAACCACGCCCTGGGATTTCTTTCGTTGTCTTTTCTTTGACCCCGGCAGGTGAAGGATTAGGAGGTTATTGGCGAAACAGAGCATACAGTAGAGAAGGAGGTTTTTAAGAAGAAAGGAAATTATGACTTCAAGAAGGATTGAACCCCCAAAGACCAAGATTGGAGGACCATCCACTGGTGATGAAGTGTTTACTCTGTTTGTTTTGAGTTTTGTACATCAGGAAAGCTAACGATGCCTGATAGTAATAAACCGGTTTAACCCTTCACTTGGATTGGTGGTGTGTGCTTGTATGCATAAACCGTGCATTACAAAGATCTTGGTGCCAAAACCGCCACACTGGTTTTAACCTGTCTGGCACCGGGGTTCCGCTAGCGGAACTCCTCCCACATTCCACTGAAAAGGCAGAGCGCGAAATTCAAAAAATATTTTTGAGAAATATTTAACTTTCACACATTAACAAGTCCAATACAGCAAATGAAAGATACACATCTTGTGAATCCAGTCAACATGTCCGATTTTTAAAATGTTTTACAGCGAAAACACCACATATATTTATGTTAGCTCACCACCAAATACAAAAAAGGACAGACATTTTTCACAGCACAGGTAGCATGCACAAAGCCAACCTAACTAACCAAGAACCAACCAAACTAACCAAGAAACAACTTCATCGGATGACAGTCTTATAACATGTTATACAATAAATCTATGTTTTGTTCGAAAAATGTGCATATTTGAGGTATAAATCAGTTTTAAATTGCAGCTACCATCACAGCTACCGTCAGAAATAGCACCGAAGCAGCCAGAGTAATTACAGACACCAACGTCAAATACCTAAATACTCATCATAAAACATTTCTGAAAAATCGATGGTGTACAGCAAATTAAAGACAAACATCTTGTGAATCCAGCCAATATTTCCGATTTTTTAAGTGTTTTACAGCGAAAACACAATATAGCATTATATTAGCTTACTACAATAGCCTACCACACTACCGCATTCATTCATCAAGGCACGTTAGCGATAGCAATAGGCACGTTAGCGATAGCGAATAAACCAGCAAAATATATTAATTTTCACTAACCTTCATAAACCTTCATCAGATGACAGTCCTATAACATCAGGTTATACATACACTTATGTTTTGTTCGAAAATGTGCATATTTAGAGCTGAAATCAGTGGTTATACATTGTGCTAACGTAGCATCTTTTTCCCAGAATGTGCGGATATTTTTATGACACTCAACTATTCTGACCAAATAACTATTCATAAACGTTACTAGAAAATACATGTTGTATAGGAAATGATAGATACACTAGTTCTTATTGCAATCGCCGTGTTAGAATTCTAAAAATAACTTCATTACGACATCTAGCTTAGTTATAGGGAGAGAGTGCCCAAAATCTGGGCGCAAACTACTATTTCACATGTTCGACAGTTATATGAAATAGCATCATAAAATGGGTCCTACTTTTGATGATCTTCCATCAGAATGTTGTACAAGGGGTCCTTTGTCCAGAACAATCGTTGTTTGGTTTTAGAATGTCCTCTTCTCCAGTCAATTAGCACGGAAAGCTAGCAAAGTAGCGCAAAGCTCTCCTTCCTGAACAAAGGCACACAACGCAACACGCCTAGCGTCCCGAATAAATTTCAATAATCTAATAAAACTATATTGAAAAAACATACTTTACGATGATATTGTCACATTTATCAAATAAAATCAAAGCCGGAGATATTAGTCGTCTATAACGACAGCTTTTCAGAAGGCAATACCAGGTCCCTTCTCGCGCGCTCCAGAAAACAGGAAACTGGTGACACGTCATGCCAAGAGCTTTTATTCGACCCCAGATCAAGTTATACACTCCATTTCTTCTCTCACTGCCTGTCGACATCTAGTGGAAGACGTATGAAGTGCATGTATACTAATAAATATCAAGGACATTTATAGGCAGGCCCTAGAACAGAGCATCGATTTCAGATTTTCCACTTCCTGTCAGGAAGTTTGCTGCAAAATGAGTTCTGTTTTACTCACAGATATAATTCAAACGGTTTTAGAAACTAGAGAGTGTTTTCTATCCAATAGTAATAATAATATGCATATTGTACGAGCAAGAATTGAGTACGAGGCCGTTTAAATTGGGCACGATTTTCCCCCAAAGTGAAAACAGCACCCTCTGTCCTCAACAGGTTAATGTCCATTCTAGAATGCCCTTCTAGCCAATCAGAAACGAGTATTCAATGCTGTGGTATAAAGCATATTAATGAATACTAGGTGTTTCATATCACTTGCACTTCTAGAAGTCTAAACAAATGCTTCCAAACTGGCTGTAATTACAGGGCAAAACCAGGCCCCCAGTGTCCGGTCTGGAGTGTGAAGTTACAAGCTATGCTGGTCTGCTATTGCGTAGCAACCTAGCAGTGCCAAAAGCCCTGTTCTGCCCTAAAAAGTCTATGTAAATTACGATCGCCAGACAGTTAAAAAAAAAAAAAAAAAAATCTTATAATCTATATTTTTAGGACAAGGTTTGTAGAATTCCTAAAATACAGTATATTACCGTATTCTGTGGGGGTACAGAATGATCACTCACGCATGCGACAAATATAGCCTATTACAAGGCACGCCTTGTGTTAATTAGCCAGAGACTCTTTCACTGCCCATAATTTTTCCACAATGCACCATAGTAAATACTGTAAAATTCATTTAAGGTATTTTTGTTGTGCATTCTACAGTGTTTCACTGTTGACATTACAGAAAGGTCTTACAGTGTGCTGTAAAACAAATGTACTGTGTTTTACTGTGCATTCTACGGTAATCTACTGTATTCAGTTTATATAGTCAGTGGCGGTTCTAGCTTGTATGGCTTTCTGGGTGAACCCCCCCTTCAGCCCCCCCCCCCCAAAACACCATTCTGCACTAACTGTAATTTTAATTCAGACATTTGGAACAACACAAATAAATAATCATAACATTTAAAACCATATGAATATAAAAATAAGACTCATAAATATCAAAAAATAACAAAGACAAATAGAAACAAATTGTAGTATATAAATACAAATAAAAAAGATAATCAAATTATTACACTATTACCCTATTGCTAACAAAAACCACACAAATAAAACTAAATTGCACAAATCCTATATCACACAAATACACAAATAGAATAACACACTTATAAAGAAGAGAACCTGATTATTACACTATTGCACTTCAAACAAGAAACACACAAACTAAATTGCACAACTGCCATCTAAACCCTGACCTTTCTTGCATTCCTTGATGCAAAGTCATCAATTACATCATCATAAGAACTCTGTCCAGCAATTGCATGGTTAATACTGATGACAGCAAGGCCACTAAGGCGTTCCTGTGACATGGTGGACCTCGGGTAGGATTTGATGAGCTTCAGCTTTGAAAAGCTCTCTGCTTCAGCTATGGTCACTGGAAGAGTAAAACCAATTCTGAGAGCAGTCCACAAATGTGGATACAATTCTGAGAGCTCCCTTTCATGTATTAATATCAGCAGCTCAAGTAGGGTCATGGTCTTCAATGGCAAGTCAGGCAAGTTATTCAGTTCCTGTGCAAGCTCTCTGCCATCCAAGTCTGAGTGTTTTTTATAGTGCAGTGTTACACTGAGGGCCTCACATTGTTCTGTCAGCTCCTCATTTGAGGGACTTTGGAAGGTTGACAGCACTCCAAACTTCTCTCCCACATTTTCCAATGTGGAAAATCTTTCCTGAAGAGCTGAGGTTGCAACATCAACAACGACATTGAAAAATGTCACCTCCAGCTTCTTCAGGACATCACTCAAAGGCTCATCAAATGATCCGTATGAAAAGTGCCGCTTTGTGGACCTCAGCCCTTTTTCTTGTAGAACGGCCTCTACATTCATACCCTCACAATATCCTTGGCTGACGTTTGTGCAGTCATAAAGCCTGTTGCCCTGTAGTTGCTGAGACCTCTGTCTGTCTTTCTGAGAAGACTGACTGCAACATCCACATGCATACTGAGAGACTGCATTAGCTTGCTCACATGTTGGATCTGTCTCAAGATGTCATGCCACACCACTGTACAGATGCTGAAGCAATATGATCCCACCTTCTCTGACAAGGACTGGGCTTCAATCTTTATCACAGGGTCTTTGGTTTGATCCCTCACCTCAATCAGTGCCTCTCTCACCGCTGCTGTCTTATACCTCAGTGGCTCGACACTCTTAACTTTACTCTGCCACCTTGTCTCAGTCCACATCTTCAAAGTGATGTCCACATGGATGGCCCATCGCTGCGTGGAGGCTGAGAACAAGGTGTACAGTTTGTGTAAGATGCCAAAGTAACCTGTGGCATCGACAGAACTGTTAACAGCATCAGCCACAACCAGGTTCAATGTGTGAGCCCCAAAAACCCAATAAATAGCCCCAAAAACCCAATAAAATGTTCCTTTATGTGGGGCTCCTCCTTCAGTGACACGATTATAATCACAACTGACAACTGTTGAGTGTGGCTGACATCTGAGGTGCAATCTAGAATTATAGAGAAGAATTTTGCCAGCTTGACGTCACTCACCGTTATTGAAATGACCTTGCTGCTGAACAAATCAATGAGTTCATTCTGCATTTGGTGGCCAAGGTAGCTGCTGGTGTGACTCGAGGTCCCTTTTTGGACACGGTTAAGGTGCTCTTTCATGACTGGATCAAATTGTGCCATCAGTTCAACCTCTTTGAGAAAATGTCCATTTGATGGAGAGTACAGTGTTTCTGTGTGTCCCCTTTGTGCCAGATTTCTAATTGCCAGAGACTGCACAATAGCAGTCAGACGTGTCAACACCTCTCTCCATCTTATCCTCTCAGCCTCCATAAGTGCCATCTCATGCTTATGAATTGTTTCCCCTTTTGTGATCCTCATTGCCAGTTCTTTCCATGTTTTCATGCAGTTTTGGTGTTCTGGACTGCTGTCGTGTGAAGTCAGCAAAGAACATGCATGTTTCCAGTCTGTCAGTCCTGAGTTTGCTAAATTAATTTTCTTCTTAGAAAAGAGTTTGCAGCAGAAGCAGAAAGGCTGTTGTTTCTTTCAGAATACACCAACCAACTTCTAGGGATTTTTTTACCACTCACCAAGATCTTCCTGAAATACTGGTGGTGGCAACTTTTTCCATCACTCTCATTCCTTGGGAAAACAAAGTGAGGTGGTACCTCACTTGGTCCTCTGCAAACGAGTTGTGTCCGAATTCTGTCAGTCAGAACTGAAGGCCAGTCAGAAGTGTCTGTAGACAGGGTCTGTAGACAGTGGTTCATCCTCAGCAGCAGGATTTGGTGGGGATGCTGCTACAGGCATTTCTAACGGAGAGCACATTGGCATTAGTTTACACACATTATTCACCGCATTTATAGTGGTGGAACATCCCACATACATTTTTTAAAATGTATTTTACCTTTATTTAACTAGGCAAGTCAGTTAAGAATAAATTCTTATTGACAATGACGGCCTAGGAATAGTGGGTTAATTGCCTTGTTCAGGGGCAGAACGACAGATTTTTACCTTGTCAGCTCGGGGATTCATTCTAGAAACCTTTTGGTTACTGGCCCAACGATCTCTAACCACTAGGCTACCTGCCGCCCCATACATACCCAGTAATAATACAATCGTCATTGTTACCTGCAATATGGAAACTTAAAACTTTGCAAAAGGGAAATTATTTATTTTGTTTATGTTATGCAGGGCTGCACACATAAACACAGGTGCGTGTACCCACACACACATGTGCGCATGCGCACAAACACACCTGAAGAATCCTGCTGGAGAGAAGTGGAAGCAAATGGGTCTTCATCCTCATCCTCAGGCTCAGACAACATTTGTGAAGACACCTGTGTGGCTGAGAATGTATATGGCTCCTCATCCTGGCCAGTACCAGAGGGTGCTCCAAAATATTTCAGAAGTGCCCTTGAATTTGCATTGAAATACAGTATGAGTCTGACACCCTAAATACATTTGTTGCACAATTAAATATTCATGTCATTATGCACAACTTATCAAACTTTCAGAATAGGAATCAAATTAACCATACAACCTCCTTGGCTAATTCTAGGCACAAGACATTCCAAAAGACTCAATGTATCACAAAATATACAAAATCTCAGCATAATATAGACGTCTTATAAGTTTGCCTAAAGCATTGGAAATTTCCCTTACTGAGTTCAGGACCTAGTCAATTCAATCACAGAAAACCTTTATGATGTCACCTCAATGAAAGTTAACCAAATCAATAATGTGCTAGTTAGGTTGTAATCGTTTTGTTGCAGGCTACACACATTATCATGATGAAACTGTGTGAAATTATATCCAATGTTATGTAAGCTAGTTGGACAGAAAACTGAATATTGTCGCCCGCATAGCAAGCAACATAGCAACATAGTCTGACAAACATAAGTGTTATACTAGCCTATTTCATTACATGCATAATATTATACTCATAAAGAGATGACATAGCTGCAATACCTTTATCTGTTGCGCGTTTCTCCTTTTCTTCTTTCCTCTTTTTCCTAAACTGGGCACTGATGGCTTAGACCTTTTGTTATCCATTTGTGTTGATTTGGTACTCGAGCATCAATGCATTACCCATCCCCCAACACTGTCAACCAAGAGTCAAGACTAAACCAATTCACCTTGGTGGTGTGCAGACTGGTTTTATATTATTCTTCACGATTTCGAAAAACACTGAAAAAAAATTAACAATAGGTCTGTGAATCTATATACTGTATTCACAGTATTATGAATGAATTGTGGTTTATTTGGTAGCATTTCGTAGTGTGACTAATTTTACTAATTGCATTAGTACTGTACAAAGTTAGAAGTGCGCTATTTGATAGATTCCCCCGCTCCCCCTACCTTGGGCTTCCAATGGGGAGACCTGAGGTCAACCTACCCCCGCCCCCCTCCCCATCTTCTACTTCTGAGTGGGAGACCTTTCCAGGCAGTAGCCTGCATAGCTCAAAAACTAGATATGGGCGCCCACTCCGACAAGGTTAATTGACCCCCAGTCCCACACGGTGACATGATATCATTGACGTGATGTGCAAATGAGCGATAGAAAAACGATCGCGCAAATGTCACCATTCCAAATGTTTTTGTGCGGGCGCCCAGTGCCGCCACCGGCAAGATGCTGCACTGGATGGTCGCCCATGTCGCCCATACCTAAATCCGCCACTGAATACAGTAAGTTACTGATGAAATTACAAAAATGGTTAACAATGTAGAGTTGATGTGACTTATTTAGTTTTGAGAGAGTACCACAAATATTTTAAGCAATAATTACTTTTCATTGACTTTTAGTTCAACATACTAGGAGTATTTGAGTTCAAAATGCCTTAAGGTTTACAGTATAAGCTCACATTCATATAGTAAACCAATACACAGTAGTCTATAGGGCAAGGCTAAAATATGGAAGTGTGATTGTCTGACAGTACTCTATACATTTAGGTGGCTGCATGAAAACAAAGTTGTTTTACTACAGTGACGCCCCTGACCACCTAAAGGACTGCTCTTGGGACTGAGTGCTACTAGTCCATCCAGTCTATTATGCTGTAGCAGGCCAGGGTTCTTCTCTCATTCGCCTTCATTTGGCCTCCATGGGAAAAACTCAAATAAACAAAATGCATTCAATGAATGAATTGAAATCAACAAAAGGTAGCCATGCTATATGACAGTCTGTGGGGTTTACAATGACAGTTGGTCTCTGTAACATTTACCTTCCACAATGTAGCATACAATAAACATCTAGATCATGTAGCCTACTAATACAGTATACAGTAACAACAATGCACTTGGCCCACTTTAAATATACATCGGTTTAGTTGTCATTCCAAAGCATCCTGAAAAACAACCATTCGATTGACAAACTTCTCAGCAGGAGTCTTTTGGCAAGCATCCCATACACTGAGCTGGTAATGGCGCTCTATGGACGTCTCCTCCCGACCCACTAAACCAAGTGCACAATTCTACTGACTCAGATTACGTGCTGGGTCCGTGGTATGATAGCCGCAGGAAGTACTTTGGGGGGTAGTAGTGCTGCGTTTTTAAATGTTTTATTTAATTTAAAGGGGGTGTGCTGAAAAAATATTTGTGCCCGAGCCACGGACGCTATGTAGGACGGCTAATACAGTACTATTAAAGGCCCAGTGCACTACTTTTGTGAAAAATAATTTTCTTCAAAAATATATAGATATTTCATTAACATTTTTTTATTCTGATTTTCAGGGGGTGCTGCAGCACCCTCAGCACCCCTACTTCCTGTGGCTATGTGTGGCATATGCCTATGGCTTCTACTGCAAAATGTATGTTAATGTTGCATAATTCAAAATGTTTAATTCAACAATTTCTTCGACCTTCTTTTATATATATCAATGTATAAAACAAACACATAATCATTCAAGAGATAAATGAACCCTAAAGATGAAAAAAATACATAGTGGATGAAATGGTGGTGGGCTAATGGTAGGCTATAACCTATATAGAATCATAAACATAATGTAAATGGATAGATATCTTCCGAGAGGTTTTTAACTTACCTTCTCCGGACGGTTTACGAGGGGAATTCCCGCTACATTTACTGCAGGTGTCCGCGCGCTGCGCTATCTCTCGCGTGCACGGAGCACATATTCACTCCAGCGGGCTCCAGGACAGCTGGTTGTTGCGCGACGTGATCGACGCGCCTTTAGCGCGGGATTGGGAAAAAATCATCCACGGGACAAGAAAGAGTAGTTACTAGTGACCTTTTTTCTGTCCATAAATCAGTTAATTCCTCCAACTTTTAACGTTTTCCCTCTCAGGACGCTATCAGCTCCTTGTCTCCCCACAGAGAGTGAAGAATCCCATACATAGATAGATCAGTCAAACGTTAACACATGCACTGCAGCGGGTAGTCGCTCTTGGAGCACAGCGGCGCATCCCTCATCCAATACGGTCACGATCTGCAGGCAGGAGGGAAATCGAATGCTTTAGTTGAAAAGGGAATGGAATAGAAGCGAGGGAGGTAGGTGTGATGGGTAGCATTACAAGGAGGACCTGATATTCATGAAGGGCGAACGCTCCCCTGTAGTAATCCCGTGTGATTCCCCAAATACTGAAAAATCTTCTGCTCCCTCTCGTGTATAGTACAACACTCTACTATACCCACTCCACCCCACCCCTCTCTCTCAGAGCGAGGAATTATTGTGAGGAGATGATGCAAGAATAACAGGTGCGCTCGAGCATTAAACCGTCGACCTTTTCATACTCTATTAAACACATTGTATTCAGACATTTTTCCATTTAATTTGGTTATTTTCCTCTATTTTCCCATGTATTTGCTAGAGGGAAGGGGTCCACTCAATCAATCACATTGACTTGAATATGAACAGGTATCAGTAGGCTAGTGAAAAACTAAATTACTTTATACAGTACATTGTCTGAATATGTCAGACACTTGCACAAAAAATGGCAGTCAGTAGCTAGGTTTCCATCCAATTGGCGACAGGTGTTCATGCAAATACTATAGAATCCGCATAAAGAAAATATGCATATTTTCCCACAAGTGGTGTGTTTTCACCAAATTGATTTTTTGTGGATTAACATCAGTGCGTTATGAAGTAGTTCACACCTTTTCGCTTAAAATTTCACGTACAGAATAAAAATCTAAATTTCTATATGTTTCCATCGCATTTTCAACTCTGCCTACTCAGGTCTTGGCACGTGCTCTATAACCAACAGCTCGCAGATAGCCTACAGTGCGGGTAGGCTGGGCGGATAGGCAAATCTACATGATGAGATTATTCTGGATAAGAGCCGGAATATTTTTTATTTGTCAAAGGGGAGTCAAGTATAGTTCATGTCACCAGAGTAAGACCCTCAATATTTCTCGGAAATGAGCATCAAGATCATAGTGCACTTTCACCACCCTGTGAAGTTCATCATCATTTATTTAATCTGTATCATAATAAACTGCATGGTATCATCGTGTGACTCCAAATTTACTTTGATATGATGGTTATTATATCAATATTTTTGCATCATGTCGTTTCCACCGCCATTTCTCCCATAAGTAATTTTACTGACAGATAATTATCTATAATTATCCATAATAATCTCATCATATAGCCTAGACTAGACAACCCGCACAGCCTACCCGCACTATCTCTGCAAACTGTTGGCTAGAGCGCAGGTGCCAAGACCTGACTAGGCACATTTGCTATTTGACTCAACCGTTGTTGTGACAAAACTATCGGAAGTTAAGAATGCAATGGAAACACATTCAATTTTAGATTTTTATTCGGCACATGAAAATTTAAGACAACACTTAAACCAACATATACATTGTGTGTGCACTACCTCGTCACACACTGATTTTTATCAAATCCATTTTGTGGAAACATAGGCCTACCACAGGTGGGAATATGCACAAATTTTCTTTATGCGGAATACACAATATTCATGTTAAAATCTGTCGCCAATTGGATGGAAAAGCTACTGTCAGTCCATATCCGACCATTTCAATCTCTACATGTGAGAGGGTGAAACGTTAACCTACATAAATTATGAGATGTGTCAACGTGTTTGAGGGATGAATAAGGTGAAGGGTAAAATAGGTGACATATAAAGGGGAGAAGGCACGGGGATTAGGTTTGTATGGGAATCTGTCAAGAAGACCTTGAGCGAACATATGCATTTATAGTGCATTTGAAAGTATTCAGACCCCTCGAATTTTCCACATTTTGTTAAATTACAGCTTTATTCTAAAATTGATTAAATTGTTTTTTCTGCTCATCAATCTACACACGATACCCCAGAATGACAAAGCAAAAACAGATTGTAGACATTTTTAAACATTTATTTATAAAAAAACAATAACTGAAATATCACATTTACAAAAGTATTCAGACCATTTACTCAGTACCTTGTTGAAGTAACTTAGGCAGCAATTACAGCATTGAGTCCTCTTGGGTATGACACTACAAGCTGGGCACACATCTGTTTGGGGAGTTTCTCCCATTCTTCTCTGCAGATCCTCTCAAGCTCTGTCAGGTTGGATGGGGAGCGTTGCTGCACAACTATTTTCAGGTCTCTCCAGAGATGTTCGGTCAGCTTCAAGTCCGAGCTCTGGCTGGGCCACTCAAGGACATTCAGAGACTTGTCCTTATGCCACTCCTGCATTGTCTTGACTGTGTGCTTAGGGTCGGTATCCTGTTGGAAGGTGAACCTTCGCCCCAGTCTGAGGTCCTGAGCGCAGCAGGTTTTCATCAAGGATCAATCTGTACTTTGCTCCGTTCATCTTTCCCTCGATCCTGACTAGTTTCCCAGTGTCTGCCGCTGAAAAACATCCCCACAGCATGATACTGCCACCACCATGCTTCATCAAAGGGATGGTGCCAGGTTTCCTCCAGACCTGCCGCTTGGCATTCAAGCCAAAGAGTTCAATCTTGGTTTCATTAGACCAGTGAATCTTGTTTCTCAAGGTCTGAGAGTCCTTTAGGTGACTTTTGACAAACTCCAAGCAGGCTATCATGTTCCTTTTACTGAGGAGTGGCTTCTGTCTGGCCTCTATATCATAAAGGCCTGATTGGTGGAATACTGCAGAGATGGTTTTCCTTCTGAAAGGTTCTCCTATCTCCACAGAGGAACTCTGGAGCTCTGTCAATTGATTGGACATGATTTGGAAAGGCACACACCTGTCTATATAAGGTCCCACAGTTGACAGTGCATGTCAGAGCAAAAACCAAGCCATGAGGTCGAAGGAATTGTCCATAGAGCTCCGAGACAGGATTGTGTCGGGGCACAGATCAGGGGAAGGGTATGAAAAAATGTCTGCAGCATTGAAGTTCCCCAAGAGCCTCCATCATTCTTAAATGGAAGAAATTTGAAACCACCAAGACTCTTCCTAGAGCTGGCTGCCCAGCCAAATTGAGCCATCGGGGGAGAAGGGGCTTGGACATAGCAGGGAGGTGACCAAGAACCTGATGGTGACTGACAGAGCTCTAGAGTTCCTCTGTGGAGATGAGAGAACCTTCCAGAAGGACAACCATCTCTGCAGCACTCCACCAATCAGGGCCTTTATGGTAGAGTGGCCAGACGGAAGCCACAGCAAAGACAATGCAGGAGTGGCTTCAGGACAAGTCTCTGAATGTCCTTGAGTGGCCCAGACAGAGCTCGGACTTCAACCAGATCGAACATCTCTGGAGAGACCTGAAAATAGCTGTGCAGCAACACTCCCCATCCAACCTGAGAGCGCTTGTGAGGCTCTGCAGAGAGGAATGGGAGAAACTCCCCAAATACAGGTGTGCCAAGTTTGTAGCGTCATACCCCAAAAGACTTGAGGCTGTAATCGCTGCCAAAGCTGCTTCAACAAAGTACTGAGTAAATGGTCTGAATACTTATGTGAATGTGATATTTCATGTTTTTTTTTATACATTTGCACACATTTGTAAAAACATGTTTTTGCTTTGTTATTTTGTGTAGATTGATGAGGGGAAAAATATTTAATACATTTTAGAATAAGGCTGTAACTCAACAAAATGTGGAAAAAGTCAATGGGTCTGAATACTTTCCGAATGCACTGTACATTAAAATGAACATACCAAAATGAACTGCAAAGCACACTGGTTGTTATTGGCCTTGTATTTGGCAGAGGACATTATAAAAATACTCAGCATGCTTTGTAATTGTCTATTTTTATATAATTATATTTAATTCATTTAGCAGATGCTCTTATCACACCGTAGTGCCATCAGACTTCTGACACCAATGCAGGATGAAAGGGGCCCACAAAATTGTGAACCGCAATAAAAATTAAAATATAGAAAAGTATTTTGCATTTTGAAAATACAAATGTACAGCTCTCAAAAGTATCTTGTTACAAAATACATTGGAGTGTAGTTCAGCGCAGTGTAATACAATTTACAAAATACTCAGAAGAAATTGAAATTCATATTACATGTAACAGAAGTACTTCCCATCTCTGCGGCTGACCCCACTTTGAGAACCCCTTCTCTAGTCTGTATCCTGCACTCTTATAAGTAAAGGAGTCTGGAAGAACCTTTCGGGGTTCTAAAAATGGCCATACATAGGGAACCTTTTCCAGTTCAAAAAGTTCCATGAACCCCTCTGAACACAGCTGCGGGAAGTAGTTTGGTGTTGGTGCGACTTTTTTTTGCAGAGGGGGGAGGTGGGTGCAGAAGTTTTTTGTTGTTGCCTGCACTGAAGATGTCTATATCGTCCCGATAATACAGGACTAGTAAAGGCCCAGTGCACTACTTTTGTGATTTTTTAAAAACTAAATGTATTTGAGGGTTTACTAGCATTTGTAACTTGAGTCTCATAATTATCTGTACAAAAAAAGTCAATCTGATAATACCTGTGGAATATAAAAATATTTGCTTGATATATGTTTTCCAGTTTCTTGAAATACTTTGCAAATGCAACTTATTTAAGTGTGAAAACTGAAATGATCTATTCATTCCTTTTCTATAATAGCTCTTATTCAGAGAAACGGACAATAGTGAGTGCAAACATTTTCATACTGGTCCCCCCTGGGCATCGGACCTACAACCCTAGCATTGCAAGCACCGTGCTCTATCAACTGAGCCACAACATCACAAACCACTTGATGTCTCAATGTACTCAATTACTGTATTGTGCGTTGTTTTTCTTCATGGTGATGGAAAGTCTACAGGTATAAACCTAGATGACCAGCCTATGTACAATACAGTAATGTACATTTACATTAAGTGGTTTGTAAGGATGGTAAATTAATACTGCACAAAAAGTGATTGTTTTCCATGTTATTTTATCAAGAAAAATATTTAATTTGATGTGGATGTTTTGTGTCTTTGCCCATAACTCTGCACCTTTTGATGTAAATGTTTGAGGACAGGGTTTTGCTCTTTCTGAATACTGTACATGAGAATGACAATCGCGGAGAAAGGGAGAGGGCAACAACTCTTACCATTCCAACTATTGAATCCTGCAAGGTACTGCTGTTAATAATACAACTACCTTTTTGCCAAAGCTGAGATGCCACAAAAGAAATGTGTGCATGCTACTGCTTGAGTGGGTTGAGTTACTGACGTGATCTTCCTGTCTGGGTTGGCGCCCCCCCCTTGGTTTGTGCTGTGGTGGAGATCTTTGTGGGCTATACTTGGCCTTGTCTCAGGATGGTAAGTTGGTGGTTGAAGGTATCCCTCTAGTGATGTGGGGGCTGTGCTTTGGCAAAGTGGGTGGGGTTATATCCTGCCTGTTTGGCCCTGTCCGGGGGTATCATCGGATGGGGCCACAGTGTCTCCTGACCCCTCCTGTCTCAGCCTCCAGTATTTATTCTGCAGTAGTTTATGTGTCGGGGGGCTAGGGTCAGTCTGTTATATCTGGAGTATTTCTCCTGTCTTATCCGGTGTCCTGTGTGAATTTAAGTATGCTCTCTCTAATTCTCCCTTTCTCTCTTTCTTTCTCTCTCTCGGAGGACCTGAGCCCTAGGACCATGCCTCAGGACTACCTGGCATGATGACTCCTTGTTGTCCCCAGTCCACCTGGCCGTGCTGCTGCTCCAGTTTCAACTGTTCTGCCTGCGGCTGTTCACTGTGATTACTATTATTTGATCATGCTGGTCATTTATGAACATTTGAACATCTTGGCCATGTTGTCACGTTCCTGGCCTGTTTTCCTTTTTCTTGTATTTATTTAGTTGGTCAGGGCGTGAGTTGGGTGGGTTTGTCTATGTTTGATTTTCTATGTTGGGATGTTTGTGTTCGGCCGGGTATGATTCTCAATCAGAGACAGCTGTCAATCGTTGTCCCTGATTGAGAATCATACTTAGGCAGCCTGGGTTTCGTGGGTGTTTGTTTCTGTGTCTGTGTTTGTTGCACCACACGGTACTGTATCGGTTTATGCACTTCGTTTATTTGTTTTGTAAGTCAGTTTCAGTTTCGTTATAATAAATCATTATGAACCCTAACCACTCTGCGTATTGGTCCGATCCGTCTCGCCTCTCCTCGTCCGAGGAGGAGGAAGAATATGACGATAGCCGTTACACATGTTCTGTTATAATCTCCACCCGGCACAGCCAGAAGAGGACTGGCCACACCTCATAGCCTGGTTCCTCTCTAGGTTTCTTCCTAGGTTTTGGCCTTTCTAGGGAGTTTATCCTAGCCACCGTGCTTCTACACCTGCATTGCTTGCTGTTTGGGGTTTTAGGCTGGGTTTCTGTACAGAATTTTGATATATCAGCTGATGTAAGAAGGGCTATATAAATATATTTGATTTGATTTGATTTGCTAATACAAGTAAAGGCCCAGTACACAACTTTTGTGATTTTATTTATTTATTTATTCATATACATTTTTTTCTTCAGATTTTTCAGGGGTTCCAGCACCCCTACTTCTTGCGCCTATGCCTCTGAAAAGGCTATTTGAGGAACCCATGTGTAAAGAATCCTACTCATTACTCCTTGTGCTTAACTACGTCACATTTGTTTTGAGCCAAGTTCGCTATGGGCTTTGAACGGGGCACCTGGCTCACACCCGGGAGGCAGCCCAGTTCCAAAAGGAATGCAATAAACTTTCACCCTGTGCAAAACACACCTACCCTGGCGCCTAGGCCAGATTAATCAAATCCACTCACTGGAAATACAAAGATGGAAGGCAGGCGGGAGGAGAATAGATCAGGTGGGACCATTCTAGCCAATGCGAGGGCAGATATGCATGTGAACAACAGGCCATAGAGTTTACTTGTCTTTGTATCTGTGCCATTATAGAGCATGTGACAACATGGGCAGCGCCATTGAGTCTATCTCCATTTTAAAGTAGTCAATTTTCTTATTCTTCCCCACTGATTGCTCCCAACTATTAGGAATCTCCACCAAGTTGACTACTTTAAACTGGTGGAAGCCCTCAATGGCAATGTCCATGCTAAAACTGGTTATATCCATGATGAGTCCTCTATCTATCTCTATTTTATTTTTTATATATTTTAAACTAGGCAAGTCAGTTAAGAACAAATTCTTATTTACAATGACGGCCTACACCGGCCAAATCCTATGACAACAGCCACAACTCCGATATAAAGTAGTTTTTTCAAAGTTGCAGAAATGCCACGTGCGTCCACTTATATCAGTGCATTCGTAACAACCTAACCATTACAAAACTTCTAATTTGATCAATAAGCCACACGTAGCAACTGAACAATTACATTTTTTGTTGACCAAATTAGACATTTTCTCATTGAGTTCCATACAAAAATTCCTAACTTCGTGGGCTTTTTTTTGTGTACAGATTTTGGGCGGTGTAAAACCTCTTGCTTCGCTTCTTCCTCTGGTTACATTGAACCTTTAAAGGTGTCTCCAAGAACCCACCATCTAACCTAAGGTGCAAATTCAAACGATTGACTAGCAATGGTTCCTAGACGAACTCCAGGGTTTCCTTGAGGATCTCCAGGGTTTCTGCACTAGTCACCACTAATTCTAAGAGTGTATCGTGCTCTCTCTCTTTGTCACACACACACGCACAGACACACACACACACACACACACACACACACACACACACACACACACACACACACACACACACACACACACACACACACACACACACACACACACACACACGTAGTACTCAAATACATGAGTAATCAACGACGTTCTCTAGCGTCTACCTGTCTGACTATCAAACCCTCGCCATCGCCACACGTGCACTAAACTTCACAAAGCAAGGAATGATGGGAAAACACAGTAGTGTATTCAGAAAAAAGCGAGAAGTACATACTAAGGGAAAATAAGGGGAGAGAAACAGAGAGAGAATGCAAATCTGCAGAAGCCGGAGGGTGCTGCTGGGGAAAATGATGGTGAGGTCGGAGACTCTGAGTAATTTAATTGGATTTTAGATTAGAACACAGTGGTTTGACTGACAGCTCTCTGGCTCTCTGGCTCTCTGCCTCTCGCCCTGTACATGCCGAGATCTTTGTCGCTATGGGAGGTTATTCAAGGCCATTTCCTGGTGTGCTACTGTAACAGTTTAACTTTACGTCCGTCCCCTCGCCCCGAACCGGGCGCGAACCAGGGACCCTCTGCACACATCAACAACAGTCACCCACAAAGCATCGTTACCCATCGCTCCACAAAAGCCGCAGCCCTTGCAGAGCAAGGGGAACCACTACTTCAAGGTCTCAAAAAGAGTGACGTAACCGATTGAAACGCTATTAGCGCGGACCACCGCTAACTAGCTAGCCATTTCACATCCGTTACACTCACCCCCCTTTCGACCTCCTCCTTTTCCGCAGCAACCAGTGATCCGGGTCACGGCACCAATGTAACAGTTTAACTTTATGGCGTCCCCTCGCCCCGACCCGGGCGCGAACCAGGGACCCTCTGCACACATCAACAACAGTCACCCACAAAGCATCGTTACCCATCGCTCCACAAAAGCCGCAGCCCTTGCAGAGCAAGGGGAACCACTACTTCAAGGTCTCAAAGCGAGTGATGTAACCGATTGAAACGCTATTAGCGCGGACCACCGCTAACTACCTAGCCATTTCACATCTGTTACACTACACACACACACACGCAAACACACACACACACACACACACACACACACACACACACACACACACACACACACACACACACACACACACACACACACACACACACACACACACACACACACACCTCCAACACATGACTTGACAAATAAAAGAAGCTTGAAAAATAAATGGATAATTGGACATTTTATCAATGTCTAATGGGGGACAATTTGTTCTTAAATAAGACAAAATAATTTATAACGGAATTTTCCAGTACAATATACAGTAGGTTCCACCAATCCCTTTATTGTTTGAGATACTTTTAAATGTACCTTCAGAGGTCATTTACTTCAATATTCATCAGTAAAGAAAAAACTGTTTCAGTCTAAAGAGACAAGACTAACAAGAGAAATACAGGAACTAACAGTACAGGTAGATGGCAATAAAAACAGTTTCTATCTAAAGAGACAAGACTAACAAGAGAAATACAGGAACTAACAGTACAGGTAGATGGCAATAAAAAGAGTTTCTGTCTAAAGAGACAAGACTAACAAGAGAAATACAGGAACTAACAGTACAGGTAGATGGCAATAAAAACAGTTTCTGTCTAAAGAGACAAGACTAACAAGAGAAATACAGGAACTAACAGTACACGTAAATGGCAATAAAAACAGTTTCTGTCTAAAGAGACAAGACTAGCAAGAGAAATACAGGAACTAACAGTACAGGTAGATGGCAATAAAAACAGTTTCTGTCTAAAGAGACAAGACTAACAAGAGAAATACAGGAACTAACAGTACATGTAGATGGCAATAAAAACAGTTTCTGTCTAAAGAGACAAGACTAACAAGAGAAATACAGGAACTAACAGTACATGTAGATGGCAATAAAAACAGTAGAACAGAGGTACAAAACAAGTTTGAGGAAAAACAAAAAGAACTGGAGGAATTTATTCAATGAACGATCTAATGTATTTGGTAAATTTTACGCCATATGTATTGAATTCAAAGTAAAATAAATCGTGAACATGAAAAATACAGTTGAGAATGTAAACATTATATTTTCGAGGACGGGTGAAATAATGGATGTGGAAATCAAAAAACAAATAATTGAAAGTAAAATGCATAGAATTGTAAACAAAAATAAGACATCAAAAGCAAAACCACAAAACTTGGTGCAAATCATTTTAAAGCGAGAACAAAACTCTATAACAAATGATTTAAAAAAATATTTGAAAATGAATGCAACATTTTTTTCGGTTAAACTTTCAGAGCAACCAATCCTATTGAATACATTTTGCCTACGCCTGCATGTACTACCTTTTGGTTACGCTACTCGTATCTTTGAGTTTGAGTTTTGGCATTATCTTTCCATGAAGGGCGGGGTTTAGAGGGAGGCGGGTTCGTCTTACCCCAATCAATGAACATTTATATTGCCTACTTAAGGAGACGGTCTGACGTCACCACTACGCGTCAAATCTTCCCCCCTGTGCCCGCATGTTCTGAACATGGCGAATCGGTTACCAACACCTGCGCTGAATGTTGTGCAACAGGTCATTCATATGTTTGTTTACCTAGGTAGTTAAAAAGGTTAGAGGCAGTGACACATCAAATCATTGATTGGGTTAAGCCGAACTTTCACTCCAAAACTAGCGGACCAATGGAGACTCATTGTCTATGCCTCCCTCTAAACCCCGCCCTTCACGGAAAAATAATGCCTAAACTCGCAATCGAAAAGACTGGCAGTGAAAGCAAAGAAACAGACATTGAAAGCAAAGATACGAGTAGCGTAACCAAAAGGTAGTACATGCAGGCAAGAGCGTATGCAACATGTATTCAATACGATTGGTTGCTGGGAAAGTTTAACCGAAAACGATTTTTGCATTCATTTTTAAATATTATTTTTAATCATTTGTCATAGAGTTTTGTTCTCGCTTTAAAATTATTTGCTTATAAGTTTTAGGGTTTTGCTTTTGATGTCTTATTTTTGTTTACAATTCTATACATTTTGCTTTCAATTGTTTGGTTTTTGATTTCAGCATTCATTATTTCACCCGTTCTCAAAAATATAATGTTTACGTTCTCAAGGTTATTTTTCATGTTGACAATTTATTTTATTTTGAATTCAATATGGCGTGAAATTGACCCCATACTAATGTGATATATTACCAAAATAAAGCAAACTGGATGGAATATTTTTTTTGGCCTTTCTAGGGAGTTTTTCCTAGCCACCGTGCTTCTACACCTGCATTACTAGCTGTTTGGGGTTTTAGGCTGGGTTTCTGTACAGCACTTCGGGATATTAGCTGATGTACGAAGGGCTATATAAAATAAACTTGATTGATTGATTGAATATGGAGAAAAATACCGCAGATTCTTTATGAATCTTCCACACAGGAACGCTACCAAAAATAATTTGCAGAAACTCCTTACTAAAGACGGGGTCATCCATGATTCTCAAATTATATTTTAAAAGAAGGAAGCAAAATATTTTAAGCAGATGTTTTCTTTTTTCTTTTTTTTCTTCTTTATTTTTTTTTAACAACAAATCAATACAGGAAGTACATGTGGGAACACAAGTATATATAAAAATATACAAAGGACATTGGGCCAGGGGGTACAATATCACATTACACAAGGACCTTAATACACTTATTATTCTAACAGCTTTTCTTTTAGTTAGTAGAGTATTTAATTGTCTTAAAATACAGTTCAATTTATTTTCGTATGGTAAGAAAATGTGGTGTTTAGTTTGTAAATGTACATTTGTGAATATGAAATTTGGCCAAAAGAATAATGAAATGAATAATGTTTCAGCTTATTTCTATCATAGGTAAAGAATCCAAGCAGTACATTGCTCCAAAATAGTGTAAGATCTTCATAAATCTGTTCAATTATAAATCTACTTGCCACAGTTTTCTTACATGATTACAATGCCAAAAAAGATGCAACACTGTTTCTGGGTGGTCATTACAAAAGGAACAATTTAAGTTGATGTTTTCCTTAAACTTCTTCATATAGTGGTTGGCAGGATAATATTTATGAATAATTTTAAAGGAAACTTCCTTAATTTTGTTAACAAGTAGGTATGTATGTGGCAACATCCAAACTTTTTTTCAACAGATATTATCAATAAATCCAATCCAATAAGGCATGACATAAGGTATAGATACAACATCCTGCTGAAACAAGGTTTGTATCTCTCTGTTGTTGAATGGACCAAAAGAGAAACAAATCTTTCCTACTGATGAGTCAACAGGGTCAATGTAAGGTAGGCTCTGAGGGTCAGGTCTTGACACGTTCCTGAATAATAAAGCAACACCTGAGGGAATGGCATCTAAAACAATTGCAAAATCTTTAGGTGTTACAGGGACCTTGTAAAGTGATAAGAATCCCTTATAACTAAGTAAAATACCCTCTGCATTTACCAGTTGGCTCCAAATCAAATTTATTGATATAGCCCTTCTTACATCAGCTGATATCTCAAAGTGCTGTACAGAAACCCAGCCTAAAACCCCAAACAGCAAGCAATGCAGATGTAGAAGCACAGTGGTTTGGAAAAACTCCCTAGAAAGGCCAAAACCTAGGAAGCAACCTAGAGAGGAACCAGGGGTGGCCAGTCCTCTTCTGGCTGTGCCAGATGTTTTCTTTTCTGTCTCCTCTTCACCCTTTGAATGACGCCGATTACTGTAAGGAATTCTTTCCAAATAATCAAAAATATGAAACATTTACAGATGCACAAAAAGATCAGTGCGAAGGCCGAATTACATAACCCCAGGGCTTGATTGCATACCAGTAGAGGGACTGTATATCAAGCCTTTTTTATATACTCAAAGCTCCATTATTAGCTTGTTTTAACTACTATAGAAACGGTAGTCTGTCAGGTACTCAGCAGGAAGGTCTGATTTCACTACTACTAAAACAAGCCCAAATGGCAAATATAATGATCCAGTATGCCTCTTCCACTTCAATGTTGTGATGTAAAAATACTTGGGAAATGCATAGCACTCAGAATTAAAAAGGTTTTACCAGGTATTGTTCATCCTGATCAGACAGGTTTTTTACATGGACGATACATTAGAGAAGATATACGACAACTACTAGAAATAATAGAACAGCATGAAACATCTAAGAAGCCAGGCCTGGTATTCATAGCGGACTTTATATATACAGTACCAGTCGAAAGTTTGGACACACCTACTCATTCAAGGGTTTTTCTGTATTTTTACTATTTTCTACATTGTAGAATATTATTGAAGACATCAAAACTATGAAATAACACATATGGAATCATGCAGTAACCAAAAAAGTGTTAAACAAATCAAAATATATTATATATTTCAGATTCTTCAAAGTAGCCACCCTTTGCCTTGATGACAGCTTTGCATACTCTTGGATTTTTTTCTCGCTTTATCTGGGATGCTAAACCAGACAAGATAAAGCGGGCCTGTCTATATAAGGAATATGAACTGGGTGGGCTGAGATGATTACATACGAAAGCAACAAACTTCTCTCTAAAAGCTTCACTTACTTGAACCCAAAATGGTTCTCAAGTACAGTTGAAGTCGGAAGTTTACATACACTTAGGTTGGAGTCATTAAAACTTGTTTTCAACCACTCCACAAATTTCTTGTTAACAAACTACAGTTTTGGCAAGTCGGTTAGGACATCTACTTTGTGCATGATGCAAGTAATTTTTCCAACAATTGTTTGCAGACAGATTATTTCACTTATAATTCACTGTAGCACAATTCCAGTGGGTCAGAAGTTTACATACACTAAGTTGACTATGCCTTTAAACAGCTTGGAAAATTCCAGAAAATGATGTCATGGCTTTAGAAGCTTCTGATAGGCTAATTGACATGATTTGAGTCAATTGGTGGTGTACCTGTGGATGTATTTCAAGGCCTACCTTCAAACTCAGTGCCTCTTTGCTTGACATCATGGGAAAATGAAAAGAAATCAGCCAAGACCTCAGGAAAAAAAATGGAGACCTCCACAAGTTTGGTTCATCCTTGGGAGCAATTTCCAAATGCCTGAAGGTACCACGTTCATATGTACAAACAATAGCACACAAGTATAAACACCATGGGACCACGTAGCCACCATACCGCTCAGGAAGGAGAAGTGTTCTGTCTCCTAGAGATGAACTTACTTTGGTGCGAAAAGTGCAAAACAATCCCAGAACAACAGCAAAGGACCTTGTGAAGATGCTGGAGGAAACGGGTACAAAAGTATCTATTTCCACAGTAAAATGAGTCCTATAACGACATAACCTGAAAGGCCGCTCAGCAAGAAAGAAGCCACTGCTCCAAAACCGCCATAAAACCACCAGACTACGGTTTGCAACTGCACATGGGGACAAAGATTGTACTTTTTGGAGAAATGTCCTCTGGTCTGATGAAACAAAAATATAAATATTTGGCCATAATGACCATCATTATGTTTGGAGGAAAAAAGGGGAGGCTTGCTAGCCGAAGAAAACCATTCCAACCGTGAAGCACGGGGGTGGCAGCATCATGTTGTGGGGGTGCTTTGCCGCACGTCATGTCACAAAATAGATGGCATCATGAGGTAGGAAAATTATGTGGATATATTGAAGCAACATCTCAAGACATCAGTCAGGAAGTTAAAGCTTGGTCGCAAATGGGTCTTCTAAATGGACAAATGACTCCAAGCATACTTCAAAGTTGTGGCAAAATGGCTTAAGGACAACAAAGTCAAGGTATTGGAGTGGCCATCACAAAGCCCTGACCTCAACCCTATAGAACATTTGTGGGCAGAACTGAAAAGCTTGTGCGAGCAAGGTGGCCTACAAACCTGACTCGGTTACACCAGCTCTGTCAGGAGGAATGGGCTAAAATTCACCCAACTTTTTGTGGGAAGCTTGTGGAAAGCTACCCGAAATGTTTGACCCAAGTTAAACAATTTAAAGGCAATGCTACCAAATACTAATTGAGTGTATGTAAACTTCTGACCCACTGGGAAAGTGATGAAAGAAATAAATGCTGAAATAAATCATTCTCTCTACTATTATTCTGACATTTCACATTCTTAAAATAAGTGGTGATCCTAACTGACCTAAGACAGGGAATTGTTACTAGGATTAAATGTCAGGAATTGTGAAAAACTGAGTTTAAATGTATTTGGCTAAGGTGTATGTAAACGTCCGACTTCAACTGTAGATTACTAAGAAAAGCTCATCCCTTGTTTAAAAATGCCAATTTTGCCTTTGTGCAACCCTTTCTCATTTTCGATTAATTGAAAATGAAACGTTGTTCTAAGTACTCCTCTTTTTCAAACAAGCAATGCGTAGCTGGTTACAATTTCAATTTCACCCCCTGAAAAGATAGAACAAATATTACAACAAATATTATGGTTGAACTCAAATGTGCTGCTTAATAAAATACCTGTATTTATGGGAAAGATGTTTGAGAAGGGTATTCTGTTTTTAAATGATTTTGGAATGGTAGAATTCTGTCTTTAATGGAGCTAGTATGGGAAGGTCTGCTGAATCCAAGATTGCAACCAATAGATTACAGCACTACATCAAAAATGGAGAGGGAGGAAGTAGGGAACTGGTCTGTCTGCTCAATATAAAGGATTAATACTATCGGAGGAACAGTAATAGCATAAATAAAAAAATATACCAGTTACATTTGAGGACCAGAATGTTGACAGCTGTGCCATACAGATTGTGCCATACAGATTTTTGATGTTCCTATTCCGTGGCACAGGGTGTATGAGTTGATACCGTATATAAAATGACGCAAGATTCATAATTTCATGCTTCTCAGCTGAAATGATTGTACAGAATTCTTGCCACCAACAACATTTTGAATATTTGGGGCATACAACCATCGCAGCTCTGCAGAGTTTGGTGTGAGGGTACAGAATCGACTGGATGGGGAATCTGTCCTTGTGTCCTTTGGCGGGACGCTTGACCCTGGTTGATCCTGTTGGTCGCTCTGTATGGGAGTGTCTGCTAGATGACTGAATGTAATGTAAATGTTGTGCGGCTTCACTGCAGGTAGATTGTATGTTTTCAAATTCAATAAAAAATGAAAATAAATAAAATGAGCTAGATGAGTTGTCCCACAAAGACAATAGCAAATTATTATTGAATTGATACTAATAAAACAGTCTGTTTTTCCTGAAGATGACTGATCTTTTTCCCCCGAGGTTTAATTTACTTTTTCACAAATGACTAAAATATTAATCCCAGGCACCTAGTCAATAAAGCCATTGAGAATTAAATTAGGATGTGCTTAAGCTCTGATTTACAGTACATTCAGCCCCAGCTTGCATCGCCCTTGAAGGCTGAAATGCAGCGTGAGTCTGACCTTATTAGTGCAGCAGAAAGATCAGCTGGAGTGGATATCAAAACTGAGACTCTGCCATTTAAATCGCAACAACACTGCTACATGTCACCCAGCGACTCAGACATACAATGGTTTTTCATAATTTTTTATTATTTTCTACAATGTAGAATAATAGTGAAGACATCAAAACCATGAAATAACACATATGGAATCATGTAGTAACCAAAAAAGTGTTAAACAAATAAAAACATATTATGTATTTTAGATTATTCAAAGTAGCCACCCTTTGCCTTGATAACAGCTTTGCACTCTCTTAACTTTTACCGAACCTCAACCCCGGATCCGGGATCACCCCCCACCCCCCCCACACTGATTAGCATCGCTAGCATAGCGTCACAATTAAATAGTAGCATCTAAATATCATTAAATCACAAGTCCAAGACACCAAATGAAAGATACAGATCTTGTGAATAAAGCCACCATTTCAGATTTTTAAAATGTTTTACAGGGAAGACAAAATATGTAAATCTATTAGCTAACCCCGTTAGCAAAAGACACCACTTTTCTAACTCCATCAGTTTCTTACTCCATCAGGTGCTATCACCAATTCGGCCAAATAAAGATATTGATAGCCACTAACCAAGAAAAAACCTCATCAGATGACAGTCTGATAACATATTTATTGTATAGGATAGGTTTTGTTAGAAAAATGTGCATATTTCAGGTATAAATCATAGTTTACAATTGCACCCACCATCACAACTCGACTAGAATAAATACAGAGAGCAACGTGTATTACCTAATTACTAATCATAAAACATTTCTTAAAAATACACAGCTCACAGCAATGGAAAGACACAGATCTTGTGAATTCAGACAATATTTCAGATTTTCTAAGTGTTTTACAGCGAAAACACAATAAATCGTTATATTAGCATACCACATATGCAAACGTTACCCGAGCATTGATTCAAGCCAAAGAGAGCGATATCGTTATCATCGCCAAAATATATTAATTTTTTCACTAACCTTCTCAGAATTCTTCCGATGACACTCCTGTAACATCATATTACAACATACATATAGAGTTTGTTCGAAAATGTGCATATTTAGCCACAAAAAAACGTGGTTATACAATGACAATACTAGCAAAACTAGCCTGAAAATGTCGGGCGCCATCTTTCACAGTGATCTTGTCTCATGGATAACTATTCATAAACTTGACTAAAAAAATATAAGTTGGACAGCTATCGAAAGACAAATTAGTTCTTAATGCAATCGCTGAATTACATTTCTAAAATTATCCTTACTGTGCAATACAGGGTTCGCCAAGCGAAGCTATACCAAACAAAATGGCGGAATATGCGTTTAAAATTTTTCGACAGAACAACGATTTATCATCTTAAATATTTCTTACTATGAGGTGATCTTCCATCAGAATCTTGGGCAATGTATCCTTTCTTGGGTCTAATCTTCTTTTGGTCGAAAGATGTCCTCTTGTCCGTCGAAATGCCCACTAACGTTCGACCGGGACCCCGAAACGTGCCCGGCGCTTCAAAGTGCATCACAAAGCAAAGCCTCAAAATCGCACTAAACGGATATAAATTGCTATAAAACGGTTTAAATTAACTACCTTATGATGTTTTTAACACCTATAACGAGTAAAAACATGACCGGCGATATATTACTGGCTAAACAACAGCTTGGAAAGAAGCAGGTCCAACGTCCATCGTGCGTCAGGCGCAGGGAGCAAAAGAACGGTACATCCGGTCTTTGGTGTTTTATACAGGCCCTGATTGCGCAATCGACTCCATTCAAATTGTCACCACTTACTGACATCTAGAGGAAGGCGTGGGCAGTGTTTGTATCCTCATAGGATTTACAGGGACTTTAAAACTGACCTGGAACCAGAGGCCAAGATTTCTGAAATCTCACTCACTGGGAGGAAAAGTGCTGTAGAATGAGTTCTGTTTCACTCAGAGACATAATTCAAACGGCTATAGAAACTAGAGAGTGTTTTCTATCCAATAATAACAATAATATGCATATTGTACGAGCAAGAATTGAGTACTAGGCAGTTTAATCTGTAGAGCAAATTATGCTAATGCGAAACAGCACACCCTATAGTGGCAAGAAGTTAACTGGCTTCACCTGGAATGCTTTTCCAACAGTCTTGAAGGAGTTTCCACATATGCTGAGCACTTGTTGGCTGCTTTTCCTTCACTCTGCGGTCCAACTCATCCCAAACCATCTCAATTGGGTTGAGGTCGGGTGATTGTGGAGGCCAGGTCATCTGATGCAACACTCTATCACGCACCTTCTTGATCAAATAGCCCTTATACAGCCTGGAGGTGTGTTTGGTCATTGTCCTGTTAAAAAACAAATGATAGTCCTACTATGCACAAACCAGATGGGATGGCTTATCGCTGCAGAATGCTGTGGTAGCCATGCTGGTTAAGTGTGCCTTGAATTCTAAATAAATCCCAATAGTGTCACCAGCAAAGCACCCCCACACCATCACACCTCCTCCTACATGCTTCACAGTGGGAAAAACACATGCAGAGATCATCCGTTCACCTACTCTGTGTCTCACAAAGACACGGCGGTTGAAACCAAAAATATCAAATTTGGACTCATCAGACCAAAAGGACAGTTTTCCACCAGTTTAATATCCATTGCTTGCTTCTTGGCTCAAGCAAGTCTCTTCTTATTATTGGTGTCCTTTGTAGTGGTTTCTTTGCAGTAATTCGACCATGAAGGCCTGATTCATGCAGTCTCCTCTGAACAGTTGATGTTGAGATGTGTCTGTTACTTGAACTCTGTGAAGCATTTATTTGGGATGCAATTTCTGAGGCTGGTAACTCTAATGAACATATCCTCTGCAGCAGAGGTAACTCTGGGCCTTTCCTGTGGCGGTACTTATGAGAGCCAGTTTCATCATAGCGCTTGATGGTTTTTGCGACTGCACTTGAAGAAACTTTCAGGATTGACTGACCTTCATGTCTTAAAGGACTGTCATTTCTCTTTGCTTATTTGAGCTGTTCTTGCCATAATATGGACTTGGTATTTTATCAAATATGGCTATCTTCTGTATACCACCCCTACCTTGTCACAACAGAATTGATTGGCTCAAATGCATTAAGAAGGAATGAAAGTCCACAAATGAACTTTTAACAAGGCACACCTGTTAATTGAAAGGTGACTACCTCATGAAGCTGGTTGAGAGAATGCCAAGAGTGTGCAAAGCTGTCATCAAGGCGAAGGGTGGCTACTTTGAAGAATCTGAAATATATAATCTATTTTGATTTGTTTAACACTTTTTTGGTTACTACATGATTCCATGTGTTACTTCATAGTTTTGATGTCTTCACTATTATTCTACAATGTAGAAAATAGTAAAAATACAGAAAAACCCTTGAATGAGTAGGTGTGTCCAAACTTTTGACTGGTACTGTACATACTCCCTAAATAAAATGCACTAACACGGAAGGAGTGGGGACAAAATTGAAAAATGACAGAGAGGGAGATAGTACAGAGAGTAAGAAGAAACAGAGAAGGAGCGAGGGATATATTTCCATGGGGAAGCCCCATTAGCTTCAACAAACACACTTCAGGGGTGGCATTTAAAGAGATTCCTCTCTTCCTCTCTGTCCCTAATTTTCTCTCCTTTAAATGTGCAGAAGGTAAATTTAGACCTCATCAATGATTCTATGTCAGAGATCGTAGTGCTCCATGGCATCAGAGATAGACACTGACCTCAAACTGTCCTTTTATTCAACAGGGGGTTGAGTGAAAAAGCACATGAATCGCCCCATCAAACTTTGTGACCCTGAAGAGCAATAGAGAGAAAGTAAGAGAAAAGACATTTGTGTGAAAGGGGAAAAGAGAACAGAAGAGGAGAATGAAATGCATGTCAGGGAGCCCTTTGAGCCATTGTGCACCTTGAGTTACAGTCTGGGGCTAGTCAAGAGAGGGACACGACAGACAGAGAGGATTATAGGACAAGTAGATTAGTGGAGTGGATAAGACGGACAATAAAAGAGAGAGAAAAAATGTGTGATGTGAGTGATGGAAGGTAAGGGAAGACAAGATGCTGTTTGATCAGAGCTAGAGCCAATTAGGACATAGAATCATTGATGAAAAGATCTAAATTGACCTTCCGCACATTTAAAGGAGAGAAAATTAGGGATAGAGAGGAAGCTCTTTAAATGCCACCCCTGAAGTGTGTTTGTAGAAGCTAATGGGGCCTCTGGCACAGAGGGGGATAGTGACAGCCTGCTTCATATCATCTCATTACCCCACTGTACACCAGTAATACATGAAGATTTAGGCTGGAATTGAATCAAACATGCCATAGCATATTTACATAGTGTCTTTGTTTGAGAACTTACTATTGGCAATGCACACAGAGTTCTTATTCTGAAAACTGGAAGCATCTACAGGTATCAAATCAAATGTTACTAGTCACATGCGCCGAGTACAACAAGGGTAGACCTTACAGTGAAATGCTTACTTACGAGCCCCTAACCAACAATGCATTTAAAAAAAAATATGAATAAGAAATAAAAGTAACAAGTAATTAAAGAGCAGCAGTAATATAACAATAGCGAGACTATATACAGGGGGGTACCAGTACAGAGTCAATGTGCGGGGGCACCGGTTATTTGAGGTAATATGTACATGTAGGTAGAATTATTAAAGTGACTATGCATAGATTAAAATAACAGAGAGTAGCAGCGGTGTAAAGGGGGGGCAATGCAAATAGTCTGGGTAGCCATTTGATTAGATGTTCAGGAGTCTTATGGCTTGGGGGTAAAATCTGTTTAGAAGCCTCTTGGACCTAGACGTGGCGCTCCGTTACCGCTTGCCGTGCGGTAGCAGAGAGAACAGTCTATGACTGGGGTGGCTGGAGTCTTTGACAATTTTTAGGGCCTCCCTCTGACACCGCCTGGTATAGAGGTCCTGGATGGCAGGAAGCTTGGCCCCAGTGATGTACTGGGCCATACGCACTACCCTCTGTACACCTCTGTTACACCCCTGAACAAGGGGAGAAAGAATCACAATTGTGATACGGAATGTTTACTCATTGAACTTTTAGTGCAATGAGAAAAAGACCGCGAATTCTCCGTGAACTTGAGTGGAGACCAGAGCAATCGATCTCAGGCTCATAGATTAAGAGCATTTAGTAGATCACAGATTAACACTTTTACCCACGACAACATAAAGTAATCAACATAACGTTTACACATTCCTCTCACAATTCGTACCCTTTGTATGCTTGACGGATTTTAACACAATTATATAAATGTTATCAATCTATCAACTAATACTGAATGTATGATCTTCTTAACCTTAGATGTTTTAAGATCCTCACATACTTTGAACTTACTAATACTTTTTAATGTATAACAGGCTATTAGTATTTCCTTTAACCTGTCACACCTTGCGGTCGGAGGCCGAGCAGTTGCCATACAAGGCAGTGATGCAACCAGTCAGGATTCCCCTCTGTGAGTGGAGTCTGTCTGGCAGTAGGGGAGTCTGTCTGGCAGTAGGAGAGTCTGTCTGGCAGTAGGGGAGTTTGTCTGGCAGTAGGGGAGTCTGTCTGGCAGTAGGGGAGTCTGTCTGGCAGTAGGAGAGTCTGTCTGGCAGTAGGGGAGTCTGTCTCGCAGTAGGGGAGTCTGTCTGGCAGTAGGGGAGTCTGTCTGACAGTAGGAGAGTCTGTCTGGCAGAAGGGGAGTCTGTCTCGCAGTAGTAGGTGTTTAGTAGACCTAAAAAGCATTCTATAATTGTATTTGACCATAAGAAAAAGAGATACTGTGTAGGAAATCCTGCCCAAATCGAGATCTCAACCTATACACTTGAGGAAACAAGGTCCATCTCACAATGTTTGAGCTTACAGGTTTATAAACCAGTGTTGGTTGGTTATCTTGCACCAGGCAGCTATTCTGTCTCTGTTTGTTTACTTGCCATTGTGGTTTTCACAATGGCAATGTCTAATGGGCTGTGAAATTAGTTTCTTCTGTGAACACAATGATGCTTAGAGACCAACTCTGGCCCTAAGGCAGCTCTCAATATAACATTTAGGAGGGGCATCATGTCAAATGAGGGAAGCATCAACTGAAAGATATAACCACTGGCCAAGCCATTTCACAGAGGGCCGATAGTCCATCCTGTTATGTTGGCCTAAATACATAATCAGTTCAAATGTGTGTGTCAGTGTATATAAGCGTGTGTGTGCATGATCTATACCAATGTTCCCCAACTGTAGTCCTCGAGTACTCCCAACAGCATACATTTTTGTTGTGGACCTGGACAAGCACACCTAATTCAACATGTCAACTAATCATCAAGCCCTCAACGAGTTGAATCAGGTGAGTTTGTCTGGGGTTACAACAAAAATGTGTGCTGTCTGAGGTACTGGAGGACGGGAGTTGGGAAACACTGGTCTATACAATGGTTCCTACATGTACACTTGTGTACATGTGGCTGTGTGTGTACATGCCTGTGTGAGGCAGGCTATCTGTGCAGTCTAGACAGCTTTCATTCCACAGCACCATAGAGGGCATCCAGTGACAGATAGAGGATGAGAAGCGCATTGACTGTCACTGCAACCCCTACTTTCCCTCCTCCACCCTCCCTAGTATGTTCTCCCAGGATGCCAGTGTCCCATGTACCTATATCTGTCAGCTCACCCCCTCACCCCCTTCCTGTCAATCCCTCCCACCTTTTCCTCCCCTCCCTCACCCCCTGCCCTCTGTTCTCTCTCACCCCCTCACCCCCTTCCTGTCAACCCCTCCCACCTTTCCTCCCCTCCCTCACCCCCTGCCCTCTGTTCTCTCTCACCTCTGCATCCCATTTTTTAATAAATCTCCACCATATTCCACCTGAATGGCTGATGGCGTCACAACGGTTCACAATGGTATAAACCTCCACTCTACAGAGTATCCTTCACAATATGACCAATGGTGACTGGCTCCGACTGGCTCCGAATGGGACCGCTGGCGTAGCGCAGTTTCTCTGGACCCCCCAGCAAAGGCAGAGCTTGCCAATAAAAATTCAGTAGATGGGATGTGGGATGCCACCAAAGGTTTTATAAAAAATTATGCAACTTAATTTGCATCTGGGTTGAATAAATCACAGTTAAAGAAGATATCAGAATTGGAAATGCCTTCTCAACAAACACTATTTTCAGACCAGGTAGCTATTACTCTTTCCAAAGTCAAGACAGAGCCTAAAGGAAAGTGTCACCCATTTTGAATGTTATACTGTTTTTGTGCATCTCTGAGTGATATTCTATCGATTCCCAGGGTAATTTCATGTTTTCATGTATATCAAGCAGGCAGAAATCTGGCACAGCAGAGTTTTGTATGACCCCCCCCCTTTGTTCCATGCTGGCTGAAGACCTAGATAACACCAGACACAAATAAAAGGGGAAGTGCAAGTGTTATTTTATTATTATTATTGTTTTATTTTGGGAGGGAGGGTGGAGGTGAGTAAAGTTTATGCGAGTAAAATCATACCGTATATTTAAAAAATCACAACGAAGTTTCGGTACAATTTTATAAATGCCGACAGATAATTTGTTTGTTCGACATGGTGGGATCTTTCTGTGTCGGTAACATTTATAATGCGACAAATGGAGGTGGAAATGCCTTTATGCGCAAATACTGATATTATAACCATCAAATCGAAGTAAACTTGGGAGTCATGTGATGACATGGTGTGTGGTCCTCCCACTACGACTCTGGAAAGCATGCAGTTTATTAGGCTACAGATGAAATAAGTTCTAAACTTCACAGGGTGGTGGAAGTGCACGGTATGATCTTGAGGGTCTTATTCTGGTGACATTATGATCGATGCTTGACGGCCGTTTGACAAACACAAATATTGTAACTCTTAATCATAATAATCTCATCATGTTCAGGTGATTAAAATGAGCATCACCTGATTCAACTACTCAAGGGCTTGATGATTTGTTGAATCAGGTGTGTTAATGTTGACTTGGAAGAAAAGCAATGTGCCATCTGAGGGGGACCGAGGAATAGAATCACCTGGATTAAATCCTATAGAGCTCAAGATGGTCAATTGACTTGATAGAGAAGACAGTGTGACATTGTCCCAGGGTTGGGGCGGAGGTAATAGCAGGGTAGGGTTGAGGGACTCAACTTACCTCAAGCGTCCAAATAGCCCCGCAGTCCTCTCAATTAAATTCAATTCAATTTAAGGGCTTTATTGGCATGGGAAACATATGTTAACATTGAAATAAACAATGAAAATGAACAGTAAACATTACACCCACAGAATTTCCAAAACAAGAAAGACATTTCAAATGTCATGTCTATAGACAGTGTTGTAATGATGTGCAAATAGTTAAAGTACAAAAGGGAAAATAAATAAACATAAATATGGGTTGTATTTACAATGGTGTTTGTTCTTCACTGGTTGCCCTTTCCTTGAGGCAACAGGTCACAAATCTTGCTGCTGTGGTACACTGTGGTATTTCACCCATTAGATATGGGAGTCCCCCCCCCCCCCCCCTTCTTTCTCTCCCTAAATGACAGCTCCACTTCCTGCTCAGCTGCAAAATGATCCTCCTTTTAGCTGAGAGAGGGAAGAAGATAGGAGGAGAGAGGAGAGAGGGAGGATGGAGAGAGACAGAGAGAGAGATGCTCTATCCTCTCATATTGTCATTTTGTCTTGTGGTACATGTTAGTCATCATCCCTTCATATGGTGTCCCATATAAGACAGTTCCTTGACATCTTTGAAGAATACACAGGGTCCCCCTTTAACATTCAATTCAATAACAACAAAAGATGATGAAAAGTAATAGATGTGTCTTGCATGATTTTAATGCAAGACACAGGTCTCTCCCAGTTCAGACATCTGTATCAACCTGTCTTTTAGTCAGAATTAGCGCAAACCCGGTTACCGAGATTTACCGGCATTTACCGCCCAAAAATGCTCCCTTGTCCCGGGATAAATAGCTGCAAAAAAATAATAAATTATCTATATGAATAGCATGGTGTGAAATGGAACTGTTAAATGATATGTAATGTCTAAATCTGGCTTCTCTACGGCCTCTGCATGATGAATCAACGCTCAGGGTGGGGACAGACAGCCCATCTCAGTATGGAGAGCAGTTCACAATGCATGTAGACCTATCATCTCATCATGGTAAAAGTTTTTCTTGTAGGCCTACATTTGCTGCAGCACAGCCTATGCTACAGTAATATAAAGACCGAATGCTTGTCCAATTTACCTCGTGTCCAAAATAGCCCCTCATTCCTCTCTCTCTCTTTCCCACCCTCTCTCTCTCTAAATGATGGCTCTTTCCACCACTCTCCACTTCCTGTTCAGCAGTAAAACGATCCTATTAGCCGAGAGAGGGTAGAAGATAGGAGAGAGAGGGTAGAAGATAGAAGAGAGAGAGGATGAGAGAGGGTAGAAGATAGATGAGAGAGAGAGGATGAGAGAGGGTAGAAGATAGAGAGGATGGAGAGAGAGAGGGTAGAATATAGGAGGGAGATGGTAGAAGATAGGAGAGACAGAGGGTAGAAGATAGAGAGGATGGAGAGAGAGAGGGTAGAATATAGGAGGGAGAGGGTAGAATATAGGAGGGAGAGGGTAGAATATAGGAGAGAGAGAGGAAAGAATGAGGATGGAGAGAGGAAAGAGACAAAGAGGGATAGATGCGCTATCCTCTTGTGTTGGTAAAGCCAAAGAACAGTTGAGAGCAGTCCAGCAAAGCACCAGCCAGGGGAGATGAGCCACCTCTCAAAGTCAATGGCAGTTGTCTGTCCAGAGAGTCTGTGTGTGTGTGTGTGTGTGTGTGTGTGTGTGTGTGTGTGTGTGTGTGTGTGTGTGTGTGTGTGTGTGTGTGTGTGTGTGTGTGTGTGTGTGTGTGTGTGTGTGTGTGTGTGTGTGTGTGTAAGTGCACTTTGTATGTGCCTTCTGTGTTACATGCATACTTCATGTAAGGGGAGAGCAGTGCAACAAAAACAACCTAATAAAACTGGGGTTGTTAATAGTTTTAGCATAATTGGAATGGAGAATAAAACAGTGAATGACAGCTGTCCGGGATGAGGAATTGCGCATGTTAATGTAGGCTTATGAGCTGGAGACGGCCCCCAGAGAGACTTTGAATAACGCTCAACCATTCTGGCACAGGCATTCAGGTGGCCCATAATCTGCACTGTCTTAATTAAGAGAATATGCTGATAAAATAAAATAAACTTTCTGTGCATGTTCGTGTGTGAGAGAGAAAGAGAGAGAGAGTTCACAAATACAAACATACACTACAGAGCCCCAGGACAAGCAACACAATTTGACCCAACCAAATTATGAGAAAACAAAAAGATAATTACATGGCACAGTGGAAAGAATGAACAAAAAAACTGAGCAAACTAGAATGCTATTTGGTTCTAAACAGAGAGTATAGTGGCAGAAAAACTGACCAATGTGACTGACCCAAAATTAAGGAAAGCTTTGTACCGACTCAGTGAACATAGCCATGCTATTGAGAAAGGCCGCCGTAGGCAGACCTGGCTCTCAAGAGAAGACAGGCTATATGCACACTGCCCACAAAGTGAGGTAGAAACAGAGCTGCACTTCCTAACCTCCTGCCAAAGGTATAACCATATTAGAGACACATACTTCCCTCAGATTGCACAGACCCACAAATAATTTAAAAACAAATCCAATTTTGATAATCTCCCATATCTACTGGGTGAAATACCACAGTGTGCCATCACAGCAACAAGATTTGTGACCTGTTGCCACAAGAAAAGGGCAACCAGTGAAGAACAAACACCATTGTAAATACAACCCATATTTATTTATTTGCATTGTGAACTGCGCTCCATACTGAGATGGGCTGTCAGTCCCCACCCTGAGTGTTGATTCATCATGCAGAGGCCGGTGAGAAGCCAGATTTAGACATTGCATTTAATTTCTCGCCATGCTGTTCATATAAATCATTTATTATAATTTACAGTTTCTTTGCAGCTATTTATCCTGGGGAAAAGGGAGTGTTTTAGGCGGTAAATGACGGTAAATCTCCGTAACCGGGTTCCCGCTAATTCAACCCTATCATGGAGTCCCCTGACTAAAAGACAGGTTGATACAGATGTCTGAACTGGGAGAGACCTTGCACGCAGCACTAAAATCATGCAAGACACTTCTATTACTTTTCATCATCTTTTGTTGTTATTGAATTGAATGTTAAAGGGGGACCCTGTTTATTCTTCAAAGATGTCAAGGAACTGTCTTATATGGGACACCATGTAACCTTTATTTAACTAGGAAAGTCAGTTAAGAACAAATTCTTATTTACAATGATGGCCTACCCCGACCAAAACCGGACGACGCTGGGCCAATTGTGCGGCGCCCTATGGGACTCCCAATCACGGCCGGATGTGATACAGCCTGGATGTGACGCAGCCATACAAAGGGATGGCGACTAACATGTACCACCAGACAAAATGCCAACATGAGAGGATAGAGCATCTCTCCCTCTCTGTCTCTCTCCATCCTCCCTCTCTACTCTCTCCTCCTATCTTCTTCCCTCTCGGCTGAAATGAGAATAATTTTGAACCACTGAAGAACAAACACCATTGTAAATACAACCCATATTTATGTTTATTTATTTTCCCTTTTGTACTTTAACTATTTTCACAACGTTACAACACTGTATATAAACATAATATGACATTTGAAATGTCTCTATTCCTTTGGAACTTTTGTGAGAGTAATGTTTACTGTTCATATGTTTCCCATGCCAATAAAGCCCCTTACATTGAAATTGGGAGAGCGAGAGAGAAATAGAAAGAGAGAGAGAGGTGAAAACAAGGTTATTGCTTCTCATACTCTGACCCTACCCACACTGTCTCTCCAGAACTTCTCAAATGTGTCATGGGTATTGCAACCATGATAAGCTCTCAATTTTGCAGTTTTCGTTTCAATTAGTAGTTCTCAACGCTTTCATAAGCATTAAATCACATCCCTGAATAAATATCTGCCATGCATTATAGACCCCCGCTAATAGTAGCAATGGTCATCAAAATTGTAAAAAAGTTTTAAAACCAATTGTAATACATGCAACAGTTGGACAATAGATTAATATATTCCAAACTTTTAGCATTTTTAAAATCCATCAAATATTGACTGTATTAACATTTTACTGGCAGGGACAAATCATGAATTCAGTTTGAGGATTTTGGTGGGAATTCATAAATGCAGTCATATATACATTTTCTAACGGTATCATGTATTCTTTTTTAGATGTTGTGTAAAATGAATAATAATGTGCCTTATTTGCATAAATACACTGGGAGCATTTGCATATACAAATACATTAACATAAATAGTGGGCCGGGGCTGGAACCACCAAAAACGTGCACTGTCTAGGCCTACCTGCACTCACCTGCGCTGTCTAGACTGCCTCATTAAAGGTGAACTGCACTCACTGATTCCGCATGTGTTTCTTCAGGTGCTCACTAAGAAATACAGTGGCCATTACTGAAGACCAAAAGAGAGCTGGCTTTGGGGTGTGGATTTAATGTGGGCGTTTATTGGGTGTGTCTTTACCATTCAATCACAACAAACAAACAAGGGCAGTAGTGAGTAACTTAGTGACAGCGAGGTAAGATAAGCTATTGATAAGCTATAGCTTTTGAAGTTGAGAACTTCTCCCCTCCAGCTCGACTCGCCATCTCAAAATGATCTGCTGATTCAGTTCTATGTGTAGGCTAAAGCCTGTGCTGACCTTTGTGTGTAGCCAACCTGACAACAGCTAGCTAGCATAGCTTGGGGATAGCTACGACTGGCTAGCCTATCTAGCTAGCTGATACTATATTTCAAGAAGTACCAGTGTCTGGAATGTGTTTCATGAGACACTCGTTCTACAACACCTTGCTACGAAGTAGCTTGCAACTGGAGGTTTTATCACATCATGTGAAGACATGTTACAGTGGAAATGCTATTAACAACTGTGAGTTGAAATGGAAAGGGGGATACCTAGTCAGTTGTACAACTGTGAGTTGAAATGGAAAGGGGGATACCTAGTCAGTTGTACAACTGTGAGTTGAAAGGGAAAGGGGGATACCTAGTCAGTTGTACAACTGTGAGTTGAAAGGGAAAGGGGGATACCTAGTCAGTTGTACAACTGTGAGTTGAAAGGGAAAGGGGGATACCTAGTCAGTTGTACAACTGTGAGTTGAAAGGGAAAGGGGGATACCTAGTCAGTTGTACAACTGTGAGTTGAAAGGGAAAGGGGGATACCTAGTCAGTTGTACAACTGTGAGTTGAAATGGAAAGGGGGATACCTAGTCAGTTGTACAACTGTGAGTTGAAATGGAAAGGGGGATACCTAGTCAGTTGTACAACTGTGAGTTGAAAGGGAAAGGGGGATACCTAGTCAGTTGTACAACTGAATGCATTCAACTAAAATGTGTCTTCCGCATTTAACCCAACCCCTCTGAATCAGAGGGGTGCGGGGGGCTGCCAAAATTGACATCCCCGTCTTCAGCGCCCAGGGAACAGTGTGTTAACTGCCTTGCTCAGGGGCAGAACAACAGATTTTTACCTTGTCAGCTCAGGGATTCCATCCAGCAACCTTTCGGTTACTGGCCAACGCTCTAATGCCCAGTCTTTAGTCAGCTCAGCTGTCAACACAATATTCTACAACTGGCTAGTTTTGTCTCATCTCGTCTCCCCTTCTGTCTGCTGTTAGAGCTTTAGATCTCAAATCCCAGGACTAATATCCCTACAGGTGTAGGCTACATGTGGACATTGCACAAACATGGCCAGCTTAAATGTAGATACATTTATCAACAACAAAAAATAATTGGGAGTGTTTGTGTTTCAAAGACAAAACATTTTCTGCTGTAAATAGGCTATCATATTGATTTGCTTATGAAGACAGTAGCCTAAACTTTAACTAGCAAATGAAAATAAGTTGTGTGTAGAGTACAACCACAGATAGAACAAGGAGCATAAAGATATTTGGTACAACTTCAGCTGTCCCAGAACTAACACGTCATTCTGTTCTATTTCTATAGTCTATTCTAAGGATTTGTCTGTCTAACCACTCTGACATGTACAGCTCTCTGTCTTCAAGTCTCAAGTGGGTGGAGAAGTCCCTTCCATCTATGTCATGTATTACAGGTTATGGACAGGTGCAGTCAAGTGACAGGAGGGGTGAAGTGCATGGCACTCCATCCTGGATATGACAGTTTGCCTCAAACCATGGGTCCAGCAGGCAGAGATCAATAAATACAGGCAGTTGTGAGATGCAGGAAGATGGCACTCTTCTCCTACCACTTTGTAGCTACTGACCAAGCTTCCTCCAAGAGGAAGCTTTGAATCGGTCAGTAGCCTACAGAGTAATATCAGAAGAGAGCAATTGCTGAACTTATGTACATATTCTTAACAAAGTGTTTTGATAACTTTCAAGTGTAACACTTCCATGTACACTGAAAAAAAATATAAACGCGACATGTAACAATTTCAAAGGTTTTACTGAGTTACAGTTCATTTAAGAAAATCAGTCAATTGAAATAAATAAATTAGGCCCTCACGTTGGTCACAGATACAGTACCTTACAAAAAAGGTACTGGCGTGGATCAGAAAACCAACCAGTCAGTATCTGGTGTGACCACCATTTACCTCATGCAGGGCGACACGTCTCCTTCACATATAGTTGACCAGGCTGTTGATTGTTGCCTGTGGAATGTTGTCCCACTCCTCTTCAATGGCTGTGAGAAGTGGCTAGATATTGGCTGGAACTGGAACACTCTGTTTTACACGTCGATCCAGACAATTCCAAACATGCTCAGTGGGTGACATGTCTGGTGAGTATGCAGGCCATGGAAGAACTGGCACATTTTCAACTTCCAGGAATTGTGTAAAGATCCTTGCAATATGGGGCTGTGCATTATCATGCTGAAACATGAGGTGATGGCGGCGGATGAATGGCTCGACAATGGGCCACAGGATTTCGTCAAGGTATCTCTGTACATTCAAATTGCCATCGATAAAATGCAATTGTGTTTGTTGTCCGTAGCTTAGCCTGGTTCACCAACTACCTCTCAGACAGAGTTCACTGTGTCAAATCGGAGGGCCTGTTGTCCGGACCTCTGGCAGTCTCTATAGGGGTGCCACAGGGTTCAGTTCTCAGGCCGACTCTTTTCTCTGTATCCATCAATGATGTCGCTCTTGCTGCTGGTGATTCTCTGATCCACCTCTACGCAGACGACACCATTCTGTATACTTCTGGCCCTTCTTTGGACACTGTGTTAACTAACCTCCAGACGAGCTTCAATGCCATACAACTCTCCTTCTGTGGCCTCCAACTGCTCTTAAATGCTAGTAAAACTAAATGCATGCTCTTCAACCGATTGCTGCCCGCACCTGCCCGCCGGTCTAGCATCACTACTCTGGACGGTTCTGACTTAGAATATGTGGACAACTACAAATACCTAGGTGTCTGGTTAGACTGTAAACTCTCCTTCCAGACTCACATTAAGCATCTCCAATCCAAAATTAAATCTAGAATCAGCTTCCTATTTCACAACAAAGCATCCTTCACTCATGCTGCCAAACATACCCTCGTACCAATCCTTGACTTCGGCGATGTCATTTAAAAAATAGCCTCCAACACTCTACTCAGCAAATTGGATGCAGTCTATCACTGCGCCATCTGTTTTGTCACCAAAGCCCCATATACTACCCATCACTGCGACCTGTATGCTCTCGTTGGCTGCCCCTCACTACATATTCATCTCCAAACCCACTGGCTCCAGGTCATCTATAAGTCTTTGCTAGGTAAAGCCCTGCCTTATCTCAGCTCACTGGTCACCATAGCAGCACCCACCCATAGCATGCGCTCCAGCAGGTATATTTCACTGGACACCCCCAAAGCCAATTCATCTTTGGCCACCTTTCCTTCCAGTTCTCTGCTGCCAATGACTGGAACGAATTGCAAAAATCACTGAAGATGGAGACTCATATCTCCCTCACTAACTTTAAGCATTAGCTGTCAGAGCAGCTTACAGATCATTGCACCTGTACATAGCCCATCTGTTAATTTCCCACCTAACTACCACATCCCCATATTGTTATTTTTTTGTTCTTGCTCCTTTGCACCCCAGTATCTCTACTTGCACATTCATCTTCTGCACATCTATCACTCCAGTGTTTAATTGCTAAATTGTAGTTATTTCGCCACTATGGCCTATTTATTGCCTTACCTCCCTAATCTTACCTCATTTGCACAAACTGTACATATACTTTTCTATTGTGTTATTGACTGTACGTTTGTTTATTCCATGTGTAACTCTGTGTTGTTGTTTGTGTCGCACTGCTTTGCTTTATCTTGGCCAGGTCGCAGTTGTAAATGAGAACTTGTTCTCAACTGGCCTACCTGGTTAAATAAAGGTGAAATAAATACAAATAAATACAAATAATGAATGCCTGCCCATACCATAACCCCTCCGCCACCATGGGGCACTCTGTTCACAACGTTGACATCAGCAAACCACTCACCCACACGATGCAATACACGCCATACATGCCCAGTAGAGTTGAAACCAGGGTTCATCTGTGAAGAGCACACTTCTCCAGCATGCCAGTGACCATCAAAGGTGAGCATTTGCCCACTCAAGTCGGTTACGACCCCGAACTGCAGTCAGGTCAAGACCCTGGTGAGGACGACGAGCACACAGATGAGCTTCCCTGAGACGGTTTCTGACAGTTTGTGCAGAAATTCTTTGGTTGTGCAAACCCATAGTTTCATCAGCTGTCCAGGTGGCTGGTCTCAGATGATTCCGCAGGTGAAGAAGCCGAATGTGGAGGTCCTGGGCTGGCATTGTTACACGTGGTCTGCGGTTGGGAGGCCGGTTGGACGTACTGCCATATTCTCAAATAAAAAATAAAAAAAAGTTTTTCTTTATTTAACTAGGCAAGTCAGTTAAGAACAAATTCTTATTTTCAATGACAGCCTAGGAACAGTGGGCTAATAACTGCCTTGTTCAGGGGCAGAACGACAGATTTGTACCTTGTCAGCTTGGGGATTCGATCTTGCAACCTTTTAGTTACTAGCTCTTACCACTAGGCTACGCTGCCGCTGCCAAATGACGTTTAAGGCAGCTTATGGTAGAGAAATTAACATTCAATTCTCTGGAAACACCTCTGGTGGACATTTCTGCAGTCAGCATGCCAACCGCACGCTTCCTCAAAACTTGAGGCATCTGTGGTATTGTGTAGTGTGACAAAACTACTCATTTTAGAGCGTTTGATAGATCATTACAAACATTTCCATGGTCATAACGTTAATGGGAAAAAACAACAGGCACAAGCAAGAGTATGAAAGAGTTGTATGAGTGAAATGAAAGCAACCAATTCAGCGATATTTAAGTGACAAGTGGATTTTGCACCCCTTATACACAGGAAATATAGATGGCTGAAAAAGACAGATCCTCAGATAGGTGGGGCACCCACATTGCTACTAATGGTAATTGAGAAATGCAGATAGGGTATGTATAAAGAGGCAGAGAGTAAGGTGTGTAATATCCATTTCTAATTCTAATTTGTTTCTAGTGAAACTGCTTACTGGCAGTGGAGAGACAGCCAAAAGCACAGCAGGGTGCAACTAAGGGTCGGATCAATAGGCCAAATAAATGCTTACAGTGGCACTTGAGTTAAATTCTTAGAGGACAGAGGGAACTTTGAATGCCCGCACTCTCTCTCTCACACACACACACACACACACACACACACACACACACACACACACACACACACACACACACACACACACACACACACACACACACACACACACACACACACACACACACACACACACACACACACACACACACACACACACACGATATATAAAGGGAAAGGGGGATACCTAGTCAGTTGTACAACTGAATGCATTCAATTGAAATGTGTCTTCCGCATTTAACCCAACCCCTCTGAATCAGATAAGACATGAGGTCAAAGCCTGAAAGGAGCTGACGGGGTAAAATAGGACCCACGCATGTACACACTCATTCACGCCAAACACACACACACACACACACACACACACACACACACACACACACACACACACACACACACACACACACACACACACACACACACACACACACGATATACTACGGTTATCTGAGGATTAAACAAAAGTATCATAGTTACATATATCACATGAGAGGAGGGTAAAAAGTATCATAGTTACATATATCACATGAGAGGAGGGTAAAAAGTATCATAGTTACATATATCACATGAGAGGAGGGTAAAAAGTATCATAGTTACATATATCACATGAGAGGAGGGTAAAAAGTATCATAGTTACATATATCACATGAGAGGAGGGTAAAAAGCAATGGAAGCAAAAAATACATGCCAGTAAATGTTCATTGCCATGGCAATAGCCCTTGGGGTACTTGGATAGGGAAGTTGGCAGGAGAAAGAGTGAGCGGAGGAGAGAAGGAGGGAGGGAGAAAGAGTGACTTCTTGGCATGCGCTGTCCTCCTGTTGGCTTGTTCCTACTACTCTAGCGCTCTGCCAACCACAGACCCTGCGGCTTTAAACAGACAAGGTCACTCAAGAGGAAAAATAAACAGCTTCAGAATGTGCCTCTGCTTCATGCTGATAGGTGTTAGGGTGCAGTACTGGCACATGGAGAAAGGGGGAGCCACCTCTGTCTAATACAGTGCTAATTTTGGCAGCTATTTTAGATGTAGTCTTTATCACTAAAATACTTTTTAGGCTTAGCTTCATTTTAGTCATTTCATCCTTCTTAGTTTTAGTTACTATTAGTAACTAAAACTCTGGACATTTTTTGTCTAGTTTTAGTCACAGTTGTTTAGTCACATGTAGTCAGTGCATTGTTTTCCATTAAATAATTAATATTTACCTTTAACTTCGATCATGGGCACATTAATATAGCCATGTCCAATTAGGCCCACTATCCCCTCATATACAGGTAACTAACAAAGTAAAGGAAACACTTGTGTAAATGAGAGATATAAAGTATATTGAAAGTAGGTGCTTCCACACAGGTATGGTTCCTGAGTTAATTAAGCAATTAAAATCCCAGCATGCTTATGGTCATGTATACAAATGCCCAGTTGCATATTATTTTGTCTACCATGGCTAGAAGAAGAGATCATATCCTGGTTGTGCATTTGAACTAACAGGAGACATATCCATGAACGTGTCCTGTCTTGTTACCTGAAGGTATAAAGAAGAGATCTCAGTGACTTGAAAGAGGGGTCACAAAGGAGCATAGGGGGTTTAAAGTCTGTGTGTGTGTCTGTCTGTGTGTCTGTCTGAGTGTGTGTGTGTGTGTGTGTCATTAGATCTCATCCCAAATGAACATCTATGGGAGATTCTGGAGGGGTGCCTAAGACAGAGTTTTCCACCACCATCAACAAAACACCAAATTATGGAATTTCTCATGGAAGGTTGATGTCGCATCCCTCCAATAGAGTTCCAGACACTTTTAGAATCTAAAAGTCTAATCTTTCAAGGCCAAGGCGCATTGAAACTGTTCTGGTGGCTTGTGTTGGCCCAACGCCCTATTAAGACACTTTATGTTGATGTTTCCTTTATTTTGGCAGTTACCTGTAGCTGGCACATTGCTATTATGGTAGATTGTGACCTAAAACACCCAGAACAAAAAATATTTTTGTATGGGTTGATACATTTTTCAAATCAAGTCTGACATTTTAAAGTGGAAATGACAAACTTTAGAAGCATTTTTAAACCTCGAATACAATGCAAGTTTTAATTTCTTGCGCCGAAGGGACATTTCTCTTGCAAAGGGGTGGCCAAATTAAGATTCTGTATACTGCAGGTCTAACAACCAATTATATGTATTGACAACAACAAACAGCCCAGCAAACTGGGAACATTCCCAGAACATTAGTTAACATTCCCATTAAGTTCTAGTTAGGGTTTGAGCTAACATTAGGATGAAAACGTCCCACAAACATTCAAAGAATGTTTTTGATCACCAAATATTATTTTCAAGAAAATGTTAGAATTAAATAGAATTGGAAAGTTCTTTTAACATTCACTAAAATGTTCACAACATCAGTAAAAACTACTACAGAACATTCCATTAAGGTTATCATTACGTTGCCAGGGAATGTAATAACAGTGTTCTGATAATGTTCTTAGAACATACTGGAAACAAAATGTGGGAGCAATAGAAGTGGTTCCGAGGAAACATTACAGGAATGTTCTGGATGTGTTATTCAAAACAGCCATAACAACAAGCAGGGAATATTCCTACAATAATCTCATAAAATTATAGTGTGACATTATGACATGATGGTTATAATAAAGTTCACTGAACATACAATACTTCAGCAATAAAATGTTGGAGATTCCTGGAATATTCAGTTAATCTTGATGGAGAAATTACTACTAACACCTATAACAACAAACATTCGTGCTAGACTTTTATAAAGTTATTCTATAAGGTAATGACATGATGATCCAGGGGCCTCATTTATCGAACGTACATACATTTCTTACTAAATTCTGGCGTACATGGAGATTCTAGGATTTGCGTGCACACACAACATACAGTATATGCATGTTTCCATTGATAAATCAGAGCCATATTATATTTGTGCACTCGTGAGCGAGCTCTACAACCCCTCCTGGACAACACCCTCTATTCACCTTTTGGTAACACTTTACTTGACACTCAGGGCCATAACACATTAAAACACGGTCATAACCATGTCCTAACATCTTACATAACGTGTCATAACCTGTTATAATATGGTCATAACCATGTCATAACATCTCACATAACTTGTCATAACCTGTTATAATATGGTCATAACACTGTCATGACACATTTAGACCAGTTGGGACATATATTGCGTTATTTTATGGCTATAATGGAAGTAGTGATGAAAACATTGCTGCAATGTTCTGCTAATATTGATGTGAAATGTAACATTAACATATCAAGTTGCCAAACTTTGAATGGCATTTACATTTTCTTACAACATATTTTCTGAGATTATTGTCCAAACATATAGTTTTTTAAAAGAATGACAATGAAGTACACAGATTTTAAGCTGCGCTCTGCCATCGTCGAGCCTTGTAGGTTACTTAGTCTGCTGCACCACCAGGATCGTAATGTTTCTAGTGGATTTCTATTTGCACTGAAATGGCTATATGTCTGAGTACATACAGTGCATTGGGAAAGTATTCAGACCCCTTGATTTTTCCCTTTTTTTTTTTACATTACAGCCTTATTCTAAAATTGATTAAATTGTTTTTCCCCCTAATCAATCTACTGTACACACAATACCCCATAATGACAAAGCAAAAGCAGGGTTTTAGAAATAGTTGCTAATTTATGAGAAATCCCCCCTGGAAAAATCACATTTACATACATTTGAAGTCGGAAGTTAACATACACTTAGGTTGGAGTCATTAAAACTCGTTTTTTTCAACCACTCCACAAATTTCTTGTTAACAAACTATAGTTTTGGCAAGTCGGTTAGGACATCTACTTTGTGCATAACACAAGTAATTTTTCCAACAATTGTTTACAGACATATTTTTTCACTTATAATTCACTGAATCACAATTCCAGTGGGTCAGAAGTTTACATACACTAAGTTGACTGTGCCTTTAAACAGCTTGGACAATTCCATAAAATTATGTCATGGCTTTAGAAGCTTCTGATAGGCTAATTGACATGATTTGAGTCAATTGGTGGTGTACCTGTGGATGTATTTCAAGGCCTACCTTCAAACTCAGTGCCTCTTTGCTTGACATCATGGGAAAATCAAAAGAAATCAGCCAAGTCTGGTTCTTCCTTGGGAGCAATTTCCAAATGCCTGAAGGTACCACGTTTATCTGTACAAACAATAGTACGCAAGTATAAACACCATGGGACCACACAGCCGTCATACCGCTCAGGAAGGAGATGCGTTCTGTCTCCTAGAGATGAACGTACTTTGGTGCGAAAAGTGCAAATCAATCCCAGAACAACAGCAAAGATGCTGGAGGAAACAGGTACAAAAGTATCTATATCCACAGTAAAACGAGTCCTATATCAACATAACCTGAAAGGCTGCTCAGCAAGGAAGAAGCCACTGCTCCAAAACCGCCATAAAAAAGCCAGAATACGGTTTGCAACTGCACATGGGGACAAAGATCGTACTTTTTGGAGAAATATCCTCTGCTCTGATGAAACAAAAATAGAACTGTTTGGCCATAATGACCATCGTTATGTTTGGAGGAAAAAGGGGGAGGCTTGCTAGCCGAAGAAAACCATCCCAACCTTGAATCACGGGGGTGGCAGCATCATGTTGTGGGGGTGCTTTGCTGCAGGAGGGACTGGTGCACTTCACAAAATAGATGGCATCATGAGGAAGGAAAATTATGTGGCTATATTGAAGCAACATCTCAAGACATCAGTCAGGAAGTTAAAGCTTGGTCGCAAATGGGTCTTCCAAATGGACAATGACCCCAAGCATACTTCAAAAGTTGTGGCAAAATGGCTTAAGGACAACAAAGTCAAGGTATTGGAGTGGCCATCACAAAGCCCTGACCTAAATCCTATAGAAAATTTGTGGGCAGAACTGAAAAAGCGTGTGCGAGCAAGGTGGCCTACAAACCTGACTCGGTTACACCAGCTCTGTCAGGAGGAATGGGCCAAAATTCACCCAACTTATTGTGGGAAGCTTGTGGAAGGCTACCCAAAACATTTGACCCAAGTTAAACAATTTAAAGGCAATGCTACCAAATACTAGTTGAGTGTATGTAAACTTCTGACCCACTGCGAATGTGATGAAAGAGAATGAAAAAAATCATTCTCTCTACTATTATTCTGACATTTCACATTCTTAAAATAAAGTGGTGATCCTAACTGACCTAAGACAGGGAATATTTACTAGGATTAAATGTCAGGAATTTAAATATATTTGGCTAAGGTGTATGTAAACTTCCGACTTCAACTGTAAGTATTCAGACCCTTTCTTTACTCAGTACTTTGTTGAAGCACCTTTGGCAGTGATTACAGCCTCGAGTTTTCTTGGGTATGGCGCTACAAGCGTGGCACACCTATTTGGGGAGTTTCTCCCATTCTTCTCTGCCGATCCTCTCAAGCTCTGTCAGGCTGGATGGGGAGCGTTGCTGCACAGCTATTTTCTGCTCTCTACAGAGATGTTCGATCAGGTTCAAGTCCGGGCTTTGGGTGGGGCACTCAAGGACATCCACACAGCTGGATGCTGCCACCACCATGATTCACCGTAGGGATGGTGCCACGTTTCCTCCAGACGTGACGCTTGGCATTCAGGCCAAAGAGTTCAATCTTGGTTTCATCAGACCAAAGAATCTTGTTTATCATGGTCTGAGACTCTTTAGGTGCCTTTTGGCAAACTCCAAGCAGGCTGTCATGTGCCTTTTAGTGAGGAGTGCCTTCCGTCTGGCCACTCTACCATAAAAGCCTGATTGGTGGAGTGCTGTAGATATGGTTGTCCTTCTGGAAGGTTCTCCCATTTCCACAGAGGAACTCTAGAGCTGTCAGAGTGACCATCGGGTTCTTGGTCACCTCCCTGACCAAGGTACTTCTCCCTTGATTGCTTAGTTTGGCCGGGTGGCCAGCTCTAGGAAGAGTCTTGGTGGTTCCAAAATTCTTCCATTCAAGAATGATGGAGGCCACTGTGTTCTTGGGGTCCTTCAATGCTGCAGAAATGTTTTGGTACCCTTCCCCAGATTTGTGCCGCAACACAATCCTATCTCGGAGCTCCATGGACAATTCCTTCAACCTCATGGCTTGGTTTTTTCTCTGACATGCACTGTCAACTGTGGAACCTTATATAGGCAGGTGTGCCTTTCCAAATCATGTCCAATCAATTGAAATTACCACAGGTAGACTCCAATCAAGTTGTAGAAACATCTCAAGGATGATCAATGGAAACATGATACAACTGAGCACAATTTCGAGTATCATAGCAAAGGGTCTGAATACTTATGTAAATAAGGTATCTGTTTTTTATTTTTAATACAATTGCAAAAATTTCGAAAAACCTGTTTTTACTTTGTCATTATGGGGTATTGTGTGTAGATTGCTGAGGAAAAACTATTATTTAATTCATTTTCGAATTTGGCTGTAATGTAACAAAATGTGGAAAAAGTCAAGCGATCTGAATAATCTCTGAAGGAACTGTATGAACATCTAGGTACACCTCACAGCAATCTGTTAGCTAATAATTTAACATCATTTCTGAAATCAAGTTGTAGGAAAAATTTAAGTCAAAACATCCCAACTTACAGTACAGTATATGAAGAAGATTAATAGAGTAAGAAATAATAAGGAAACTTTTTTTTCTAGATTTAGTTATCCTCTCTTTTTCAAAGATAACAACCTGGAAGTCAGAGTAAATGTTTGTGTTAGTCCCATTTCAGTGTTGCAGTGGATACATTCCAGAGATAACACTCCAAAGCTCCCAGGTTTTATCCCTGCTTGCGACTATCAACAAAATACAGTAAAACTATGTTTGTACAATAAATGTCTAATAAATTGTCATGTGATTCAAAATTATTGCCATATATGTGTGTCTACATGGATTGTTGTATACTGTAACTATCTTCATCAACAGTAAAATAACACTGACACATGAAAGAAATCTTCATGGACTGTTCAAAACCGAATTTTATAATTCTGGGAACATATGAATAACATTCAAAGACTATTGAGGGAATGTTTTGTGCACCTTGATACAAAAGTTATAACAATGTCATCACAACTGGACAGATTTAGTGTTTTGGGAATCTATCTCTTGTCATATCCACACAATGTTCCCGAAACTTAAAGAAATGTTTTGGGGACTTTTAAAGAACACAAAAAATGCGTTCCGGGAATGTTATTGAAACATCAGGCAAAGCTTTTTCAACCTAATAAAAACATTGTAATCATCAGCACAACGGGACATTTTTGGGGTTTTGGGAACATATTTTTTGTGATGTCCCCACAATGTTCCCACCCAACTGTTCCCACAACCTAATGAAACATTCTGTGAGCCTTTAAAGAACAGACTAAATGTTTCTGGGAACGTTCTTGAAATGTCAGGCAAATGTTTTATACGAACATTGTATAATCATCATCAACTGGACAGTTTTTGTGTTATGAGAACATTTACCGCAACTTAATGAATGTTCTGGGAACTTGCACAGACCAATTTTGGTTTGCTGGGAAGGCACTCAAATTGAAATAATGAAATTACAATGCAAGCATTGCACAAGTGCACAAACAATCATGGGCCCATGAGAGACAAACCACATGCAACATAAATACTAACCGTTATCGAAAGCGGGAAAACACAGAGTATATACGTGCTCCCTTGCACTTTTTAGCCAGTAGTTCTGAAAGTAGTACCCACGAGCCAAAAGTGGTCCCCGAAAATTGCGTACTAGGTCACATATGTGCACCACATCATTGCTCTCTCTCTTTCGCACTTCTGCTCTACCTTTCTCATTAGTACCACAGCCCGCCAGCCCCCCTCTCCTCAGAAGTACCACATTCCCCCAGCCCCTCTCCTCTGAGGTACCACAGCCCCCCTCTCCTCAGAAGTACCACAGCCCCCCTCTTCTCAGAAGTACCACATTCCCCCAGCCCCTCTCCTCTGAGGTACCACAGCCCCCCTCTCCTCAGAAGTACCACAGCCCCCCAGCCCCTCTCCTCTGAGGTACCACAGCCCCCTCTCCTGAGGTACCACATCCCCCCAGCCCCCTCTCCTTAGAAGTACTACATCCTCCCAGCCCCCTGTCCTCAGAGGTACCACAGCCCCCCTCTCCTCAGAAGTACCACAGCCCCCCAGCCCCTCTCCTCTGAGGTACCACAGCCCCCTCTCCTGAGGTACCACATCCCCCCAGCCCCCTCTCCTTAGAAGTACTACATCCTCCCAGCCCCCTGTCCTCAGAGGTACCACATCCCCCCTCTCCTCAGAGGTACCACAGACTCCCAGCCCCCCTCTCCTCAGAGGTACCCCATCACCCCAGCCCCTCTCCTCAGAGGTACCACAGCCCCCAGCCACCCTCTCCTCTATCAGAGATACCACAGCCACCCTCTCCTTTCTCAGAGGTACCACAGCCCCCCTCTCCTCTCTAAGTTGGTGCCACAGAGGAAAGCAGGAAAGAAGCCCCCCAGGCAGAGACTCATGGGAAGGGTAACCCCCCTTCTCCCTTGATCAGGCAGGATGAGAAGATGTTACTGTATGCACCACTGGTTGCTAAAATATTTATCATTCAATGGCAGATGCTGTTGATCAGATATAAGGAGAGGAAAACATTTACTCTATACAGCAAATTGGCAAGTGTTACCTAGTGTTGATTTTTCAGTGAACCATTTCTAGTAAAAGAACCCCAGTGTTGGTGTTAATTACCAGTTTTGAGTGTGAGTCAGTTTTACTCTGTGGAGAGTAAAACATTTCCATCAAAACCACACTCATCATTATCAGATTTTCCAGCCCTACTGCTTTTTTTGGGGGGCATTGTTTTAAATATCTATGTTTTTGCATGTACATTGATTAATTAATCTTATGCTAGACAAAGATAAATAACATAGATTTCCCCAAACTAATCCAATCAGTCCTAACTCTGGCTGGATTCAAATAAAAATGACACATAGTGATGTGCCAGCATAATGTTATTTGCAGGGCCGGATGTACTTGCAGTGCCTGATGTGAGTGACCTGTAAACCAGGAGTTTAAGGTAAAACTTGTCCATCAAAGTAAGGCCTTGATATACAGTATGTAATGTATTGTCAACCAAGGAACTCACTTTTTGACGGCCACAGGACTTTAAAAGGAACAAATTTAACAACCATGTCGCTGTCACTAACAAATAAAGTAATGGGTGGTAACTCTACAATTCACTTGAAAAGGCAAGGCACCCTGCGAAATATGCAAATTAGGCTTTACACCAGACAGTGTTAAAACATAAAAAAACGAGTTACTGTAACACTATAGGTGTTCATTTCTTAGATAGAGAAAGATGAACAGCGTCAGCACTAAGCAAAGCGATAATTGTACACTGAAGAGTGTGAACCCATATAAACACTGGAATAATGTTAAGTTTAACACTCTTAGTGTTGATTCAACACTGGAGAATTTGCTGTGTACCATAGACAACGTACACACACATACACACTCACCCTGAGTAACAGTAATAGACAGAGGAACTGAGCAGATTGAGGGCCAGGCTGGGTGCAGAGAAGTGTGATGAATGCTAAAACACATCCAGGTCTTAAGCCCCCCCTCCCCACACAACTGTAATAAACATGATTAAACCTGTAATAACCATGTAATAAAATCTATTTAAAAACGATGCAAATCTGTGACCAACTGTGTGTGTGTAGGGCTTGTCCTGAAGTGTCTCCCCAGGGGAATTCAGAGGAGAGAGAAAGAGAAAGAGAGAGAGGACCAGGAGAGGATGAGTCACACCCAACAGACAGAACATCCTCTCAATAATAAAACATTCTCCATTGGAATTAGAACATTCAACGCACAACACACAACACACACACACACACACACACACACACACACACACACACACACACACACACACACACACACACACACACACACACACACACACACACACACACACACAGTAAAGACGTGTGAAGGAGGGAAGTGTAAACAGATCGAAGTATCAGCCTCAACATGGTCATCATCAATATCCTCATCTTCTCTATGCTCAAGGTGGTGCCATCAATAATTCATACTTACTCAGGTACAGGAACTGCACATGACATAGCTAAAACTAAGGCCAGGAATCTTTCCTGACCATGTGACCTGACCAGGAAAAACTCTTGGCTTCTCAGCTATATGTACATTATCATATTTCCCAGTGTGCTAACCCAAGCCCTAAACAAACTACCATCATTAAAAAACATTGTAGAAATACTCTTGTTCAAATTCTCTGGTTAATTTATATATTTAATAAAACAATGATTAATGTTGTCAAGCCAACATGAGTGTGTTCCTTTGCAATTTGAACATTAAACTTGATGAAAAAACAAACTTTAGTTTTTTCTTTGAAAACAACAAATGAAAAGTGCAATACAAAAATACATTTTAAAATAGCACCTTTCCTCTGTCAGGTAAAAACATGCAGAGTTTAACATTAATCATTAGGACACACAAAACACTTTTTCCCAGGTAATAAAAATATACATTTATATGTACATCACATTGGCAAAATATTATAACATACTGTATAACGTATTGTGCGTGCCTCTTCATACATACAGAACAGCTCTGTATTTTAGTGGACAGATTTGGAACTCATGAGCTGTACATCCACATGAGGCAGATCCTGCTTTCTGTGGTAAGGTTGCGTCAATGTTTGGACAACATTGTCTTCCAGTAATACAGTACTGCTGTAATCGCTAGATGTCATTCTGAGAGGGATTAAAACGTTTGGCTGCAGTTAATGTAATATAAATGTACTTGAAATAAATAAGCAAATCAACAATGTGACCTGTGGCCATGAGACAAGATCCATCAAAGCTTTATATATATATATATTCAAAACCTTGCCAATGTTTATAGTTTTAAATATGAAACAACCATTTGTTGACATTCTTTAGGGTGGAGAGGTGGTCATGACATGCCGTTCATCATCGCCCCTTCTTCAAAGGAACAGCACCTGCAACAAAAGAAAATGTGCCGTTTTTTTATATATTTGCTTGTGTGTACGTGTGTACGTGTGTACGTGTGTATGTGTGTACGTGTGTACGTGTGTATGTGTGTATGTGTGTACGTGTGTACGTGTGTATGTGTGTATGTGTGTACGTGTGTATGTGTGTATGTGCAGCATGAATGTATCTGTATTCAGCATAATGTACAGGTAACGGCTAAATAGAGGAAACACTTGAGTAAATGAGGAATACAAAGTATATGGAAAGCAGGCACTTCCACACAGGTGTGGTCCTTGAGTTAATTAAGCAATCAACATTCCATCATGCTTAGGGTCATGTATAAATATGGCCAGTTTAAGCATAGGGAGTGTGTATCTGTCTGTGTGTGCACGTGTGCGCGCGTGTCTGTCTGTGTGTCACCAGCTCTAAACCCAATTGAACACTTATGGGAGATTCTGTAGAGATTCGTGGTGGCCAAACAACCTATTAAGACACTGCGTTGGTGTTTCCTTTATTTTGCCAGTTAACTGTATGCACGTGTTTGTGTGCGTGCACAGTAGGTTACTATGTATGCTTGCTTGTGTGTGTGTGTGTGTGTGTGTGTGTGTGTGTGTGTGTGTGTGTGTGTGTGTGTGTGTGTGTGTGTGTGTGTGTGTGTGTGTGTGTGTGTGTACCTGTGTCCTCCCCGAGGCAGCGCTCCTCACAGGTCTCCTGCTGGAGGAACCGGTTGGCATTGCCCTCACAGCCGCTGTAGATGAAGGGTCGGCAGGCCTGGACCTGGCTGTTAAAGTACCAGCGCAGAGTAAATCTCCCACAGTTGCCCTCCTCCAGGGGCAACACACAAGGATCCACTGGAGCTGGAATGCATCACACACACACACACAATGAGGCAGATGGAGAGAGAGAGAGAGAGAGAGAGAGAGAGAGAGAGAGAGAGAGGCAGAGAGAGAGAGGCAGAGAGAGAAAGAGGCAGAGAGAGAGCGGCAGAGCGAGAGAGCGGCAGAGAGAGAGAGGGACGCAGAGAGAGAGACGCAGAGAGAGAGAGACGCAGAGAGAGAGAGACGCAGAGAGAGAGAGACGCAGAGAGAGAGAGACGCAGAGAGAGAGAGACGCAGAGAGAGAGAGAGACGCAGAGAGAGAGAGACGCAGAGAGAGACGCAGAGAGAGAGAGACGCAGAGAGAGAGAGACGCAGAGAGAGAGAGAGACGCAGAGAGAGAGAGAGACGCAGAGAGAGACGCAGAGAGAGAGAGAGAGACGCAGAGAGAGAGAGACGCAGAGAGAGAGAGACGCAGAGAGAGAGAGAGAGATGCAGAGAGAGATGCAGAGAGAGAGAGATGCAGAGAGAGAGACGCAGAGAGAGAGAGAGATGCATAGAGAGATGCAGAGAGAGAGACGCAGAGAGAGAGAGAGACGCAGAGAGATGCAGAGAGAGAGACGCAGAGAGAGAGACGCAGAGAGAGAGAGAGACGCAGACAGAGAGAGACGCAGAGAGAGAGAGAGACGCAGAGAGAGATGCAGAGAGAGAGAGAGATGCAGAGAGAGAGAGAGACAGACCAAAAATCTGGAATCAGAACAGAGGCAAAGTCACAGTGAGGGGTTCAAGCTTCAAAAGCTATAGTAAGCTATAGGTGAATGTTAGATGAATGTGATATTAGTATTAATGTTACTGTACAGTTGCTTAACATTCTGTGATTATCATGAAATAAGTGATCATACAATTTAAGAGTTTATTTCCAAAACGCTATATCCACAAATGTTTCACATATGTTTTTTAATCAGAAATTAATGCTTATGGGTACCTTTATGTGTTCGTAAAATATTACTGTACTCAGATTTTGAATTACATAAAAAAAAAAAAAAAAGTGTATTGCAATAGATTTAGTTGCAAAACACTATATATCCAATGTTTATCTTGAATGGAATGCTTGTTTCCCGCATAACAAGGTTATTATATTTTTGCGTTTTTATATTTGGTTATATTTCTATTCATTTTTTGATTTTTATTTAAAATTCAGTTTAGTTTCAGTTCGTTTTCAGACCTGATTTGCTAGTTTTTATTTAGTTTTGATTGTATAGTTCTATTTAATTTTTTATATTATTTAGTTTCAGTTTTAGGGACTAAAAGCATGAGTAGGAGGCTAGGGGGGGCAGTAGTACACAGGTGATGGGTCAGGTCATAGGTTAGGCTAGGTTTAAAAGTCCTGAACAGTCATTCTGATAAGTACTTTTTCGCTCATTGCTAACTACCTGGAAGTTTGAAAAGACAGGCTCAGTGGGTGGTGTGCTTAGATTCATGAGCTCGCCTTGACTGACAGTTCTTTGAAACGCTTATGTCACGCAAATTGGATGTCAAATCATCTCAAGCAAATTTGGTGACACTCAAACAACATTCAAATTGCATCAATGGTGTAATTTCTTTTTATACATTTTCCGCTTGGCATGTCTCTTGTGATGCAGTTCACAGCGGAACTGACGGATGTGTTGACATGACAACTGCGTAAGAGTTTTGAATGACCCTTCTCCCCTTTTGTTCCATGCTGGCTGGAGACCTAGCTAGCCTGTAACTAGCTAACACCAAACACAGATGAAAAGGGAAACATATAAGTATCTTTGCCATAGATTAATAGATGAATAGAGTAAACAGATAGTAAAAATATTAAGTTTGTTTTGAAGTGTCTGTCCTATATCTGAGAGATATAAGAAAGACTAATACATTAGATTTTTTTTACGCCTATTTAACACCTTTATTTGGCACTAAACTACTTCTATATATACTGTACTTCAATAAAATATTTTTACTTGTACCGGGCTACCGTCACACGGGTCTTATGGGTGTTCTAGAGCAAAACAATGTACGTGTTCATGAGAGTGTTCACATTAGTTTTGATGCCAAACCGCTCAGACACTACAGTCGTTTTTGTGACCGATTTTCTGGATGCCTCCTCGTCTGACAAACACCGCTGTAGCTCGGTCACCCTCCACCGCAGACGCAGAAGGCCGACATTGGTGGATGCAGTGGATTGAGATGCAGCCCATACAAAATAAACTGCTCTCTCTTTGGTGTTTTGATTTGTTATCGACAGCAATCAAAGAAAGAAAAATCTAATTCTCAATTGGTTATTTGGGATATTTTTTCTGCTAGTGTATATGTGTGTGTTTGTGTGTTCTTCAGAACATCAATAACCATCATCCTGGAGAGGCCCATGACATGCAGAGATGGGGTGGTGGAGTAAGCCCTTGAAACACCCCAGTAGTGGAGAGGAGGAAGTGGGCGGGTTTACCTTCCCCTTTGACCTCTCTCCGTGGCCTCTTTGTTTTCAGAGGGTCAACAGTGACTCTCTCACCTGCCGACACGTAATCATACAACAAACATCAACATTTATCAACAGACATACTGTAATAAGCACACTAACAACACAAAACAGAAACACTTCAGACACATTAACACAAACAAATACAATCCTAACTTGAGAAACATGCACATAATTGAACAATTCATGTAAATCCCCCATTGTTGGAAATGAGAGATTTGCAAGGCTGTTATAAATACCCATGTATCTCAGGTTAGAAACAGACCAATGTACACAACACATACAAACACACTATCAACACAACAGAGACACCCAGGAAGCTGCATGTTGACGGCAGTGTGAAGGGGAAACAGGGTTGGTCTTAGTGTGGGACTGGGTTTAGTACATGAAGGTTAGTTAAGTGGATGGTTGGGCTGGGTATGTGAGAGGGATACAAGGTTGAGTTTGTGTGTTAGACTGACCTCAGTGTGTGAGGTTGGATCCAAGGTTAAGGGTGTGCGTGTGTGACGTACCATGGCTCTGATTGGCAGTGGGAGTCAGGTGGATGCTCTGCTCCATGGCCATGGGGTCGTCGTAACTCTCTATAGAGTAGAAGTGTTCGTAGTCGGGGTCGTTGGTGTTCACCACTACACGCAGCTCACGCCCTACAACATATCACAGGGCAGGGGCCGCCACAACGGTCACAAACCTAACCCCCGACCCCTCACTAACCACCGCAACTCCTACAGCCCAACGCTGGACTTTCACCAAGGGCTCAGTCCACCAAGGAACGGCGAAGGCCTTTATTCAGCTGGAATACCCTCACTTACAAACCCCCTAACTTTAAAAATCAGAGTTAAAAAGTGTGCAAAACTGTCATGGACAGACATATTATTCCTAATGTTCAGAGACTATTGATGAGAAAACAGTGTTCACAGCATCCCCCTGGGTTGTTTGTTAAGACAGACCAACGGACACAGACCGAGACAGACAGACCAACAGACACAGACAGACATACAAACAAACAGGCAGACAGACATACAAGAGGAGTGATGAGGGATAGAAGGACAGTTGGACGGATGGATGGACACACTCACCGTCCTTGCCCTGCTTGCCCTTCCGGGCCAGCTGTTGCTCTGGAGCAGGACGTACCCTGGGGCTGGGCAGGGTTTCTGTCACAACAATACCTGAGAGCCGGGCCGGAACAGGGGACAGGGGGGGGAAGGAAGAGGGTCCAGGAACATAAAAACAACAGGACATCCAGGTTGTTCAGTAAAACACAAACATAACAACCAGACACCACCGAAACCCACAGGCAGCCACACACACTAACATATACACACACATGAGAACATACACTACAGTCAGTGCTTGAAGTGGACTGAAATAGGTACCGGTACTCATTTTGGGTGCCGGTACTATTTATATTTAGTTGCCGATACTCATCATATTTTAGAGCCAATATTCTGTACAGGTCAGTTCTGTACTGGCCCACTTCAAGCACTGAGTAGAACACCTACATGGACCACACCACATGACAACAGAACCAAGACTACATATAGTGCGAACACATGTCAGAACCAAAAACACATTGAGTACATACAACTAATAATAAAGCTAATCTAATTGAATAGTTCAGGTCAAAGCGCACTACTGCTACTGGCCTTAAACCACCTAGTCCACGTGTCAGACTGAGCCCACTCACCTCCACAAGCTGAAAGACAAAGAGAGAAGGGAGGAGAAAATAGAATGTTACTCTCTCTTTTAGTCAACAGCACCGAGAGGTTCTAGATGGACAGAGGATCTGTATAACACTCCGTGGCGCATTACGTTCAATAGACATGTGTTAGCACCATTACTTGTTTCACTTGATGATCAAGTGAAGTTCAACTGAGAACACCAGCATGTTAGATTGGGACATTGTGTTTTTGGCAGGTGACTTTAAGACTTACCACAGTGTTGGCTCATCTCTGTGCGGACGTATGTACGAATCTCATCCTCCTGCCACAGAGAGCCAGAGGGGAGGAGGAGGAGAGTAAGGGACAGGCAGAGAGACATGACTACATTATAATGTGTGTTTGTGCATGCATGTGTGTGTGGGCAGGTTGGTGGTAGAACCTGCAGATTTGGGCCCTGAGGCCAAGGTGAAGCACTGACCGTCAAGCCTGGCACTCCTCTGTCTCCCTTGGCTCCATCTAGACCCAACTCGCCCTGCAGCAGAGACAGGTATTAGAACACACAGCACACAACTGACATAAAGACACTGTTCTCAGAGCAGTTGGGCAAACTAATAGCTATACAACCCCAAGGTCCGATGTACTACGCACTGGTTCAAAGAACCAGAAATAAGCACTGGAAAGGAACAACAGCTGTTTTTTTCAAGGGTTAAATATATAATTTCTTTACAAAACCTTTTCACAAAAACTTGTATTTGACCCTTTTCTACATTTTATGTTGAAGTTCCCAAATGTTCCATATAGTGCATAATGTTTAGTAAAAGTGTCAGAGCTGTGTCTGTGCTGTGGCCAGTTTGGGGGATTTATTGAGGGACAGTTGCAGTCAGATACTCTATGAGCAGACATACCACACAGTAGAGTGGTGACACTCACCTGCCCGCCTCTTTCTCCTGGTATACCTGGGATACCACGTGGACCAATCTTGGCAGGACCAATAGGCCCCCTCTCCCCCTGACAACAACAACAATCACGTTGACCATGTTTAATTTACAACAACATAACTAGGTGGCATCAACAAATAAAGAAAGTGAGTACCTTCTGTCCTTGGAGCCCTTCTGGGCCCTTAGCTCCAGCGGGCCCCTGAGGTCCTGTCAGTCCAGAGGCCCCGTCCACTCCTGTGGGGCCCGGAGGGCCAGGGATACCCGAGGGGCCCTGTAGAGAGGAAGAGGTAGAGGAAGGGAGCCACAGTCAGATACCATTTACAACCAGTTGTTTTTATCAGACTTTCTATACAGCAGGGGAGAGTGGGGTAAGTTGAGACAGTTTTTATATTCACCATCACTCCGTCAAGGATAATATCGCATTCTTTCTAACAAAGATATCTACATATATTTCAAGATGTTGTGTATCCCTGGAAATAATCAGAATGAATGTAAACATTACAGTTTTGAAAACATAGCTTGCACTTGGCACAACTTATCCCGTGTAAGGTTTGAGTTGATCCGCGGGACAGGGTAAGTTAAGCGGCCCACAAATTTCTGTTTTAAATTAAATATTACCACTACCTTTTTAAAACCATGTCGGTCTTTATTTCCCAAACAAAATTGAAAACAATCACAATCGCTTTTTTGTCTTTTAATCATTTTAAGCATCTTTTAACACAGGCTTAACACCTAAGAAACACTTTGTACTTTTTTAAACACTTTAACATAGGCCAGGCCCTGTTGTTACCTCATATCCCAGTGATAATGCCTTGCATTACACCTGTGAAGAAAACGCTTTAATTTGCTTAACTTGCCATTGGCTCAACTTACCCCAAGGCAAACATTTTTACGATATTAGCCCACACAGCTACAAAGATGCACTTTCATGCCATGTTTAGAACCTCATATAGAAGCTTATAGAGACCCTAACTGATGTATTGAACAATCTTTAAAATATTTACTTTGTTTTAGATAGATACAAGCATCATGAAACCTCTAACACAATGAATTAATTTGACTTGATTCAATCTGTTTACCACTTTTTCCATGTGGTTTATTCCTTCACAGACCCCATGAAATTATGACCTCTTCCTAAATATTTGGTCAAATGAATCATTTTGTGTATTGTTTCCTAGAAACAAGGGTGGCTAAACTTACCCCATTGGCTCAACTTACCCCATTGTTCAACTTACCCCATTGCTCAACTTACCCCATTGCTCAACTTACCCCACTCTCCCCTGCATCTACAGTCAGTGGTCAGCTTGCGGTTTGGCTGTGGTCACATTCAGAGTATTTGTGCCGATCTGCACTTTATTTTTTTTATTAGTTTTTTTTAAATACATTTTTATCCCATTTTCTCCCCAATTTTCGTGGTATCCAATCGCTAGTAATTACTATCTTGTCTCATCGCTACAACTCCCGTACGGGCTCGGGAGAGACGAAGGTCGAAAGCCATGCGTCCTCCGAAGCACAACCCAACCAAGCCGCACTGCTTCTTAACACAGCGCACCTCCAACCCGGAAGCCAGCCGCACCAATGTGTCGGAGGAAACACCGTGTACCTGGCCCCCTTGGTTAGCGCGCACTGCGCCCGGCCCGCCACAGGAGTCGCTGGGGCGCGATGAGACAAGGATATCCCTACCGGCCAAACCCTCCCTAACCCGGACGACGCTATGCCAATTGTGCGTCGCCCCACGGACCTCCCGTTCGCGGCCGGCTGCGACAGAGCCTGGGTGCGAACCCAGAGACTCTGGTGGCGCAGTTAGCACTGCGATGCAGTGCCCTAGACCACTGCGCCACCCGGGAGGCCCTGATCTGCACTTTATGAGTGGATTCAATTGTGGTTAAAGACTCACCCTTTCGCCCTTCTCTCCCTGCGTTCCTTTGGGTCCTAGTACTCCATCAATGCCTCGGTCACCCTACAAACACACAGAGATTAAGTAACACATTAACACAGTTCTCGTGATACACACACAATTAAGTACACACGCACACACAGACACCATACAAAGACAAATACCTTGGGGCCGATCAGTCCCTCCTTGCCAGGGGTTCCAATGGCCCCTGGAGGCCCCAAGTCTCCCTGAAACACACAGGTACAACACCTGGTAACATGTCTACCCTTTGCTGATAAGGCTGAAAATACAGTTGTAATACCAAATTCCAGATATCAGACTCAATGGTGTACTGTTCAGTGCCCTTTAAACATTAGGTTATAGTGTACTTCATGGGATAATTCTTACCTGCTCACCTTTCCTTCCAGGCAACCCTGACCTCCCATGGATCCCTGAATCTCCCTGAACACACACAGAGCCAGGTCATTAGAAAGACACAGCCTGGTGCATCCCCTACTGTTAATCTTATAAAATGTCCTCATTAACAACTAAAGTGAGAGAGGTCATAGTTACAGTGGTTATGAAAGACTTTCATTTTAAAACTTACCATGCAACTACAATAATGGCTCCTCTGGATAAATAAAGTTGATTCAATTTAACTTCCTGTCACACATTTCTTCCCCTCTCCCCCTCCTCATCCCTCCTTCTCTTTCTCTCCCACTGTACCTTTTCTCCTTTCGGTCCGTCTGATCCACACGCCCCCTTTGATCCTCGGTCGCCCTGGAAACGATCAGTTAGTTAGTTAGTCAGAGAGCCAGATGAGGGACCCTGTCAGTCAAAGTGGGACAAACTGCTCCAAACTGCCAATTCAGAATGAAAGAAAGATTTTACAATCCTTTCAGCTGCCAAGAAAACCCAGCCTAATGCACACAACCCCTCATTCACCAAGTGACTCATCAATAACAACTTTCAATCAGATGGTTGCCAATAAGAACCAGCTGGTCAGAACCAGGTCTGTGTTGGGTGGGGGTCAACATGGGCTTGTCACAGTGACCAGCAGAACTGAGTTGAACCATGTTTGATCATGAACAGACCACTGTTTCAGTCTTAAAATACTTAAAGCAGTCGATCCAGGATTTCACAGGATTTTTTTGTGATATTTGCAGGAAAAAATACTTGACAATGTTTGCAGGAAAAAAATATGACAATGTTATGATTTTGACAGATGTATTGCAAAAATGAGCTGACGAGGGGAAAAGTTTGTTGACGTGTGGCTTGATTGAACCATATCATGCAGTAAATGTGTGTGATTGGTTGAAAACACAAGCCCTGTTTTGGTACTGTGGTGATGGGTCATTTTTTTTGCAATAATATTGCAATGATTTGACTGCTTTATGCACAAATGGTGCAATGATCAGTCAAATTCGCAAGCCTTCGCACAATATGCAGGATATTGTTGATTTAGCTAAAAAAATTGCGATCGCTGAATCGTGGATGGATTAAAGGATGAGTAACTGGGTGATTTGTGGAGAATAATAGCAAGTGACAGATAAGAGGAAATTGAGGGGGGTTTGATAGCATGGTGAGACTGAGTGGGCTGGCAGATATTGTGCTGTCTGGATTAGTCATTTCTAAACCCAGATTATCATGCTGTGATTATATTGCCGTTAGTGTTGCAAGGTCATGTGAAGAAAACACAGAACACATCTCAAAGTTTTCCTCAGACACACTTTGCCTTTACTTAAGAGGACAGTGATTCACACAGTAGGAAGGTTAGAGGGTTCTGCAATTAGTCTGTCAGAATGCCACAGAAACACACAAATTATATTTCCAACAGTCATTAAAGGTATTTATAGAATATATGAGGATGAAAACCAATTTCCAGTTGAATTTCAACTAATCCTCCACAATGTGACGTCAATTTGGAACCATAGAAGCATTATGACCCAGTGGCATCATCTGGGAGGCTGCCAGTCGCTTAGAGGACATCTCAAGGTTGGCACTAAACTTCTTCAAATGGGGATGAACTCAAAGACAGTTGAAATATGATGACAGACTGTACACACACACAAACACACGCATGCACACACGCACCAACACAAGCACCAGACACATACACACACAGATACATTGCGCTGCATACACACACACAAACACACACGCGTACAAACCTTAATTCCACGCATTCCAGTTACTCCCACGTCTCCCTTATCCCCTCTAAAGCCTGGCATTCCATCTTTTCCTGGTGTACCCTGGGAGAACACACACAATCGACCAGAGGCTTTTATCCACCAGCAGGAGAGTAAATGGGGAGTTAGACATGGGGCCAGGAGTTTTTCCTGACCATGTGACCAGACCAGGAATAACTTTGGATCCTAGTTATAGGCTATAATAGAGTTTTTCAGTTCATGTGGTCAGGAAAAAGTACACATTGTTTTCATAACTGAGGGTGAAATGGGAGACTCACTGATTCTCCAGGTACACCAGGCTGTCCCGCCTCTCCCTTCAGACACAAAGACAAACCCATTAAAACACTGCATTTTTAATGGGTCACCTACAGCATCTAGTCTGAGTTCATTTTCCACTGTTCATTTTCACAGGGTACACTGTTGTGTGATGATATATTCTCACACGATGGGTGGGAAAACTGTGTGCAATGTCATCCATTATACACAGGGGACATTATGACATTGATGAATATTGATTGACTATTGATGCTATTGGTTCTGACATAGATAACACAGCAGTTTTGATGAAAGCATTGACACAGATCAGGTCATGTAGTCACCTTCTGTCCTCCTGGACCTCTGGCTCCCTGGAACCCTGTAGAGCCCCTGTCTCCTGGCTCACCCCTCAGACCCTGTGGACACACACACACACACACACACACACACACACACACACACACACAGTTATAAACCTGTTATTAATAGCCTGCTCCCAGATCTGTTTATGCTCTTGAAAACTCCAATGGTGTCATTGTCAAGGCCAACCTCACCTGCTCCCCAGCTGGGCCGTCATTGCCTTTCAAGCCTTTCTCTCCCTGCACCCCTTTGGGCCCTCGGTCACCCTGATAAAGAAGAGAACAACAGTTGTAAATGACCATTCTGCACACGCACACACACAGACGCACAGAGAGATTAGTAGTGTCATAGTCAATACTTGGTGCTCTGAGGTATTTTTGTGATCAATTGTTTATTAGATTAGTCAATAATAAGTGTTGTGGGGTATTTAAGGTAGAGAGGGTCATTCACCGTCTCTCCTTTATTTCCTTTCTCTCCTGTAGGTCCTCCGACCAGGAGAGTATCACCCTGAAAGGGGACAACATCACTGTTAGGCAGAGCAGTATATGTCGTTTTTTGTAATTATTTTAACAACTTTTTCATTTTAACGGTTTTATTCTTATTGTCTCTCCTTTGCTCTTTTTTCTATGCTTCTCCACATTATTCTACCACGCACGCGCACACAAACAATATTACTCATCACACATTAAAATTCATACCTTTTCTCCTTTGCCACCTTGCAGCCCCAATTCACCCTGAAATATATTGAGAGTAGGACTCACTAGTCAGGCATGTCAATTTGATTCACTATTTTACATGAGCAGAATGCTCAGTGGACAGAGAGAGCGAGAGCATGATGCAAAATACAATAATCTAATAATAATATTCACAATATTCACCTTATCTCCCCTGCCTCCTTTGCCACCTGGAGAGCCCTGGTGAACACACACAGACACACGCGAGCGCAACACACACACCACACACACAGAGGAATACATTTATCAAGTACAGAACACACACACCACACACACAGAGGAATACATTTATCAAGTACAGAACACACACACCACACACACAGAGGAATACATTTATCAAGTACAGAACACACACACCACACACACAGAGGAATACATTTATCAAGTACAGAACACACACACCACACACACAGAGGAACACATTTATCAAGTACAGAACACACACACCACACACACAGAGGAATACATTTATCAAGTACAGAACACACACACCACACACACAGAGGAATACATTTATCAAGTACAGAACACACACACCACACACACAGAGGAATACATTTATCAAGTACAGAACACACACACACCACACACACAGAGGAATACATTTATCAAGTACAGAACACACACAGAAATCTCAACATTTGTACTCCCACATGCACATCCTCACCAGAAATCATCACCATTATGGTTTTAATCATCCAGAACTGCAATAAATAGCTCTCTATATCCACACTGACTAGCACTCTCCTGTATGAGGAAGGACTGTACTATAATAGAAGAGTTGCTGTCTGTTTCTCACCTGAGTTTAAAATGGAATGCCATTGGCACTCTACAATATCCAACCCCCTTTCTAGAGGTTACCAGGCAACTAATATGAGAGAGGCTGAGTATGTTCTAGATGAGAGCTAGGGCGAAGAGTTTCATGTATATATATACACGTGCCATTTAGCAGATGCTTTTATACAAAGTGACTTACAATCATACATGTATACATTTTTTCGTATGGGTGGTCCCGGGAATCGAAACCTCTACGCTGGCGTTAGCACCATGCTCTACCAACTGATCTACAAAGGACCAGGCTTAGTTGTCTCAGCCTAGAACAAAAGCCTTACTCTCAGTAGGACTAATGTACCGGAAGTGAAGAGGGTCAGAGCCTGGCTGGCAGCTTTTAAAAGAGCTATGTAGTACAAGGTCAATATCATTAAATTAAAGTGGAGGATAAAACATATCGTAAGGACAGATCTACTGCATTACTAGTGATATGTTTAGAGAAACAAGATTTACCTATGTTCTATGTTTGGAGCGGTAATGGGCATGACAATAATGGATTGCATTGATTCCTACAATCAAGGTATACTAGGGATGGAGAGTGAAACGATTGAACTGTATACGCATGATGCTGACGATGATGCTGACGTCTTTTACTTTCATTACTTTTCCTTTCGTTTGAGTTATTTGTGCACTGCTTAAGCCACATCGTTTCTTTTCTTCTTTTGAGCTCTATCTATGTCCACTTCAGCCTTCCCACATCCTTTCTCTCGTTTTCACTCTCTCAATTAAGTCGGATCAATATCGAGGAATGGGCCAATGACCTCTAATAATAAACAAACACAAATAAATAAACACCATATAGGCAGTAGAATCAAAATTGGTCATGATGAATTGCCATTTGTGACCCGATTCAGGAAACTAGGCATATGTCGCAAGTCACGACTTCACAGGAGAGCCGTTCGAACGTAAACATATTTTTTTAATCAAAATGCGTTTTTTGGCAGAAATGCCTTCTCGAACAAGTGAACGTTCCTGTGCCTTAATAACAAACGTGTATGCCATCTGTAAATACAAATACAATTGTTAAATTATGAGCCTTGTTGGTTAAGCCACAGAAAAAGCGAGAAAACCTTCCCAATAGCCATAATTGGCTGAGATAATGAGTGGGCTGTACATACCGAGAGAGGAGTTCGGATTGGTCTGCCATATAGATGGCTTCTGTCTATTTGAGCTGGTCAGGCTGTGTTGGTAATCCTGTCGAACACAGCTTTTTTTTTATGTATCGTGTAGTGGTGCTGCATAGCTAAGTGTTGCTCTCCACTCTCTGGAGGATCAAGTTTTGAAATCAGTGGAATTAGAGTATGATAGCTAAAGAGATGGAGAAAACACCTGTATCCAGATTAGATCTTCAAACTTAGGGCAACTGTGGCATGTCATCCATGACAAGGAGAGGCATCCATCATGCATGATGATGTATACAGGTAAGATAATCTAGCGTTAGCTAGCTACATTTTCATATATTACACATTTCTAAAGTGGTTTCATTTCAAGCTAAAGTGTTCTGTTATCTAGCTAGCTAGCTAACGTTAGCTGGTTGGCTCCCTAGCTGACATTATTATTCATATCCCAGAGCTGTTTGCTTTGCTAGTTAAAGCCTAATGTCAGCTAGCTAAATTGAACCTGGTCGGTTAGCTCCCAGTATATTCATGCAGTGTAGTAACGACATGATTTGGCACTATGTTCATTGTTGTTAAACTAGCTAACGTTAGCTGGCTGGCTCGTTAGCTAACGTTACGTGATGTGTGATTTTACACGTTGTTTACTGAGCTAGGTTCATTGTTTACCTAGCTAGCTAGCTGCATGTCTTAAGCTAAAGTGTACTGTTAGCTAGCTAGCTAATGTTAGCTGGCTGGCTGCCTAGATGACGTTGCTTTTCATATCCCACAGCTGTTTGCTTCGCTAGTTAGAGCCTAATGTTACCTAGCTAACATTGAACCTGGATGGTTAGTTCCCAGCATATTCATGCAGTGTAGTAATGACATGATTTGGCACTATGTGCATTGTTGTTTAACTAGCTAACGTTAGCTGGCTGGCTCGTTAGCTAACTTTACTTGACGTGTGATTTTACACATTGTTTACCTAGCTAGGTTCATCGTTTACCTAGCTAGCTACATGTCTTAAGCTAAAGTGTACATCACACGTTGAATATGGCCGGTGTCAGTAAACGTCTGCAAAGAAGCGTAATGAAATTGTTGCCAGCAGAGCTGGTTAGGCTGTTTTCATGTTATCCATAGGTAAACAAATCATTGGCCAGAGTGTGTAGACAAAGAAGAGCTCTTCACTAGATACTGTAATGAAACAGCACGGAGCAGGTCTCGAACCCTCGACCTTCTAGCCCGAAGTCCGGCGCGCTATCGACTGTGCCGCAAAAGCATGCTCGAGCGGCAGAGTCGATTTCCGCGCTTATAAACCCAGGGTCGTTACACTACTCCCTCCTTTCAAAGAGCGCGTCCTCGCGCTAGCTTGCGACTTTACGTCTTACAGGAACGCGCTCACCGGCCAAGCACACGCACTGTCGTGGATGCGAGGTCCGATCACTTCCGACACCAGTGTAATGAAACAGCACGGAGCAGTTCTCGAACCCTCGACCTTCTAGCCCGAAGTCCGGCGCGCTATCGACTGTGCCGCAAAAGCATGCTCGAGCGGCAGTCGATTTCCGCGCTTATGCGCTTATAAACCCAGGGTCGTTACAATACCAACACATTCAAAGGCCAGTTTCTCAAAAGTGAGTTTACAAGTTGATCAACTTTCAAAGCAGAATTACTTTCCCAGTAAAAAGATAGTGATGTTAACAGTAGGTAAGAGATTTACCGCTGGTCCTCTCTCCCCGTTCTGACCACCTCGACCCTCCTCCCCCTGCAAACATCAGACACATAGATCTGTAAATCCCCCAACACACACACAAATCTTCAATACAACACGTAACTGTGAAAATTAGATACAATTGAAATTCAAACTCATATGGTGATGTGATTTTACCCTGGGTCCTGGGTCTCCTCTCTCGCCCCTCAATCCTGGTACTCCCGCTCCAATCGCTCCCTAAAGAGGGGGATTTATGAGCATCAACATCATATTTGATAAGATATTATACAGTATAAAAGACGTGTTTATCTCGTTGTTAACTCACCTTATCCCCTTTGCCTCCAGCAGTGCCCGGTGAACCCTGGTAAGGAAAAAACGGTATACTGATCATGAACACTTACATCACAAAAACGCAAACACACAAAGTCTTTCCCACTGGGCAAAGACGTCAGTTCAATGTCTAGCTTTGATTTACATGGTTGAGTTGTCAACTAACGTGAATTCAACAAAACATTTCACAATGTCATTGGATTTAGTTTAAAAGTTGGGTGAAAAAATATGAAATGCTGTTACATTAATGACTTTTTGCAAATCCAATTAGTTTCCCACGTTGTTTCAAAGTCATCACATTGACTTCTTAGGTGGACATTACGTGCAAATAACGAAGATTTAACCAGTTTCTGCCTAGTGGGTTCTCTCTCTCGCTCTCTCTCACACAGACACTCAATTAAGTCATCATGATGCAATCCTAAGTCCACTCACAGCTAGGCCAGGGGGTCCGGGAGGCCCAGGAGCTCCAGGGTTCCCTGCCTGACCAGTAAAGCCTTGGATACCCTGGAGATGAGACAACATACAACATAAACATTCCACAGAGCAGGGCTAAAAAGACCACACCAGTCACCCATGTAATAACTATAGTATAGTGGCGATATAGGCACTCTCACCCTGGGTCCTAGAGGTCCTGGGGGTCCTGGAGTTCCGTTCTCTCCTCTCAGGCCGGCCAGACCAGGGGTCCCTGCTACGCCCTGGGCTCCTGGAGGGCCTGCTGGGCCCGGGAGACCTGTGTCCCCCTAAAACACAAACATACAGGGGTTCACATTCACTGTGGCAATGGTGTAGTTATGGAGATGTTTAGCTCAGGGAAGATGAGACTGAGAAGTGTGCATATGTTAATATGAACATAGCTACATCATTTATGTGATTTATGTGTTTATGAGAACATTTAGATGTATTGTCAAGTCCATGATACTAACATTTAACCCTTGAGGTCCCAGCTGACCAGGAGGCCCTGCCAGTCCGATGCCTCTCTCTCCCTGCAACACATTTCCTGTCAGTACTGTCACATGGTTAGCAGCCAGGGAAACACAGACACAGGGAATCAGCTGGTGATGTGTATTACTTTGTCTCCTTTAGGCCCTGCTGGTCCTCTGCCCCCCTGAGAGAAATAAAGTGAATGGAGAAGTTAGTAAGAGTGACATCTGTTAGATATGTGAAATATTTAATGTTACAAAATGTCAAAAGGTGACTCACATCTTCTCCAGGCTCCCCATTTTCACCAGCAGCTCCCTATTTCAACAAGACAGACACACACACAATAACTTCCCTGATCACTGTGTCTGTGAATGTTGAGTAACGTTGTGTGTTAAGTGACTTTACTCACCCTGTCCCCTTTGATGCCTGCAGGACCCTTGTCTCCCCTCTCACCCTAAAGGACAACCATTTTAGAAAAATTGCGTTTTAAAAATATATAATTAAGCCATCACTAAACACGTTCTTGTTATAATAATCTGTATAGTATAATGTGTGTAGTAAATGCCTGAATAATTGCTGAAATATGTTGATAATTGATTCAACCAATGAGACTCACCCGTAGCCCTGGCAGCCCGCTCTCTCCCACTGTCCCAGGTAAGGTCACACCAGGAGGTCCCTGAACCAATTTCAACCAATACACTTTAATTACATTAAACTATGTTCCCTCCTATTCTATTGCACCTAGTTCCTCACCTTAGTATTGCAATTCTGCTTTATTATCTTACTTTAAAGGGATAACGCAAGATTTTGGCAGGTAAGCCCCATGTTCCAGTAGACTTCACATCATTGCGCTAACACTAGTTAGCAATGGCTTGCAAAACTACCTTCAACTTCCTTCAAACTGCATGCAGGGACATAAAAATAGTATCCATGAGTTCATCTGACTCTGGTATTATGGCACTATTACTTTAAAGCAGGAGTGGGCACACTTTTTGGTTTGAGGGCCACACCGGGATTTCGAAATTCAAAGGTGGGCCACACAGATTTCAAATCAAATCAAATTCTATTTGTCACATGCGCCGAATACAATAGGTGTAGACCTTACAGTGAAATGCTTACTTACAAGCCCTTAAACCTTTTGTCAATAGGGGGGCGCTGTTTTCACTTTGTAAAAAATCGTGCCCAAATTAAACTGCCTCGTACTCAATTCTTGCTCGTACAATATGCATATTATTATTACTATTGGATAGAAAACACTCTCTAGTTTCTAAAACCGTTTGAATTATATCTGTGAGTAAAACAGAACTCATTTTGCAGCAAACTTCCTGTCAGGAAGTGAAAAATCTGAAATCGGGGGCTCTGTTCCAGGGCCATCCTATTAATTTGCCTGAAATCTATGGATCTACATGCACTGCATACGCCTTCCACTAGATGTCAATAGGCAGTGAGAGGTGGAATGGGGTGTATAGCTTGATCTGAGGCCGAACAAGACCTCTTGGAATGACGTGACCACTTTTTCCTTTGTTCAGCAAGGCGCGAGAAGGAACCCTGGATTGCGTTCTGAAAAGCTTTCGTTATAGACGTTAGATATCTCCGGCTCTGATTTTATTTGATATATGTGTTAAAAACATCATAAAGTAGTTATTTTAAACCGAGTTATATCAGTTTATTGCGATTTTCGGCAATTTCTTTTCTTTGCGTTATGGGGAATTTGGACACTCCTGCGTCACATGGCTAGCTTTGGTTGCTAATTCGACAGGTGAAGAGGACATTCTACAACCAAACAACGATTATTCTGGACAAAGGACAACTTGTACAACATTCTGATGGAAGCTCATCAAAAGTAGGAACCATTTATGATGTTATTTCGTATTTCTGTCGAAAATGTGTAGTAGTATTTTCCGCCCTGAATTTGGGCGCTGTCTCGCTATAATGTAAGCTGTATGTCGTACTAAAGTTATTTTTAAAAATCTAACACAGCGGTTGCATTAAGAACTAGTGTATCTTTCATTTGCTGTCCAACATGTATTTTTTAGTAAAGTTTATGATTAGTTATTTGATTAGATTAGGTGCCTCTCCAAGATTTCTCCGGACAATTTTTTTGCATTTTGACTACGTATTCACATTGTAAAACCACGATTTGTACCGCTAAATATGCACATTTTCGAACAAACCATATATGCATTGTGTAATATGATGTTATAGGACTGTCATCTGATGAAGATTGTGAAGGTTAGTGAATAAATTTATAACTTTTGCTGTTTTTTTCGCTATCGCTACCGTTGCGTTGAATGAATGCGGTTGTGTGGCTGGCTACTGTAGTAAGCTAATATAATGCTATATTGTGTTTTCGCTGTAAAACACTTAAAAAATCTGAAATATTGTCTGGATTCACAAGATGTTTGTCTTTCATTTGCTGTACACCATGTATTTTTCATAAATGTTTTATGATGAGTATTTAGGTATTTCACGTTGGTCTCTGTAGTTATTCTAGCTGCTTTGGTGAGATTTGTGATGGTGGTTGCAATGTAAAACTATGATTTATACCTGAAATATGCACATTTTTCGAACAAAACATATGCTATACAATAAATCTGTTATAAGACTGTCATCTGATGAAGTTGTTTCTTGGTTAGTGACTATTTATATCTTTATTTGGTCGAATTTGTGATAGCTACCTATGCGGTAAAGAAATTGTGAAAATATGCGGTTGAGTCTTTTGCTATCGTGGTTAGCTAATAGAAATACATATTGTGTTTTCTCTGTAAAACATTTTAAAAATCGGAAATGATGGCTGGATTCACAAGATGTTTATCTTTCATTTGGTGTCTTGGACTTGTGATTTCATGAAAATTATATTATATGATATCCCTGTCGCGTTAGGCTAGGCTATGCTAGTCAGCTTTTTTGATGGGGGGATCCCGGATCCGGGTTTGTGACTCGTGAGAAGTTAACCAACAATGCAGTTTTAAGAAATAAATAAGTGTTAAGAAAGTATTTACTAAATAAACTGAAGTAAAATATAAATAAAAATGAAAAAAATGTAATAAATAATTAAAAGAGCAACAATAAAATAACAGTAACGAGGATATATATACAGGGGGTAACGGTACAGAGTCAATATGCAGGGACACAGGTTAGTTGAGGTAATATGTACAAGTAGGTAGAGGTAAAGTGACTATGCACAGATAATAAACAGAGAGTAGCAGCTGCTTAAAAATGGGGAGGTCAATGCAAATAGTCTGTTGAAAAACTGTTGAGAAACCTTTTTGTCCTAGACTTGGCACTCCGGTACCGCTTGCCATGCAGTAGTAGAGAGAACAGTCTATGACTGGAGTGGCTGGGGTCTTTGACAATTTTTAGGGCCTTCCTCTGACACCGCCTGGTGTAGAGGTCCTGTATGGCAGGCAGCTTAGCCCCAGTGATGTACTGGGCTGTGCGCACTACCCTCTGTAGTGCCTTGCGGTTGGAGCCCAAGCAATTGCCGTACCAGGCAGTGATGCAACCAGTCAGGATGTTCTCGATGTTGCAGCTGTAGAACCTTTTGAGGATCTGAGGACCCATGCCAAATCTTTTTAGCTTCCTGAGGGGGAATAGGCTTTGTCGTGCCCTCTTCACGACTGTCTTGGTGTGTTTGGACCATTCTAGTTTGTTGCTGATGTGGACACCAAGGAACTTGAAGCTCTCAGCCTGCTTCACTACAGCCCCGTCGATGAGTATGGGGGCGTGCTCGGTCCTCCTTTCCCTTTAGTCCACAATCATCTCCTTAGTCTTGGTTATGTTGAGGGATAAGTTGTTATTCTGGAACAACCGGGCCAGGTCTCTGACCTCCTCCCTATAAGATGTCTCGTCATTGTCGTTGATCTGGCCTACCACTGTTGTGTCGTCTGCAAACTTAATGATGGTGTTGGAGTCGTGCCTGGCCATGCAGTCGTGAGTGAACAGGGAGTACAGGAGGGGACTTAGCACGCACCCCTGAGGGGCTCTAGTGTTGAGGATCAGCGTGGCAGATGTGTTGCTACCTACCCTCACCACCTGGGGGCGGCCCGTCAGGAAGTCCAGGATCCAGTTGCAGAGGGAGGTGTTTAGTCCCAGGATCCTTAGCTTAGTAATGAGCTTTGAGGGTACTATGGTGTTGAACGCTGTGCTGTAGTCAATGAATAGCATTCTCACTTAGGTGTTCCTTTTGTCCAGGTGGGAAAGGGCAGTGTGGAGTGCAATAGAGATTGCATCATCTGTGGATCTGTTTGGGCGGTATGCAAATTGGAGAGGGTCTAGGGTTTCTGGGATAATGGTGTTGATGTGAGCCATTACCAGCCTTTCAAAGCACTTCATGGCTACAGACAGGTCTGTAGTCATTTAGCCAGGTTGCCTTCGTGTTCTTGGGCACAGGGACTATGGTGGTCTGCTTGAAACATGTTGGTATTACAGACTCAATCAGGGATATGTTGAAAATGTCAGTGAAGACACCTGCCAGTTGGTCCGCACATGCCCGGAGCACACGTCCTGGTAATCCGTCTGGCCCCGCAGCCTTGGGAATGTTGGCCTGTTTAAAGGTCTTACTCACGTCGGCTACGGAGAGCGTGATCACACAGTCGTCCGGAACAGCTGATGCTCTCATGCATGCCTCAGTGTTGTTTGCCTCGAAGCGAGCAGAGAAGTGATTTAGCTCGTCTGGTAGGCTCATGTCATTGGGCAGCTCGCGGCTGTGCCTCCCTTTGTAGTCTGTAATAGTTTGCAAGCCCTGCCACATAAGACGCACGTCGGAGCAGGTGTAGTACGATTCAATCTTAGCCCTGTATTGCTGCTTTACCTGTTTGATGGTTCGTCGGAGGGCATAGCGGGATTTCTCATAAGCTTCCGGGTTAGAGTCCCGCACCTTGAAAGCGGCAGCTCTACCCTTTAGCTCAGTACGAATGTTGCCTGTAATCCATGGCTTCTGGTTGGGGTATGTACGTACAGTCACTGTGGGGACGACGTCCTCGATGCACTTACTGATAAAGCCAGTGACTGATGTGGTGTACTCCTCAATGCCATCGGGAGAATCCCGGAACATGTTCCAGTCTGTGATAGCAAAACAGTCGTGTGGTTCAGCATTTGCTTCACCTGACCACTTTTTTATAGACCGAGTCACTGGTGCTTCCTGCTTTAATTTTTTATTTTTTAAATTCTTGTAAGCAGGAATCAGGCGGATAGAATTGTGGTCAGATTTACCAAATGGAGGGCGAGGGAGAGCTTTGTAAGCATCTCTGTGTATGGAGTACAGGTGATCTAGAATTGTTTTCCCTCTGGTTGCACATTTAACATGTTGATTGAAATTAGGTAGAACTAATTTAAGTTTCCCTGCATTAAAGTCTCCGGCCGCTAGGAGTGCCGCCTCTGGGTGAGCGGTTTCCTGTTTGCTTATTTCCTTATACAGCTGACTGAGTGCGGTCTTAGTGCCAGCATCCGTCTGTGGTGGTAAATAAGCTGCCACGAAAAGTATAGCTGAAAACTCTCTAGGCAAATAGTGTGATCTGCATTTTATCACAAGATACTCTACTTCAGGCGAGCAAAATCTAGAGACTTACTTAGATTTCGTGCACCAGCTGTTGTTTGCAAATATGCACAGACCGCCCCCCCTCGTCGGTGCAGCGTGTATCCCGCTAGCTGAATATCCATGTCATCATTCAGCCACGATTCCGTGAAACATAAAATTATACAGTTTTTGATGTCCCGTTGGTAGGATATTCGTGATCGTACCTCGTCTAATTTATTGTCCAAAGATTGCACGTTGGCGAGTAATATTGACGGTAACGGCAGCTTTCCCACTCGCCTTCTGCGAATCCTTACGAGGCATCCCGCTCTGTGTCCTCTGTACCTGCGTCTCTTCCTCTTGCAAATAACTGGGATGTTGGCCTTGTCGGGTGTTCGGAGAATGTTCTGTGCGTCCTGCTTGTTGAAGAAAAAATCTTTGTCTAATCCGAGGTGAGTAATCGCTGTCCTGATATCCAGAAGCTTTTTTTTTGTCGTAAGATACGGTTGCAGAAACATTATGTACAAAATAAGCTACAAATAATGCGGGGAAAAAATACATAATAGCAGAATTGGTTGGGCGCCTGTAAAACTGCTGCCATTTCTTTCAGCGCCATTTTCTCAGAAATGTTTACAATACATCTGTTTGTTGGCCTATGATTCAGTATAATTCAGTATTGTGATTCACTGATTCCGAGTTGTATCTATTGTGTCTCCATACACCAGTTAGACATGGTGAGGTTAGTCACCATGACTGGATGTTACCACGACTGGAAGAGTAACCATGACAATCACTCACCTGTGCTCCTTTCACACCAGGGGGTCCTGCTACAGCCTGTGATGGGGATATGTAGGGAGAACATGACGTGAAACTCACATATCTGGATTAGGTTGTTTGCAAATGCACTGAAGATGGACAGCAATAGTAAACGATTGAGGAAACTCCTACCCACTCACTATGTTATGCAAAGAATCACTTTTTTATTGTGCTACTGCTTTGGCCTTTTGACCTTCATTAGAGCATCAGACCATGAACGGGAGTTTTAATTTGGTTTTCACACAAACTAGAGGAAGAGTTTAACAGATGTGCTGTCTATAAGTACAGTACATCTCGTCCCTTCAAAAGCTCTTATTTCTCAAGAACCGTAGTACATCCTGCTAAAGCTTCCGGGGGAATGATGTGAATGTATATGTGTGTGTATATTTATGTGTGTGTGTCTATATGTGTGCATCCGTGCTCATATGCTTGAGCATTGGTGTGTCATTGTTTGTGTATCTGTACATGTGCCTCTGCCCTCCTATTCATGCCAATGATTTCCTCGTCTTTGAAATGGAGAGACGTTGGATAAAGAGGATGTGAGTCATGGCCATTTACAGTAAATAGAAGAGGGAATCATGTGCAGATAGAGCTTTTGAATAAAGCACTCAAGAGTCCAAAACATGTTCTAGAATATTGGAATGTTGGCATTCATACTTTTCGATATTGCAGCGCAAGCTATTTTTCCAACTGTCACCACAATCAAATGAATAGGTGCTGAGTACATGGAGCCGCGTTGGTTGGGACTTTAGGGGAGGTGCTAGGTCAGGCTGTGCGTCCCCCGCGGACGGTAGTCTCACAATGGGCCGCCGGACTATCTAGGCTCTGCGGCTGTGGACTCTGAATTAGTCTGAAAGCTGCAATATGTAACTTTTTTGGCAACCAGACCAAATTCACATAGAAATATGTGTTATATATCTGTTATTCTCATTGAAAGCAAGTCTAAGAAGCGGTAGATCTGTTCCATGTGCTCTATTTCTATTCTTCCCGTTCTTCAGTTTAGTTTCTGCGCCTTTTACTTTCGGCTTCAAACAGCTGAAAATATAATATTTTGGGTTATGGAAAATATATTTCACAGCAGTTTAGATGGTACAATGATTCTCTACACTATACTTGTATGTTTGGCCACATAAACTGACATTACGTGAATTTTAGCATCCAGGAAATGGCGGAGCAATTTCTGCATTGTGCATCTTTAATACAGCTCAATTCAACCTCACCTCACGTCACTTCCCTGATCCCTTCTCAACCCTCTGACTCACCTTTCCTGGGGGGCCACTGTCCCCCTGCTCCCCCTTCAACCCCGCGGACCCCATTGGTCCAGCGATACCCTGTAATAAAGATCCAACACAGCACTCTAAAAAACTTTTTCTAAGAAAAATCCACACTAAACCTGATGCCATCCTAACACATACTAGACACACAGTAGGATGTAGAGACAGATACCATACACAGTACACACCTGTTTCCCTGGCAACCCTGGTGTTCCCTCTTTTCCAGGTATCCCGTCTCTTCCTGGGACCCCTGGCTTGCCACCCTCCCCCTGTGGAGAGACACACTTAATGTCACCACCAGAACTGATGTTTGTGTGAATGGCTTGCTGTGTGTTAACCATGGCGATGATAGAGGTGTGTGTGTGTGTCGGCTCTACAGTACAGTATGTGAACTGTGAGTCCCACGGAGCTGCTGTACTCACTGTCTGCCCTGGTAGACCTGGAGGCCCAGATGGACCCTGGGAAAAGACGGTATCATTACAATACATGAAACAATATTAAACACACATTATTGTGTCAATGGCCTTTTTAATTACAGTAAGCTTAAAGGTAAAGGTGTGAGCATACAAGGAATCCCCAGCCCAATGGGAATGTACTACAACACCAGTTTAGCCAGTAAAACTATACAGTATGAGAGTTGGTTTATAGATGATTGATGCTGTGCCCTACCACAGCTCCAGGAGGCCCTGCAGGTCCAGGCACTCCCATGCTGCCTTCGGGACCAGGAGGTCCCTGTGGAACAGGAGGGTCAATTCAAATAGATTATTATGAAGCTCTGTGTGAAAAGTGGGTGAGTAGTTCTAAAAACACTGAGGCAATAAACATCTAATAGGAATATACAGTAGTAACATAAAACATATAAGGCCAGTTTGTCAGACACAGATTAAGCCTAGTCCTGGACTAAAAAGCTCTCTCAATGGAGAATCTCTATTGATAACACTTTCTAGACTTGGACTAGCCTAAATCTCTGCCTGTGCCACGGATCCCTCCGGAACTGTCATTATGCACACCTGGTCTCTATTCCCTGATTAGTAATTGTATAAGTGTGGCTTTGGTTCACCATTGACTTGTCAATTATTGTTCTGTTGTCCGTGTGAGTACCTGTGCTATGTTGTTTTGGCTTTCGTACCACGCGTATTGTGCAGATGATTATGGGTCTCGTCCCGTGTGATAATCATTGTGTGCGTGTGTTATTTATTCGAGGTACTCTTCGCTCTTTTGTTTGGGTTTCAACCTTGTGTTTTGTATAGTGTTTGTTTGGTCTTCGTCCCCGTGCCTTTACACGGCACGCTGTGATTTGGCTAAATAAAAACCCCTATTACGCATTCCTGCGCCTGTCTCCCAACCATTTATGCCATCGTGACAGCCTGGGAAACTGGTCCATAATGTACAACACAACATTTATCATATAAAGTTCTCACCTGAACGCCAACCCCAGGCACTCCTTGATTACCCTGTCAGAGATCAAAACACATTCTCAGAACAACAAAGATATGAAATGGACCATTCCAGTGCTGTAATACTAAGCTACTGTAGACCAAAAAATATCAACACTACTAAATGCATCAGCAATACCCCCACAGAGCTGGAACTAAGAATGAATGATACTGTAGGTCTATGACGGAAGAAGTTCTCACCTTTACCCCTGACGGACCTGGAGGTCCATTGGTACCGATCGGACCCTACAATTACAAAAGAGATAGCATCCGTATAAGTACAGCGCTGTGTGTGTGTGTGCACACGTGCATGTCGGATATTAAAATATCATACTTACAGTTGGCCCTCTAATTCCAGGTTCTCCAGGGTTTCCCTGCAAACAAGAGATAAGAGCATGCTGGATTCACATGCCCAAGACATAACACACACACAGAGAACACATGCATGATACGACACACAAACACAGCAAATTCTCCAGTGTTAAATCAACACTGAAAGTGTTAAATTAACACACTGCTTAGTGTAAAGCCTTATTTTCATTTTTCCCAGAGTGCCTTGCCTTTCTGGTGAATTGTAGAGTTATCACCCATGACTGCATTTGTTAGTGACAGAGATATGGTTGTTGCAGAATTATTATTTTGTCCTGTTGCCTTCACCAAGTGAGATCCTAAGCAAGTATGTCATCATTAAAATTAAATTACTCACACAATAAGGCCTTATTTCGAGGGCTTTGTTCACCCTAATATAGTGGCCTGAAACCCATGGTTTTCAGGCATGCAAGTCACATTGTGCTGGCTTGCAAAGTGAAGTGTAATTCCTATAGGAATCCAGCCAGAGTGGGGATACCCAACAATTAAAAATTTTATTCACCCCGCCCTAACCTGCATTCAGAATGAATGCCTGTTGGGAAGTCAAAAATATTGGACTACCTAAACCATATAAACTGGAACAACCATTTCAGTAACGGGTGCAATAAGTCCAATTAACAGATTGGATTACTTTAGATTTGTTTATATTTCAGTAGCATAAGATTAATTCATCGATGCAAAATCATAGATATTGAAACAAACTATTCTAAAAAGCAACCTGCAATAGAGCATGCTGGGATATATGATAATGATGGGTGTGGTTTTGTTTTAACACTGGTTATTAACACCAATACTGGGGTTATTTTACACCAATGAGTGTTAATTTAACAATTGAATCAACACTAGAAATGTTACACTGAAAAATCAACACAAGGTAACACTGGCCAATTTGCTGTGCATACACACAGCATATTGTACATACATGTAGGCTTTGTACAGACATACTTGCCTAGTTAAATAAAGGTTAAAAATAAAAAATAAATAGAAAAATACACATTTCATACATGAACATCAAAGAAAAAGTGTTCACACACAAACAAATACACAACTGCATACACACACAATACACAAAGACACACACATAGTATACAATGTACAAACAGTGCTTTGGGAGGGCTGAGAAGCAGACAACAGAGCAGGTGAAGCCACATGCACAGAAAGCTAGCACAAAACGCACAGATAGCTATGACACTAAGCAAAATGCATCTGTTACAATTCTGACGGGGCAGGTAATCCATCTCAGTATTCACAACCCTACTGTGTCCAATTGATCTTGGTTAGTGTATGTGGCATATGTGTTACAAACGTGTGGTGTTTAATACATAAAACATTCCAGCCATCAGTGGTACTCTGGGAACAGGTGGTTCAGATTAATATTTCATGAGTTTCCTATCAAGGCCCAACTCTAGTCTCAGACCCCTGGGAGATGGGCCCTAATACAAATTAAAGAAAATGAAAGTGGAGACATGAATGCAGAGGATGGCGCGGTGGAGGACTCTGTGACTGTGTGTGCATGTTGATACTGATGACACTAGCGTCCCATGACAATACTCCCCTCTCTCCAAACCCCTCTGCTGCAGTTTGGGTCGTGCTTGTACCTGTTACGTTCATGTTTTAAGTATCCCTATACTTCTGTTATTACGGGGCTATCACTGAGTCAAGAGTGCGCCTGCGCATGAAAGGAGTTCGTTGATGGACCTGGCCTTGAGTGTAATGGCTACTTGTAGTGTGTTCATATAGTATAGTAAACTTTGTTAAACTGGAACCTTGTCGTTGTGTCATTTCGAGTTAACATTGGTAGCAGAGGATGGCTAATAACTACAATGTGCCACCTCGCTTCGACGAGAAGAGGTCCTACGAAAGTTGGAAAAATGAACTGGGAATCTGGACACGCGTTACTAATCTGGACGCGAAAAAGCAAGCACTTGCGGTGGTATTATCGCTCGAGGGAAGAGCGAGAGATACAGCACTGGAAATATCCGTTGAGGATTTGAACAAGGATGACGGTATGGGAACTTTGATCACAGCACTGGATTCTGTATTTCTTAAAGAAGAGAAAGACCGTGCCTACGAGGCATATTCAAACTTTGACAGTGTTACGAGAGATATTTTGGTTGCAATGACGGACTATATCATTGATTTCGAACAGAGGTACAATAGAATGCGCAAGTACGACATGGTTCTCCCAGATGCAGTGTTAGCGTTCAAGTTACTAGATACTGCCCGTCTAGATGGTAGGGAGAAACAGTTGGCTTTGACTGCTTGTTCTGTGCTGACTTTTGCAAATATGAAGTCGGCACTCAAAAGAATATTTGGTGAAAAGACGTCTGTCGCGCCAATAACAGATGGAATGCAAGTGAGTGACGCAGCATATTACACAGAGCAGCCAGAAAAGGCGCCAAAAAGTCACGTTCTCAAGACTCTTCTCACCAGAAGAGGGCGCCATTTCCCGGCACAAATCCACTGGACAAATATGGAAGGAAATCGAAATGTGCTATTTGTCAAAGCACTTACCATTGGGTTAAAGACTGTCCTCATAAAAATGAACAAGTTTAACTAACAGAGGAAAATGTAAACACAGAGGTAGAGCAGTGTAACATTACACTGTTTTCAAATGAATCTGATACTGAGATTTTTATAGTTGAATCCTTAGGATCTGCTGTGATTGATACTGCATGCACACGGACAGTGTGTGGTGAAAAATGGCTTGATAGCTATGTCAGTGAACTAAATATGAAGGAAGTACAAAATATGATTGACACACCAAGCAACAGAGCTTTCAAATTTGGAGATGGGAGAATTGTCCATTCTACCAAGAGAGTTAAGATACCAGCAAAAATTGGTCAGACTAAGTGTCACATTGAAACAGAGGTGGTCCCTACAGATATCCCCTTACTATTAAGCAAAGCTTCACTCAAGAAGGCAGGGGCTGTACTAGACATAAAAAATGACAAGGCAGTGATGTTTAAACAACCAGTGACTCTTGAACTTACTACCTCAGGCCACTATTGTGTAAACATTTTGGACAAAGACATCACACAGAGTCCATGCAAAAATGAGATTCTGACTGACACGAAGCACATGGAGATTCTGACAGTCACAGAGAACATGAACACAAAAGAAAAACACAAAGTATTGTTAAAGCTTCACAAACAGTTTGGACATGCTACAGTTGACAGACTTCAGAAGTTACTCAGGAGTGCAGGGAATAATGATGATGAGAGTATTTCCATTCTACAGCAGATAGTTAAGAATTGTGAGACATGTCAAAAATACAGCAAACCTAAGCCCAGACCAGCTGTTGGTTTGCCACTGGCTTCCATGTACAATGAAACAGTGGCTGTAGATCTACATGAGTTAGGACCAAGTGTGTGGTACCTTCACATAATCGACCAATTCACACGCTTTAGTGCTGGAAGCATTGTGAATACAAAGAAACCCAGTGAAATCGTCAAGCACTTCATTAATTCCTGGATATGTGTGCATGGCCCGCCACAGAAATTGTACAGTGACAAAGGAGGAGAATTCAATAATAATGAAATAAGAGAAATGGCAGAGAACTTCAACATGGAAGTAAAGACAACTGCTGCATACAGTCCATGGAGCAATGGACTTCTGGAGAGACACAATCAAACACTCACAGAGATCATGCTGAAAGTGAAGCAAGACAATGGATGTGACTGGAACACAGCCCTAGATTGGGCTTTGATGGCAAAAAACTCAATGCACAATGTTCATGGTTACAGCCCATATCAACTAGTGTTCGGGCAGAACCCTAATCTTCCCTCAGTACTGGTTGACAAGCCACCAGCACTAGAAGGGACCAGTGTGAGTGCATGGGTGGGACAGCACCTTTCAGCACTACATGCAGCGAGAAAAGCATTCACTGAAGCAGAGTGCTCAGAAAGAATTCGCAGGACTCTGCGGAAACAGCTTCGACCCACCGATGAGAAGTACGAGACTGGAAACAGAGTGTACTACAAACAAGTTAACTGTCAAGAGTGGAAAGGACCGGGAGTAGTCATTGGCCAAGATGGTGTGGTGATATTTGTGAGACACGGAGGCATCTTTGTCAGGGTGCATCACTCAAGATTGCGGAAAGTAAATGATCAACAAGATAGAGGGGCTGTTGCTGAGAATCAGTCTCCTAATGAAAATGACAAAAAGGACACAGTAACAGACACAAACCTACCAGATGTCGCATCCAATGATATGGACACTGAAACTGACACAGGAAATGGAGCAGAGACCTTCAACCATGCCGCAGGTAATACTGTTGAGCGTTCAAATGAGGAAAACATTCAACAACAGGCACATGTGTTAAGAGAACATGGTTGTTCCAATCTGAAAACTGGACAAACTGTTAAATACATGGACAGAGAAAGTGGTATTCCACACACAGCAACCGTCATTGGACGAGCAGGAAAAGCCAAAGGTAAACACCAGAACTGGTACAACTTGCAGTACTCTGAACCAGCTACACTTTCTGGTACAACAGGGTCAGCTGACCTGTCACTTGTAGATAATCTCAGAATTGAACCAATGGAAAATCGAGAAAAACAGAATGACATTCAAAATGATGATGTACTTGAAACAAAGGACGTGTCATTTGACTCAGCTAAGCTAGATGAGCTCAGTAATTGGAGAAAAAATGGAGTGTTTGAGGAAGTCAAAGACATTGGTCAAAAATGTGTCTCAACAAGGTGGGTGTGTATCCTTAAAGAATCCTTAACTGGAATAGTGCCTAAAGCACGTCTAGTGGCTAGAGGTTTTGAGGAGCTGGCTGCTAAAGAACTCCCAAAAGACTCACCAACATGCGCCTCAGAGTCACTCAGATTGCTGATGTCAGTGATCTGCCCGAAAAAATGGAAACTTAATTCCATAGACATCAAATCTGAATTTTTGCAGGGAACAGAGCTGTCAAGGGACATTCACATCCGACCTCCGCCCGAAGCTAAAAGCGAAGGAACACTGTGGAAACTAAAAAAGTGTGTGTATGGACTGGCAGATGCATCACTCTACTGGTACAACAAAGTCAAGGCAACAATGCTGAATACAGGTGGAAAAATGTCACAAGTGGACCCTGCAGTCTTCTATTGGCTTGATCAAGACTGCAATGTGACTGGAGTACTTGCCTGTCATGTTCATGACTTTATCTGGGGTGGCTCACAGACCTTTGCTACAACTGTGATTCCAAACCTCAAAGCTGTTTTCCAGGTCGGCCGTGAAGAGCATGATAATTTTTGTTATGTTGGCATAGAGTTTATTACAGTTGATGGAACAATACTGATGCAACAGGAGAGCTATATCAAGAATCTTCAACCCATCCACATGGATTCTTCAAGAGCCGTACAAAGGAATTCCCCTCTATGTGGAATTGAAGCTGATCAATTGAGGTCGAAGATAGGTCAAATTCTATGGGTTGCTAGACAGAGTAGACCTGATGTAATGTTTGATGTTTGCAACTTGGCATCTAACACAAAACACGCCACTGTACAAACCATTCATGAGGCAAACAAAGTTGTTCGTAAACTGAAATCACAACAAGTGACTTTAAAGTTTCAACATGTTGGAAAAGATGACTCTTTGAAACTAGTTGTCTTCAGTGATGCTTCGCTAGGGAACCTTACAGATGGAGGCACACAAGGTGGACATCTAATCGTGTTAATGGGTGAAGGAGGAAGATTCTCACCTATCTGTTGGCAGTCAAAAAGGATCAGAAGGGTTGTCCGAAGCACACTTGCTGGAGAAACACTTGCTCTTGCGGATGGAATTGACAATGCGATCTTTCTTGCAACTCTGTTCTCAGAGCTTACCACTGGTGAGACAAAACGGCACATTCTACCTGTAGTTTGTGTCACTGACAACTACTCATTAGTTGATGCTGTGAAGTCAACCAAGTCTGTCACAGAGAAAAGATTTCGTCTTGAGATTAGCAGCATCAAGGAACTTATTCAAGCACAGAGAATCCAGAGGATTCTGTGGTCGACCACAAAGGAACAGCTTGCTGACTGTCTGACTAAAAAAGGAGCATCCAGTCTTGTGCTCCTACAGGCTCTCAGTAATGGAAAGTGGCAGCTTGAGTAATACAAATAAAAACTGTCACACAACCCATTTGAAATGGGGATCTTGAATAATACTTGGACCTTTAATTATGTTGTTGATGTTTTATTTGTCTTTAAAGAAAAGGGGGAGATTGTTACGTTCATGTTTTAAGTATCCCTATACTTCTGTTATTACGGGGCTATCACTGAGTCAAGAGTGCGCCTGCGCATGAAAGGAGTTCGTTGATGGACCTGGCCTTGAGTGTAATGGCTACTTGTAGTGTGTTCATATAGTATAGTAAACTTTGTTAAACTGGAACCTTGTCGTTGTGTCATTTCGAGTTAACAGTACCCCTCCACCCGAATCATGTACCCCCCCAGCCCCCATTTCCCTGGTCACAAGCATGCCAGCCAGCAGCACAGAAAACCTACCGGTCTGCCCAGCACTCCGGGGAACCCAGGCAGGCCCTAGAGTCAGAGAGGGAGGAGAGGAAGAAGGAGAGGGGGAGAAGAAGAAAAGAAATAGTAGGATAGTAGGACACAAGGGTAATTGGAAGTGTTGAAAAGAGAGGGAGGGACAGAAAGGGTGTAAAATAGATCAAAATTAGACAGATTGAAGGGGGGAGGTAAGAAGAAAATGGAGGTGTTGTTAGAAGCAGAGCTGCAAAAGGTTACAGTCTAAAGGTTCTACGTAGCCTCAGCCCAAAGGAAACAGATATATCAGCTCCATCAGCGGCCTAGCACTGGCAGCCAATCCACAGGCTTTCCTACGCAGGGCCAGCCCTAAAGGAGGCTGCATGGCTGGGTTACTGTTACTCACTGAACGGCCTTGAGGACCTGCTGGCCCTTGTGGACCCTGCTTCGAAACATTGTGGGATGAAACAAGAAGCGTGAGTTATCTTATCATCTCATCTCTCCCCCTCCACACCTCCAAATCTCTTTCTTCTTCTACCCATCTCTATCCTCCTCATGTTATGACTACTAGGGCCCTGAGTTCTTACAGACCAGGAGAAACTCTGGGCCCTAGTTAGTCATGGCTGATTACACAACAACATCAATGCTTCAGATACTCACCTACTGTATGGTTGGACATGTTATGATCACTGGAACTCAAACACAACATTATCTGCTTAACTATATACTGTAGTGCAGCCATTCTATTGAAGACCTGAAAACTGTGTAACTCCAGTTTGTCCTTTGATGTCTGGGATCTGTCTCCTGGAAGCTGTCTCTTTGAAAACAGATGAGTGCACAGTACGCACCTGCATAATGCATCCATGCAGTCATATCTAATATCATATATCAACAAAGAAGCACCACAGTATATCACTGTATAATTGTATGGTTATTGATATCAATTAAAATAAAAGCCTGATACAGACTTTATCTGAAAATGTATTAGGTAGGCTAGCTACAGTAACCTTACCATACGATTACAATATTATCATTATTTTAATCTTCCCTTCAACCCCACCCCTCCTCCTCTCACCGGCTTCCCATCCTGTCCCGGTTTGCCAGGTTCTCCTGCTGCCCCCTGAAATAAATCAAAACACAACCTGGTTACTACTAGCTACGACTACAACACTGTCTTCACAACCTCCTCTGCACCATAATCACACAATGATGAGGGTAATACAACCTGGTATCAGGTAGTGCCAACTGTTAACCCATATGGTTAGAGCCAGTCACATCTCCTCTCACAGCGTAGCACAGAGGTGTCAAAGTCCTTTTCACCAAGGGGTGCACATTGAATCAGATGGCGGGCCAGAAATGGCCCCCGGGCTGCATGTTTAACACCTCAGTTGTAGATGAGATGAGGGATAGCCACTTATTGTAAAGCACACAGTCACCTGAAAACCATTGCGTCCCTGTTCTCCAGATGGACCCCGATCACCTTTATCTCCACGGAGCCCTGCAATACCCTGTAACACACACACACACACACACACACACACACACACACACACACACACACACACACACACACACACACACACACACACACACACACAGCTGATTAAACACAGGGACCCACATCAGGCTGCATGATGAAGTACTGTAATATTTTGAGTGAGGTGTTCTGACCCTGTCGCCTTTGGATCCCTGTGGCCCTGAGGCACCAGGCTCTCCCTTCGGTCCTGTGACCCCAGGGAGGCCCCTTGCTCCGGGGAGTCCAGCTTCACCCGCTACTGCAGCAGCACCCTTAAACACACACACACCCCAATAAACACACTGCACCCAGTAACCTCTGGATAAACTATGATATGTTTACTGTATTGACGACTTATTAGAAAAGTAGTCTGTACAGGTCACCTTTGGTCCAGGAGGTCCCACTGAGCCACCTAGACCGTTTTTCCCCTGGAGATGAGAACAGTCATGCTCTGGTCAACATACATACAGTATATACAGTACATTAAATTATGATTATTGTGGTGATGAATATACTCACAGCCTCTCCTTTGTCACCCTTCTCTCCTCTCTCCCCCTGGAAGTCAAAGTGGTATCACATGACACATCTCTAATCCACATGATCTTCCTCTTTTTTATTTCCTCCTTTCATATTCCTCTCCCTCTCTCTCTCCTTAAACCACTCCTTCCTCCACCTCACCTTATCTCCAGGTCGTCCAGCCTCTCCCAGTTCTCCGGCTCTCCCTGGTACTCCAGGTATTCCAGGTTTTCCTGGCTCTCCAGCCTGTCCCGTGGGTCCCACTGGGCCCTTCTCTCCAATGGCCCTCCCTGTGGGTCCTGTGGCCCCTACAGGCCCCCGTTCCCCCTGCTCTCCCTTCACACCCCTCTCCCCAGACAGCCCGCGGGCACCCTGACATGGAAATGAGTAAAGACATTACTTACACATACTGTTCTAGAAATCATAATTGTTTTCAAAATCCATGCAGTCATACAGAGAATCACTTTTAGAGTAAGCAGAGAGTTATGCATTACATCATGGGTTAAATAAACACACTAACACCATGTTTTAGTTCACTCTACTACACCATTTGCGTGGAGTCTTGATATAATCTCTTTGTTCCCCACACTGCTCCCAAATTGGGGACCGCTCACTCACATCTATCCCTGCTGGTCCTCTCTGCCCGGTCTCTCCCTTGTCTCCTCTCTGGCCCTTCTCAGCCTTCTCCAGCACACTCTTGCCCGGCACATTGCTGTTATCCACAAGCACCTTCAGGTCCTGCATCTACAGACAGGACAGTACAGGGAAAGAAAGGTCGTATTCATCAGGCACCAAACGAAAGGAAGCAAACTGAAACAGGAGGGGTCTACTTGGACTTCGTTTCAAGTTGAAATAAACGTTTCAACACTTTGATACGGTGTGTCCTAATGAATAGAACCCAGGCTTGGTCAAAGGGAAGGAGACTCATATACAGCACAGCTATGCCTTAATGTCACATCATTGCAGACATTTAATATCCACTTACCTCAATGCCAAGGTTAGAGAGGGCCTTCTGCACATCCTGACGGGAAAGAGGCACAAACAGTGTCAAGGAGGAGTGAATACAGTACATGGTCATGCCTTTATCAGTCACATGCTGGGGTTATTCTCCTTTCTTGAATGCGTATTTTCTTACCACTGCTGTTCCAGGCCTGCCCGGTTGCCCGTCCTCTCCTGGGTCACCCTGTCAATAACATCTCACATCAGTAATACTAAAGATGCACTAACACACACTCAGGAAACAGCATGTGTGCACATTCATATGCCAGACACACACACACACACACACTTACCCTTTCACCTTTACTGCCCACTGCTCCTCTCTCCCCCTGAAATACGAGAGTGAATGGGTCAGAGATCAGACTGAAGGACAGATGGATGGACAGGGCTGGAGCAGACTGACTGACCATAGAAATAAATAATAGTAAATGATCTCTATGAAAATGACTTACTCTAGATCCTACGGTCCCTGGGATTCCAGGCACACCCTGAGAGACACAGAGAGATGGGCATCAGAAACAGAGTGCGTTAGAAATGTACTTAAGACAAACACACAGTACTGCTACATCAGGCTATGCTATACTGCACGGCTCATATCCAACATAGTAACTTACTGGGGTTCCTGGAGGCCCCTGAGGGCCAGGGATAGATGGTGTTGGAGCTCCCTTCGCATAGACCACCTGAGAGAGAAGAGAGGGGAGAGAGAGATAACTGTATAATCAGAGCACCAAGTGACACACACATTCTAGGAAGCAGAGCCATATGACTGTTCTGTACCTGTCCTGGAGGTCCGATGGTGCCAGGGACCCCTTGGGGCCCAGATAGACCAGTTGGCCCTGCAGGCCCGCCAAGGCCCCGGTCCCCCTTCAGCCCGTCACGGCCCTGAAACGCACACACACACACACAACAACTTCAGACCAGCACGGACACTCTATTCTATTCCTAAGGGGTCTGGCCTGAACTAGAAAGGAGGCAGATGTCCTAGATCATTTCTATGAATTTGGACATGAAACCAAAGCCTTGACATTCTATGCCCGTGCGGATCCCCTCGCAGAAGCGGCTGGCCCTCAAAGGCAGAGCTTGATCATTACCCACCGTTGCATTTATACAGCTGCTGCTTAGAGCGCTATTGATTCCACCGTGAAGGTAGGGTGTGATAGAAATATCAATGTCACAGGAGAGTACGCTTAATAAACACACACTAGGAGGAGGATTGATGGCGAGAAAGAAACGGAACAGGGATAATCGAGAGATGCTCAGGAGCCGAGGAGAGCAGGATCGATGAAGACGTAGGGAAAGAGGGAGCGAGAGGAAGAGAGAGACAGCAGGGGAGGAAAGAAAGGACATTGTACAAACATAGAAAGAGAGCGAGAGGGGAGAGATAAAGATACAGGGTAACAAGTTACTAACGTCTCTTCCAGAAACCCCAGCCTCTCCTTTGTCACCCTGTGAGGTAGAGAAACATCATTTTCATCACACCACTAAAGACAACAGTGACACTGCAAAGACATCAACTCCAAATGAACATAAACAGCACAGCAATGGGAGGAAACAGTGATGTTTACAGGTCAGTGGACCATAATCCATGAATAAAGTTATGTGAATTTAAATAGTTCTGAGTGCTGTAACCAACACTGACCTTTCTGCCATCTTCCCCTGGTACGCCATCCTCACCCTGCGAAAAACAACACAATAACACACTTACCATACTAACAACACTGAAATGCACATTTATAAAAGCTCACTGTGCTGTTGTATCAAGCAAAGCCTCTCAGTTAGATAGATAATGTATTGCAGAGGCTTTGGTTGATCATCCTATTTCCTCCTCACTTAACATTACAACAGATGGGTAGCTCCCCAAATGGCTCCCTAACCCTACATAATGCATTCATTTTGACCAGAGCCCTATGGGGCATGGTCAAAAGTAGTGCACTATATAGGGAATAGGGTGCCATTTGGAATGAACCCACAGTCAGCACAGCCACTCAGGTAGAATAAAAGCCCCAGAGTCACATCTGATCAGTGCACTTTAACCTGAGGATGTGACAAACATGTTTAATGGTAATTACACAGACAGAGACACATAGGACTAACTGGTGACGATAAAGCTCATAATGAATAGCACTGAATCGCATCCAATTCAAAATGTTTTCATCCAGTTTGTTATTAATCAGAGGTTTGATGTAGTGTGGTAATGCCCTGCAAGATGCTGTTAGAGGTCTGACTGATCCCTCACCATTTTCCCAGCAGCCCCTGGTTTTCCATCTTCTCCTGCTTTGCCCTGAAACACAACAATTAGGGTTATGAGACATCAATGAGACACGTGCTTTGGAAAGTGGAGCTTTGTGTGTGTGTGTGTGTGTGGGCAGGTGTCTGTGTGTGGGTGGGTGCATCATGCATGTATGTGTTTTTGTTTGTGTGGTTGACAGTGTTGGCAAACTCACAGGTGTGCCTGGATTTCCAGCGGGCCCAATAGGGCCTGAGAGGCCCTGTACACCTCTTAGTCCTGGCAGCCCCTGGTGAGACAGACAGACAGACAGAGTGGAGGGGTGAGGGCTGAAACCACACAGCAACACAGTGCCCTCTAGTGTTCAAACACAGTAAGTGACGGCTGGAATAAAATAAAATAAAAAAATATAGTATATAGGACAAACCCACATCACGACAAGAGAGACAACACAACATAAAGAGAGACCTAAGACAACAACACAGAATGGTAGCAACACATGACAAAAACACAGTAGCAACACAACATAGCAGCAGAAAATGGTAGCAGCTCAAAACATGGTACAAACATTATTGGGCACAGACAATAGCACAAAGGGCAAGAAGTCTGAGACAACAATACATCACGTGAAGCAGCCACAACTGTCAGTAAGTGTCCATGATTCAGTCTTTGAATGAAGAGATGGAGATAAATAAGCATCAACCAGTGGGTCTTGCGACAGGTATACAGAGATGACCAGTTAACAGAGGAGTATAGAGTGCAGTGATGTGTCCTATAAGGAGCATTGGTGGCAAATCTGATGGCCGAATGGTAAAGAACATCTAGCCGCTCAAGAGCACTCTTACCTGCCGATCTATAAATTATGTCTCCGTAATCTAGCATGGGTAGGGTGGTCATCTGAATCAGGGTTAGTTTGGCAGCTGGGGTGATGGAGAAGCGATTATGATAGAGGAAACCAAGTCTAGATTTAACCTTAGCCTGCAGCTTTGATATGTGCTGAGACAAAGAGTGTACCGTCTAGCCCTACTCCCAAGTACTTGTATGAGGTGACTACCTCAAGCTCTAAACCCTCAGAGGTAGTAATCACACTGGTGGGGAGGGGCATTCTTCTTACCAAATCACATGACCTTTGTTTTGGAGGTGTTCAGAAAAAGTTTAAGGGCAGAGAAAGCTTGTTGGACACTAACAAAGCTTTGTTGTAGAGCGTTTAAGAACAAAATCCGGGAAGGGGCCAGCTGAGTATAAGACTGCATATAAATGGATGAGAGAGCTTCCTACTGCCTGAGCTATGTTGTTGATGTAAATTGAGAAGAGCGTGGGGCCTAGGATCGAGTCTTGGGGTACTCCCTTGGTGACATACTCCTTAGCCGGCCCACAAGAATGGAATGGTCTACCGTATCAAAAGCTTTGGCCAAGTCAATAAAAACATTAATTACAATCAAGGACAATGGTGACATCATTTAGGACCTTTAAGGTTGCAGTGAACCATATGTTCTTTTGGGGTCCTTTCGCACCTCTCAGTGACTGCCTGTAGGGAGAAACTTTGTAGTGGGACAGGGGGAAAAGAGTGAGGAGCATTAGGGATAGTTCCGCATTAGAAGGGGTGGGAGATGAGGAAATGTTAGACGGGCAATGAGGCATGGCTGAGTCAAATACGAATCCAGACATAATGAAGTGGTGATTAAAGAGCTCAGTCATGTGCTCCTTGTCAGTAACAACCACATCATCAACATTAAGGGACATAGGCAGCTGTGAGGAGGAGGGTTTATTCTCCAGGTCTTTAACCGTTTTTCAGAACGTCTTGGGGTTAGATCCACAGAGAGAGAACTGCTCCTTAAAGTAACTAACTTTGGCCTTCTGGATAGCCTGAGTGCACTTATTTATCATTTGCCTGAACAAGAGCCAGTCTGCCAAATGAAATTCTTGAGGTGGAGTTACTCTGCCAGATCACGGTCGAACCTGGGCCTGAACCTGTTTTTAATTATAATTTTCTTTATGGGGGCGTGTTTCTTAACAATACCACTGAAAATACCAAAAAAGAAAGACCAAGCGTCTTCGACAGAGGTGATTCTATACCAATTTACAGAGGTCATGAAGGCTTGCTCATTAAAGTTTTTTAGCAAGCGTCTATGACAAGGCAGGACAGGTTGTTTCACTGAGCAGTCATTACGAACACAGGCTGTAAAACAGTGATCCCTAAGGTCAATACAGAAAACACCAGACTGATACCTATCAGGATTATTTGTGAGGATAACACCAAGGAGAGTAGCCTTTTCTAGGTGTTTGGAGTCATACCTTGTGGGATTGGTAATAATCCGAGAAAGATTTAGGGAGTCGCATTGCTTTAGGACTTGGTCAGGTGCTTTAAGCATATCCCAGTTTAGGTCACCTAGCAGGACAAATTCAGACTTAGTGTAAGGGGCCAGGAGAGATCTTAGGGCAGGTAGGGTACAGGCCCGGTGCTGATGGTGGGCGATAACACCCAGCAACAGTCAATAAAGAGCTATTTGAAAGTTTAATGCTTAAAAACAGGAAATCAAATTGATTGTAGACAGACTTGGTGGAGACAACCGAGCACTGAAGGTGTTCCTTGGTAAAGATTGCCACTCCACCTCCTTTGAAGATCTGTCTTGTCAAAAAAGGTTATAACCAGAAAGGTTAACATCAGTGTTCAAAACACTCTTTCTTAACCACGTTTCAGTAATGACCAACACATCTGGATTGGAGCTGTGAACCCACACTTTCAATTGATCAATTTTAGGTAATAAGCTTGAAGTGTCAACTTGCAGAAAACCCAGGCTTTTACGAGAGCAGAAATCGGTGAAACAGATACCAGAGCACAAGTCAGAATTGGGGCTAGCAACAGTAGATGGGCTAGGGTGTACATGCACATTTCCAGATATCATCAGCAGTAATACAATCAGGGCACGGCAGAGGACTGGGAGAACTCTGCAGTGTTGATTTTGTATGACATTTGGATGTGCATCAGATGGCAACAAGATAATATTGTACAGCAATTTCATCAGGTAACATGAATACAAAGCAGGCGAGAGGTAGTTAGAATACGATGGGAGGCCAAGAGCCTGTGTAACCAATAGAGTCAGAGTCCAGAGCGTAGGAACAAACATAGTCTGTCACCCGGTTGGATAAACAAGCAAGTTCATAGTCAACAAAGCACGCAGGAGTCATGAGGCAAATAGCATAAAGCACAAGAAAAAAACAACTTGGAGCTAGCCATTGTAAGTTCAGAAAGTCACTCGCCCCAACAAGATAACTTGAGAGAGTTGCTCTCTATGCGTCAAATCAAATCAAATGTTATTTGTCGCATGGGCCGAATACAACAGGTCAACAGACCTTACTGTGAAATGCTTATTTACAAGCCCTTAACCAACAATGAAAATAGTCCAGGTAGCCATTTGATTAGCTGTTCAGGAGTCTTTTGGCTTGGTTAAGAAGAAGGAAAAAAAGCTGTTAAGAAGAAAAAAGCTGGTAAGAAGCCTCTTGGACCAAGACTTGGCGCTCCGGTATCGCTTGCCGTGCGGTAGCAGAGAGAACATTCTATGACTAGGGTGGCCGGAGTCTTTGGCAATTTTTAGGGCCTTCCTCTGATACCACTTGGTATAGAGGTCCTGGATGGCAGGAAGCTTGGCCCCAGTGATGTACTGGGCCGTACACACTACCCTCAGTAGTGCCTTGCGGTCGGAGGCCGAGCAATTGCCATACCAGGTGGTGATGCAACCAGTCAGGACGCTCTCGGTGGTGCTGCTGTATAACTTTTTGAGGACCCATGCCAAATCTTTTCAGTCTCCTGAGGGGGAATAAGCGTTGTCATGCCCTCTTTACGACTGTCTTGGTGTGTTTGGACCATGATAGTTCGTTGGTGATGTGAACACCAAGGAATTTGATGCTCTCAACCTGCTCAACTACAGCCCCGTCGATGAGAATGGGGGTGTGCTCGGCCCTCCTTTTCCTGTAGTCCACGATCATCTCCTTTGTCTTGATCACGTTGAGGGAGAGGTTGTTATCCTGGCACCACATGGCCAGGTCTCTGACCTCCTACCTTTAGGCTGTCTCATTGTTGTCGGTGATCAGGCCTACCACTGTTGTGTCGTCAGCAAACAATGTTGGTGTTGGTGTTGGAGTCGTGCTTGGCCATGCCGTCATGGGTGAACAGGGAGTACAGGATTACCCACTCTCCGTCAGATCGTTACAAGGCACCTCGACCTACATCCCCGATATCTCCATCTCTTCTTCAAGCGAATTACGGTGATTTGGGCCTTGTCCAGTGTCTGAAGTAAATCCTTTGCATCTGACTTGTTAAAGAAAAAATCTTTGTCCAGTACAAGGTGAGTAATCGCTGTCCTGATATCCAGAAGCTCTTTTTGGTCATAAGAAACGGTGGCAGAAACATTATGTACAAAATAAGTTACAAATAACGTAGAAAAACACACACAATAGCACAATTGGTTAGGAGCCCGTAAAACAGCAGCCATCTCCTCCGGGCGACATTGATACCAGTAGGCTATAAAAGTATGAGATAAAATAAATAAATAAATAGTAGGCCTATACTAGTTAATTAAAGCATTTCTGAGTAAGCTCACATAATAACCTTCACAAGTTAATTAGCCTACCTAAAACTCAGATCAGTCCAAAGTCTGCGGTGTGTGTGTAAGTGCGTGTGTGCTGGAGGCGAGCGAAAGCTCAGGACAGAGGGGGGGAGTGTGGCAGGGGGTACCTGTACCAGACAGGGGGAGATGGTGAACAGATCACCAGGTGGAATCCAAGCAGCAGTGCAGCAGGCAACGGGAGTAGGTGTCAAACCCGCTTGGGAGAAGCTTTTTTCAGGAGGCAGATTCCTTGTAAACAATCCCAGCTAGCTAGCTTGCGTAGCTAGCAAGTCTCTGTCCACCGTTTTTATTTTTATTTATTTTTTACATGCAAAGGGAGAGCATCCTCCACCACATTTACAGTATACTGAACAAAAATATAAACATGCCACAATTTAAGATTTTACTGAGGTACAGACTTCATAACAGTGTGTTATGTGAATGTATTTTAATGTTTAAAAAAATGTATAAACTGCCTTAATTTTGCTGGACCCCAAGGCAGCAGCTAATGGAGATCCATAATAAATACAAATAAGGAAATCAGTCAATTCAAATAAATTCATTAGGCCCTAATCTATGGATTTAACGCGACTGGGAATACAGATATGCATCTGCTGGTCATAGATACCTTAAAAAAAAGGTAGGGTCGTGGATCAGAAACCAGTCAGTATTTGGTGTGACCACCATTTTCCTCATGCAGCGCGACACATCTCCCTCGTATAGAGTTGATCAGGCTGTTGATTGTAGCCTGTCGAACGTTGTCCCACTCCTTTTCAATGGCTGTTCGAAGTTGCTGGTTATTGGCGGGAACTGGAACATGCTGTCGTTCACGTCGATCCAGAGCATCCCAAACATGTGCAGCCATGGAAGAACTGGGACATTTTCAGCTTCCAGGAATTGTGTACAGATCCTTGAGACATGGGGGCGTGCAGTATCATGCTGAAACATGAGGTGATGGCGGCGGATGAATGGCACGACAATGGGCCTCAGGATCTCGTCACGGAGCATTCAAATTGCCATCGATAAAATGCAATTGTGTTCGTTGTCTGTAGTTTATGCCTGCCCATACCATAACCTCACCACCACCATGGGCACTCCGTTCACAAAATTGACATCAGCAAACAGCTCGCTCACACGACGCCATACACGCTGTCTGCTATCTGCTCGGTACTAGAGGCCGACTGATTAATCGGAATGGCCGATTAATTAGGGCCGATTTCAAGTTTTCATAACAATTGGAAATCGGTAATTCTGGACGCTGATTTTGCCGTTTTTTTTTTTACCCCTTTATTTAACTAGGGAAGTCAGTTAAGAACACATTCTTATTTTAAATGACGGCCTAGGAACGGTGGGTTAACTGCCTTGGTCAGGGGCAGAACGACAGATTTTTACCTTGTCAGCTCAGGGATTCAATCTTGCAACCTTACGGTTAACTAGTCCAACGCTCTAACCACCTGCCTCACGAGGAGCCCGCCTGTTACGCGAATGCAGTAAGAAGCCAAGGTAAGTTGCTAGCTAGCATTAAACTTATCTTATAAAAAACAATCAATCAATCAATCAATCATAATCACTAGTTATAACTACACATGGTTGATGATATTACTAGTTTATCTAGCGTGTCCTGCGTTGCATATAATCGATGCAGTGCACATTCGCGAAAAAGGACTGTCGTTGCTCCAACGTGTACCTAACCATAAACATCAATGCCTTTCTTAAAATCAATACACAGAAGTATATATTTTTAAACCTGCATATTTAGCTAAAATAAATCCAGGTTAGCAGGCAATATTAACCAGGTGAAATTGTGTCATTTCTCTTGCGTTCATTGCACGCAGAGTCAGGGTATATGCAACAGTTTGGACCGCCTGGCTCATTGCGAACTAATTTGCCAGAATTTTACGTAATTATGACATAACATTGAAGGTTGTGCAATGTAACAGGAATATTTAGACTGATGGATGCCACCCATTAGATAAAATACGGAACGGTTCCGTATTTCACTGAAAGAATAAATGTTTTGTTTCCGGATTTGACCATATTAATGACCTAAGGCTCGTATTTCTGTGTGTTATTATGTTATAATTAAGTCTATGATTTGATAGAGCAGTCTGACTGAGCGATGGTGGGCACCAGCAGGCTCGTAAGCATTCATTCAAACAGCACTTTCGTGCGTTTTGCCAGCAGCTCTGCTGTTTATGAATTCAAGCCTATCAACTCCCGAGATTAGGCTGGTGTAACCGATGTGAAATGGCTAGCTAGTTAGCGGGGTGCGCGCTAATAGCGTTTCAAATGTCACTCGCTCTGAGACTTGGAGTAGTTGTTCCCCTTGCTCTGCATGGGTAACGCTGCTTCGAGGCTGGCTGTTGTTGATGTGTTCCTGGTTCGAGCCCAGGTAGCGGCGAGGAGAGGGACGGAAGCTATACTGTTATACTGGCAATACTAAAGTGCCTATAAGAACATCCAATAGTCAAAGGTATATGAAATACAAATCGTATAGAGAGAAATAGTCCTATAATTCCTATAATAACTACAACCTAAAACTTCTTACCTGGGAATATTCAAGACTCATGTTAAAAGGAACCACCAGCTTTCATATGTTCTCATGTTCTGAGCAAGGAACTTAAACGTTAGCTTTCTTACATGGCACATATTGCACTTTTACTTTCTTCTCCAACACTTTGTTTTTGCATTATTTAAACCAAATTGAACATGTTTTATTTATTTGAGGCTAAATTGATTTTATTGATGTATTATATTAAGTTAAAATAAGTGTTCATTCAGTATTGTTGTAATTGTCATTAAAACAAATACTTATTTTTTATTTTTATTTTTTTAATCGTCCGATTAATCGGTATCGGCTTTTTTGGTCCTCCAATAATCGGTATCGGCGTTGAAAAATCATAATCGGTCGACCTCTACTCGGTACAGTTGAAAGCGGGATTCATCCATGAAGGGCACACTCCTACAGGGTGCCAGTGGCCATCGAAGGTGAGCATTGGCCCACTGAAGTCGGTTACGACGCCAAACTGCAGTCAGGTCAAGACCCTGGTGAGGACGACGGACACGCAGATGAGTTTCCCTGAAATGGTTTCTGACAGTTTGTGCAGAAATTCTTTGTTTGTGCAAACCCACAGTTTCATCTGCTGTCTGGGTGGCTGGTCTCAGACGGTCCTGCAGGTGAAGAAACCGGATGTGGAGGTCCTGGGCTGGCATGGTTACACATAGTCTGCGGTTGTGAGGCCGGTTGGATGTACTGCCAAATTCTCTAAAACGATGTTGGAGGCGGCTTATGGTAGAGAAATTAACATCAAATTATCTGGCAACAGCTCTGGTGGACATTCCAGAGGTCAGCATGCCAATTGCATGCTTCTTCAAAACTTGAGACATCAGTGGCATTGTGTTGTGTGACAAAACTGCACATTTTAGGGTGGCCTTTTATTGTCCCCAGCACAAGGTGCACCTGTGCAATGATCATGCTGTTTAATCAGCTTCTTGATATACCACACCTGTCAGGTAGATGGATTACCTTGGCAATGGAGAAAAGCTCACTAACAGGGATGTAAACAAATTTGTGCACAAAATTTAAGAGAAATACGCTTTTTGTGCATATGGAAAATTTCTGGGATCTTTTATTTCAGCTCATGAAACATGGGACCAACACTTTACATGTTGCATTCATATTCTTGTTCCATGTACATTGACATTTTAGTAATTTGGCAGATGTGATACTAGCCTGAAGCTGAATGCAAGAGGCAAAGCCAGAGGGTCGACTCCGCCCAAAATCTGTCCTCGCAGATAAAGCAGATTTGCTTAACGCTATAAGCAAGTGAGGTGTTTTTGTCTGGAGGGCAATGTGAAAGTGATGAATTTGTTTAAGATGAAAGTGAATTGCTATTTTGATAGCTGAGGCTTATTTGATTTCATAATGCTTTGGTTGTTACGAGTGTATTGATAAGTTTTCTACAAAGGATCACTGGCTAGAATGTTCCCACCTGCCTTTCACCTTTGCAGACATGTATTTCCATTGTTAAAGCGGCCAGTGGACCATCAATATAATAGATCATCTTTGCATGAAGTCCTTTCTCACTTCTTAATGGGACCTCTCCAAGGTTCAGATAAGACAAATGGTAACAGCTCCACTCACTGACTTTAACAGACTAATGAATGTACCAGAGAGCCACACAAGCCAGCAGAAGTGCAGCCCTCTGGGACTGGGGTTGTGCACCCCGAGTCTAGGGGTTGATTCTGGCCTGGGGAACAGTGGTACTCACATCTCTTCCTGGATCCCCTAGTTTCCCTGGGTCTCCCTGTAACACCAAGGGAAAAGGATTGAGAGACAACTAAAGACAGTAATGTTTATGTTATGTTCACAGTACCCTGAGAATCTACAGCTGTTGTAATGTCTGTATGACAGAGACAGAGGTACAGACCCTCAGGCCGGCCGCTCCTGGTGCCCCTGGTTTGCCATCCAGACCATTGCGTCCATCCAGCCCAGACGCACCTCTCTCTCCCTACAGAGAGGAGCACACATGATGCATAGAGTATGATCAGAATAAGGGCTGCACAGTGGTTGTATTGGACCTGGGAACATTTTGCACAAGAGGATAAAACTCTACTACTACTGTGGAAAGGCAATTCAGAGCTCCAGCGTCGTTACTCACAGTTAGTTCAATGTTTGAAAATGACTACGGTGAGATATTTTTTAGGATGCAGAGCATGTGTGTATACAGTAGTAAGTTGCATGTCTAAGGCTGTGGTGATGTTGTGAGCAGGCCCCACTGAGCTTCATCCCACTGGGAATCTGCAGACTGGTAAACAGGATCCGGTGGAATGAAGGACAGTGCAACCTGCCAATCACCAGCCAGTTTGGAGAACCATATCCTATCAGGATTTGTCAATTAGAAAATCTGCCTGTGTGAGAATGTGAGAAGTCACTGTAGCATGTGTTGTTCAGACCTTCTCTCCTGGGCCTCCTCTCTCTCCTGTGTCACCCTGGAGAAAAAGAAAGAAAGGGCAATGAGTGAAATAGAGAGAGGGGAAGAGAGAGGGATAGAGTGATTAGACAGACAGACAAACATAAGTGACAGACATACAGGCGGACAGGCAGACAGAAAGACAGACACACTTGACAGAAAGACAGACAGTGACTTACTCTCGACCCTGGAGGTCCACGCTGTCCCTCGAGACCCTACACAGACAAACAACAGAGCAGGTGAGACAGAGAGAAGACACAGGGTAAGAATTACACACACTACAGCACACAGACAGACAGACAGCCATCACAGGTCAGTATACTTCAGTAACCGCCGAAGCTTAGGCTTCTCAAGACACTAGATTTGGAAGGATAGCCCCGTAAGACTCTGCTTAAAGTTTAGAGGTAGTTTAGAGGCAGTGACCCATCAAGGGTACTTATCCATTGAAAAAGTGTCATCCTACAAATATCTAGGTATATGGTTGGATGACAAGTTGTCCTTTAAACCCAATTAGAAATTGGGTTTTTATTTTCGTAATAAGGCTTTCTTCCCCCTTATGGCTAGAAAGGAGCCGAGTGGCGCAGCGGTCTAAGGCACTGTATCTCAGCGCTAGAGGCATCACACATCACCGACCGTGGTTGGGAGTCCCATAGGGCGGCGTACAATTGGCCCAGTGTCGTCCGGGTTTGGCCGGGGTAGGCCGTCATTGTAAATAAGAATTTGTTCTTATCTGACTTACCTAGTTAAATAAAGGTTAGATAAGAGACAGAGACAGCAGTCTTACTCACCCGGAGCCCCGCAGCCCCTGAGGACCCTGCCTCGCCCTTCTGACCTTTGCCCCCATGCTCTCCCGGGTCACCAGCATCTCCCTAGACACAGGAAGTGACGTCGGACACTGGGAGGTTAGGTGGACTGGGAGAGAGAGCTGTGCTGTATACATACAAACATGTGTTCGTACAATGTTAGAAGTTTGTAAGGGACATCTACATACCTTTTCTCCTCTTTCTCCTTTAAGCTTTTGCTCTGTATCGCCCTGTAGAAGTTAGACACAGAGAGATGTAGGTAGCTATGTGGTTCTGATGGCTCATTCAGTTAGTACGGTGCTTGTAATACGATTTCTTTGGTATGATTCTCACAGGGGCCATATTTGTTGACTGAAAGTCACATTTAGCCTCTGCTAAATTAACATATTGTTAAAGAGTTATAATCTTATCAGGACTTACCACCTTCCCTGTAGGTCCTGGGGGGCCTTGAGCTCCCTATTGTGTCATAAACAACATACAGTTTTGTTACTTTTAGCAGATTGGAACTATTTTATCAGATTAGATAACAAACAGCATAACCTCTGACCTCAACTCCTTTCTCTCCTCTTGGTCCGAAAGGTCCTGGGCTGCCCTGTGGATGACACACCATACACATCACACCACACACACCAACTGTCACTACAGACAGACACCAACTGCTACTGTATTACTCACAGTAACCAACACAAATACTGACACATATAGAGTATCAGATCAATCTGGAAGAAGAGTGTCAGAAGTGCAGAAGTGTGTCACGTGAATTATTGACTGATTCATGGGTGTACAGAAGTGTCACGTCACAAACATGTGTCTCACATGTCTTCCATGCTCTCAATAACTATTACACAGAAGACACATACAGTATATCAGCTCAATCTGTCAGAGGAGTGTCACATTGTCACATAAACATGTGTCTCACATTTCGTCCGTGCTCTCCAGGGTCTCCCAGGTCTCCCTTCTCTCCTGCTCGTCCAGGCTGACCCGCAAGGCCCTGAGGACAGGGGATAAAACCCACACAGATTGTGCTTAGTTACCATGGCAGTCCTAAAAACATATTAGAAAAGAAAGGAAAAGCTGCACACTGATGGCTCCGATGCAAAACTGCATTTAATCAACGACAGCTAAGCGGTCTTCATCAGGGTTTCATCTGTCCTCAAAACATCCACTTCATATCATGTAGGTCATGGTTCATCAAATCAAATCAAATTGTATTGGTCACATACACGTGTTTAGCAGATGTTATTGCGAGTGTAGCGAAATGCTTATGCTTCTTGTTCCGACAGTGCAGCAATATCTAACAAGTAATATCTAACAATTTCACAACAAATACCTAATATACACAAATCTAAGTAAAGGAATAAGAATATATAAATATATGGATAAGCAATTTCACTGATTGATCATGACCTACATTAGTGATCAATCACCATATACAGTACACCAAGACGATTCTGAAAAGAAGGCATAAAGGGAGTTTTTTAAATGTTTTATAGTGCCCCCTCTCATTGAAGCCACGGAAATTCAAGGCCGACTGCGGTACTGCAGGCATTGTAAGCAGAAAACAGGATCCCCCATTATAGTGAATGGAAAAATGGCAATCTTCATGGTCAATCTTTGTGTAAATCTACACTGAACAAAAATATAAACCAACATGTAAAGTGTTAGTCCCATGTTTTATGAGCTGAAATAAAATATCCCAGACATTTTTCATACGCACAAAAAGCAAATTTCTCTCAAATGTTAATGAGCATTTCTTCTTTGCCAAGATAACCCATCCACCTGACATGTCAAGAAGCTTATTAAACAGCATGATCATTACACAGGTTCACCTTGTGTTGGGGACAATAAAAGGCCACTCTTAAATGTGCAGTTTAGTCACACAACACAATGCCACAGATGTCTCAAGTTTTAAGAGAGTGTGCAATTGGCATGCTGACTGCAGGAATGTCCACCAGAGCTGTTGCCAGAGAATTTAATGTTAATTTCTCTACCATAAGCCAGCTCCAACGTCCTTTTAGAGAATTTGTATGTCCAAATGGCCTCACAACCGCAGACCACATGTATGGCATCGTGTTGGCGAGCGGTTTGCTGATGTCGACGTTGTGAACAGAGTGCCCCATGGTGGTGGTGAGGTTATGGTATGGGCAGGCATAAACTACGGACAATGAACACAATTGCATTTTATCAATGGTAATTTGAATGCATAGATACCATGACGAGATCCTGAGGCCCATTGTAAGGCTCATTTTTTAATGGTATCTATGACCAAAAAATCATATCTGTATTCCCAGTCATGTGAAATCCATAGATTAGGGCCAAATTAATTTATTTCAATTTACTGATTTCCTTATATGAACTGTAACTCAGTAAAATCTTTGAAATTGTTGCATGTTGCATTTATATTTTTTTGAAAATCATGCATGGTACAAAAAATGGTATGTCCTTAAACCGAATCTTTTAAAATCAGACACAGAAAAAGATATAAGGATAATTTAGTTGCTCATGGCAGCCTGCAGTACACCGGTCGGCCTTCAACAATGAGAGGCGACAGCACTGAGCTAGCCTCCAACGTCCATTCCTGGAGTAGCTCAAACGGTGCATGTTATGTCTCCATGAGACGCCATCTTAACCGACTTCATTTGGCTTCAATATGCTATTGGAATAAATTGTGTCATGTGATCAATGGCTTTGTCCATTCATTTACACCATTCATTGGTTGTATGTGACACAGACATGTGACTACTCACCCTAAGTCCTCTCTCCCCTGCCTTCCCTGGGAGTCCAGACTCCCCCTGGTGGAGAGAGCGAGAACAAACGGAAAATTAGAGAGACCGATGGAGGAGAGGAAGAGGGGAAGGAGGAAGTGAGGAAGACATAGAAACAGATAAATGCTATGCTATTGTCTGCTATTGTCTCTAGTCTCCACCAATCCCCTGTCAGATGAGCAGAGGGTCTGAGGCCTGACTGAATCATGTGACAATAATACACATCTCTCACTCACCAATATTAATAAAGACAATGGGTGCCAGAGAGAGAGAAGTGGCATTCAAACATGGAACACTTTGAATGGAACTGATAGAATCAGATAAGGGAATAAGGGAGAGACAGAGAGAGAGTGAGCGAAAGAGAGATAGAGACAGAAACAGATCGCGAGAGCGAGCGAGCGAACTTTGGAACTTATGAGTGAAATGTTTACAGTAAATATATTAATAGTTTATTTCACATTTGTTTATTACCTATTTTACTTGCTTTGGCAATGTAAAAATATGTTTCCAATGCCAATAAAGACCTTAAATTGAAAGAGAGAGAGAGAGAGAGAGAGAGAGAGAGAAAGAGATATCATGGTTTGTCACAGGAAGGAAGAGCTGGAAGGAGAGATTGTTTCTTACGGGAGTGCCTTCATCGCCCTTGTCTCCTTTGGCTCCCTGTAAAACACAGTGATCCATAATTCAGTCCCATCACAGGGGGAGAACACCACACTGACCACAGTGACACAGTCAAAATACATCAAACTTTTAAAACTGAACCCCACAACATCACATAGGGCAATGGTAAGTATTCAGACCCCTTCCCCTTTTCCACATTTTTTTGCGTTACAGCCTTATTAAAAAATTGATTAAATAACATTTTTCCTCATCAATCAACACACAATACCCCATAATGACAACGCGAAAACAAGTTTGGAACACTCCTTAGCGCATTACTTAAAAATGAAAAACTGAAATACTTTATTTACATAAGTATTCAGACCCTTTGATATGAGACTCGAAATTGAGCTCAGGTGCATCCTGTTTTCAATTGATCATCCTTGAGATGTTTCTCCAACTTGATTTGAGTCCAGCTGTGGTAAATTCAATTGATTGGATATGATTTGGAAAGGCACACACCTGTCTATATAAGGTCCCACAGTTGACAATGCATGTCAGAGCAAAAACCAAGCCATGAGGTTGAAGGATATGACCGTAGAGCTCCAAGACAGGATTCTGACGAGACACAGATCTGGGGAAGGGTACCAAAAAATGTCTGCAACCTTGAAGGTCCCCAAGAACACAGTGGCCTCCATCATTCTTAAACGGAAGAAGTTTGGAACCACCAAGACTCTTCCTAGAGCTGGCCACCCGGCCAAACTGAGCAATTGGGAGAGCAGGGCCTTGGTCAGGGAGGTCATCAAGAACCTGATGGTCACTCTGACAGAGCTCCTGAGTTCCTCTGTGGAGATGGGAGAACCTTCCAGAAGGACAACCATCTCTGCAGCACTCCACCAATCAGGCCTTTATGGTAGAGTGGCCAGACAGAAGCCACTACTCAGTAAAAGGCACATGACAACCCGCTTGGAGTTTGCCAAAAGGAACCTAAAGGACTCTTAGACCATGAGAAACAAGATTCTCTGGTCTGATGAAACCAAGATTGAACTCTTCGGCCTGAATGCCAAGTGTCACGTCTGGAGGAAACCTGGCACCATCTCTATGGTGAAGCATGGTGGTGGCAGAATCATGCTGTGGGGATGTTTTTCAGCGGTAGGGACTGGGAGACTAGTCTGGATCGAGGGAATGAATGAACAGAGCAAAGTACAGATTGATCCTTGATGAAGAGCGCTCAGGACCTCAGACTGGGAGAAAAGGTTCACCTACCAACAGGACAACGACCCTAAACACACAGCCAAGACAACGCAGGAGTGGCTTTGGGACAAGTATTGGACTGTCCTTGAGTGGCCCAGCCAGAGCCCGGACTTGAACCCGATCGAACATCTCTGGAGAGACCTGAAAATAGCTGTCCAGCGACGCTCCCCATCCAACCTGACAGAGCTTGAGAGGATCTGCAGAGAAGAATGGGAGAAACTCCCCAAATACAGGTGTGCCAAGCTTGTAGTGTCATACCCAAGAAGACTTGAGGCTGTAATCGCTGCCAAAGGTGCTTCAACAAAGTACTGAGTTAAGGGTCTGAATACTTATGTAAATGTGATATTTCCGTTTTTTATTTGTCATAGATTTGCGCAAATTTCTAAAAAACTGTTTTTGCTTTGACATTATGGGGTATTGTGTGTAGATTGATGAGGGGAAAAAATGATTTCATCAATTTTAGAATAAGGTTGTAACGTAACAAAATGTGGGAAAAAAGTCAAGGGGGTTTGAATAATTCCCAAATGCACTGTATACAGAAAAGAGATTGCAGTAGACATGAAATAGACTTAGTAGTAGTAGTAGCAGTAGTATTGTTTGAGTATTATTCCAAAAAGTAGTTGTAGTAATAGTCATTAGTGTTGATGTACCTCTAGTGTCATCAGGGTATGAGGGGGAGAGAGATAGAAAGAAAGTCTTATATGACTGGTTAGGTCATCATTATATCATAACCTCCCGGGTGGCGCAGTGGTCTAGGGTACTGCATCGCAGTGCTAGCTGCGCCACCAGAGTCTCTGGGTTCGCGCCCAGGCTGGGCTGGGTTCGCGCCCAGGCTCTGTCGCAGCCGGCCGCTACCGGGAGGTCCGTGGGGCGACGCACAATTGGCATAGCGTCGTCCGGGTTAGGGAGGGTTTGGCCGGTAGGGATATCCTTGTCTCAGTATGTAAAATGTAATAAAAATGTATGCACTCTACTGTAAGTCGCTCTGGATAAGAGCGTCTGCTAAATGACTAAAATGTAAATGTAAAATGTAAATAACAATACTTACACAACAAAGAGGTCAGATTTAGACACACTGTATTAGTACAGTTATTAGTTGCACTGGAATGGCAGTATGAAATTCATTCCCTTTGTGGTACAGTCTTGAATAACATACTAATAGTTTAATTGTCACCAACCGGTCGATCGGGATCACCAAACATTTCTGTAAAAAACCCAACGATAAAGCCTTGCGTTCCTATTTTTTTTATTGTTTCACGCTGTTGGTGGTAGATGCACTTGATTCAGCAGCCCTAGCGCCAGGAAGGCAAATGTTCCCATTTTTAACCATTTCATGTAGAACTTCGCCTACCCTTGTCAGGCCCAGAGGGAAAATCAAGTGCACTTATAGGCCTACCGCTGGCCAATCAGATAACTCAGATTACCGTGTCTGCACAGTTTCCTTGCACTATAGACTGTAAAAAGAAGCCTCGAATAGATTTGAAAACCTTTAAAACCATGACTAGAGAGACTCAACGAATACAGCAAAGAGCTGCTGATTTTATGAGTAAGTTCATGTTTAATTTGTTTTTCAGCACTGCCGAAACTTTGACGCAAAAAAATGTTGCCTGCATCGATCCGTTAATACAGGACTAGTAAAGGCCCAGTGCACCACTTTGTTTGCCCGCACTAGTCAGCTATATTGGTCCGTTAATACAGGACTAGTAAAGGCCCAGTGCACTACTTTTGTAAGAATTTTAAAAATATATATATACAAAAATGTACATTCTGACTTTTCAGGGGGTGCTGCAGCAACCTCAGCATCCCTACTTCCCGTGGCTATGTTTAAGTTGTTATTATTGGCAGCTTGTGTCTTTTTTTATATCAAGGAATATTTCACTTTCTCTGGTCATAGGGGTAACAACATGAATTGGTGCATAAAGCAGAAATAATGCAGTGTGACTTAAGTTTTGCCATCAGCTAAAAGTCTGTCCTTTTTCTCATGGAGGAAGGGAGAGAGGCGGGACGGTGAGTCGGGTGAGACAGCCTCACCGCTGTTCCCTCCCTCCCCTCAGACTGACCATCTGATGCAGGGCATCAGTCCAGCAAAAAAGCAATTTATTATGCTCACTCAGCTGTGCCTCACAAGTAATACAACAAACAATCTATTACCAGTGTGATCATATACCTACAATTTTGAAATATAATGTCAAAATGGTCTGAAAAGAACAACATTGGCAGGGCAATTCAAGCGTAGCCAAAATGCAGTGATAATGTACAGTCATGGCCAAAAGTTTTGAGAATGACACAAATATTAATTTTCTACGTTTTCTGCTTCAGTGTCTTTAGATATTTTTGTCTGATGTTATTATTGAATACTGAAGTATAATAACAAGCATTTCATAAGTGTCAAAGGCATTTATTGACAATTACATGAAGTTGATGCAAAGTGTCAATATTTGCAGTGTTGACCCTTCTTTTTCAAGACCTCTGCAATCCGCACTGGCATGCTGTCAATTAACTTCTGGGCCACATCCTGACTGATGGCAGCCCATTCTTGCATAATCAATGCTTGGAGTTTGTCAGAATTTGTGGGGTTTTGTTTGTCCACCCTCCTCTTGAGGATTGACCACAAGTTCTCAATGGGATTAAGGTTCTTGGGAGTTTCCTGGCCATGGACCCAAAATATCGATGTTTTGTTCCCCGAGCCACTTAGTTATCACTTTTGCCTTATGGCAAGGTGCTCCATCATGCTGGAAAAGGCATTGTTCGTCACCAAACTGTTCCTGGATGGTTGGGAGAAGTTTCTCTCGGAGGATGTGTTGGTACCATTCTGTATTCATGGCTGTGTTCTTAGGCAAAATTGTGAGTGAGCCCACTCCCTTGGCTGAGAAGCAACCCCACACATGAATGGTCTCAGGATGCTTTACTGTTGGCATGACACAGGACTGATGGTAGCGCTCACCTTGTCTTCTCTGGACAAGCTTTTCTCCAGATGCCCCAAACAATTGGAAAGGGGATTCATCAGAGAAAATTACTTTACCCCAGTCCTCAGCAGTCCAATCCCTGTACCTTTTGCAGAATATCAGTCTGTCCCTGATGTTTTTCCTGGAGAGAAGTGGCTTTTCTGCTGCCCTTCTTGACACCAGGCCATCCTCCAAAAGTCTTCGCCTCACTGTGCGTGCAGATGCACTCACACCTGCCTGCTGCCATTCCTGAGCAAGCTCTGTACTGGTGGTGCCCCGATCCCGCAGTTGAATCAACTTTAGGAGACGGTCCTGGCGCTTGCTGGACTTTCTTGGGCGCCCTGAAGCCTTCTTCACAACAATTGAACCGCTCTCCTTGAAGCTCTTGATGATCCGATAAATGGTTGATTTAGGTGCAATCTTACTGGCAGCAATATCCTTGCCTGTGAAGCCCTTTTTGTGCAAAGCAATGATGACAGCACGTGTTTCCTTGCAGGTAACCATGATTGACAGAGGAAGAACAATGATTCCAAGCACCACCCTCCTTTTGAAGCTTCCAGTCTGTTATTCAAACTCAATCAACATGACAGAGTGATCTTCAGCCTTGTCCTCATCAACACTCACACCTGTGTTAACGAGAGAATCACTGACATGATGTCAGCTGGTCCTTTTGTGGCAGGGCTGAAATGCAGTGGAAATGTTTTTGGGGGATTCAGTTCATTTGCATGGCAAAGAGGGACTTTGCAATTCATTGCAATTCATCTGATCACTCTTCATAACATTCTGGAGTATATGCAAATTGCCATCATACAAATTGAGGCAGCAGACTTTGTGAAAATTAATATTTGTGTCATTCTCAAAACTTTTGGCCACGACTGTATTGGTCCTGTAGCCTACTGCACGAACCTCATCGCTGCAGAACTGTTTTTAATTGGTTAATGTTGCATAGGCTTACATTTTTGAAGTCATGTTTTTAAAGAAATCTGAGCGGTAGATCTCGGGTTGCATTTCGACTCAGAAAGTGATTCTGGCTCAGAAAAGGTTGGTGACTACTGCTCTAGGTTGATTGAACTGGAGAAATAAAAGTGTAGACGTAAAAAGGTAATGGGCCCAGTAGTGAAGAAGCAGAGTTTGTTATAACTATACTACTATTATGTTATAGCTATTGTATTTTCTCAGAGTAGTAGTATTAGAGTGATAACAGGTCGTTAGCGCAGTAAGTGACTACTATTGAAACAGGGATGATTTGCATTGGGTGCGTGATAGTATAACATGCAGGGGTTTGGCAGAGGTGAAAAGCTCCAGGGTCGAATGGGTAGTGTCTCAGACCTCTTTCCCTGGGATGCCATTCTTTCCTGCGGGTCCAGCTCGTCCTGTCTCCCCTCTCTCTCCTGGTTCACCTGAATCTCCCTACAAAACCAATAGGAACACATCAGCTGGAAACGACACAATAGTTTTACTATAAGAAAGCTAAGAATTACTTACAAGAATGTACAAGTTACTTTATGAGAAAGCAACACTGACGCAATAGAAATACTAAATAGAAGTTAAAATTTAAAAAAGACAAAAGCCAGTCAAGGCATGTGTCTCACCTTGATCCCCAGTCTTCCAGCTAAGCCAGAGAGTCCCTAGAGGGGAAAGAACAGGTTTATGTGTTTACAGACTGTCAGTCTGAGTCTGTAGGACATGACCTACATGCTGAGCATCTTTCAGCAGCTACACAGGGAAGCTCAATGAATGATACATATGTTTTACAATATACCTTTGGGGCTTTCTGCAGAGACAGTACCAGTCAGAAGTTGGGACACACCTACTCATTCAAGGGTTTTTCTTTATTTTGACTATTTTCTATATTGTAGAATAATAGTGAAGACATCAAAACTATGTTAAACAAATCAGAACGACAGATGTTTACCTTGTCAGCTCGGGGATTCGATCTAGCAACCTTTCGGTTACTGGCCCAACACTCTAACCACTAGGCTACCTACCACCCCTTCATGAGGTAGTCACCGGGAATGCATTTAAATTAACAGGTGTGCCTTGTTAAAAATGTATTTGTGGAATTTCTTTAATTCTTAATGAGTTTGAGCCAATCAGTTGTGTTGTGACAAGGTAGGGGTGGTATACAGAAGACAGCCCTATTTGGTAAAAGACCAAGTCCATATTATGACAAGAACAGCTCAAATAAGCAAAGAGAAACAACAATGCATTATTACTTTAAGACAGTCAATCCAGAAAATGTAAAGAACTTTGAAAGTTTCTTCAAGTGCAGTAAAAACCATCAAGCGCTATGATGAAACTGGCTCTCATGAGGACCGCCACAGGAAAGGAAGACCCAGAGTTACCTCTGCTGCAGAGAATATGTTCATTAGAGTTACCAGCCTCAGAAATTGCATCCCAAATAAATGCTTCACAGAGTTCAAGTAACAGACACATCTCAACATCAACTGTTCAGAGGAGACTGCGTGAATCAGGCCTTCATGGTCGAATTGCTGAAAAGAAACCACTACTAAAGAACACCAATAAGAATAAGAGACTTGCATGGACCAAGAAACACGAGCAATGGACATTAGACTGGTGGAAAACTGTCCTTTGGTCTGATGAGTCTAAATCTGAGATTTTTGGTTTCAACCGCCGTGTCTTTGTGAGACACAGAGTAGGTGAACGGATGATCTTCGCATGTGTGGTTCCCACTGTGAAGCATGGAGGAGGAGGTGTGATGGTGTGCGGGTGCTTTGCTGGTGACACTGTCAGTGATTTATTTAAAATTCAAGGCACACTTAACCAGCGTGGCTATCAGAGCATTCTACAGCGATACGCCATCCCATCTGGTTTGCGCATAGTGGGACTATCATTTGTTTTTCAACAGGACAATGACGCAATACACCTCCAGGCTGTGTAAGGGCTATTTGACCAAGAAGGAGAGTGATGGAGTGCTGCATCAGATGACCTGGCCTCCACAATCATCTGACCTCAACCCAATTGAGATAGTTTGGGTTGAGTTGGACCACAGTGACAGAAAAGCAGCCAACAAGTGCTCAGCATATGTGGGAACTCCTTCAAGACTGTTGGAAAAGCATTCCAGGTGAAGCTGGTTGAGAATGCCAAGAGTGTGCAAAGCTGTCATCAAGGCAAAGGGTGGCTACTTTTAAGAATCTAAAATATAAAACACTTTTTTGGTTACTACATGATTCCATATCTTATTTCATTGTTTTGATGTCTTCACTATTATTCTACAATATAGAAAAAAATAAAGAAAAATGAGATTTGTAGCTTAGATAAAGACTGATAAATTATCACAGCTTCCTCTGAACTCACCCGATCCCCCTGCTCTCCTTTAGATCCAGCCTGGCCAGGAGAGCCAGTACCTGGGGAACCCTGGAAGAATGAAAGAGGAGAGAAATTAGAGAATGAGAGACAGTGAGGAACAGAAAGACAGATGAACAGCATAAAACATTGATACCGCTTGCATAGAGAACATAATTAAATCCCCTGTATACACACACATGCCGAGCACACACACACACCACCGAAGGGCATGGAGTGCCAGTTTCATGCAGCGCACCATCATGTAACCTGTGGGTACCAACTCACTTTTTCACCTTTCTGGGCTGGATCGCCCTTCTGGCCCCTGGGCCCCTCTGCACCTGGCAGACCCGGCTCACCCTGAGGAAAGAGAGGAGAGGGGGAAGAGAGAATGAGTCTATGGAGAAAGTGTTGTAACTGTGTCCAGTACATCAAAATATCAACCATTAATATGGAGATGGGAAGTATGAGATAGTAAAAGTGGGAAACTTGCCTGTTCACCTTTCTTCCCACCTAATCCTGGCCCCTGGATGTGTAGAAATATACAAAAGGAGGAAATATCATTACATTGACCAATACTGACCAATACTGATCTCTGCCTTTTCAATTACTGTAGAGAAGTACTTCCATAAAAATCCATAAAAATAAATCATATCGGTCCATCTAATGACGAGGCATCAAAATAAACCATGTATGAGGTGACTCACACTCCGGCCAGGTTCTCCTTTAGCGCCCTCACTGCCCTGGAGACAGATAGGTTAGGGTGTTTTTATCTGATGTTCATCTATGTTTAGTTGATGTCATTGTTCTGATTACATTACATAGTTCACTCATGTTTATTTTGTGGAGATTCACTTTAAATGATCAGAGAGTCAGTCAGACTGTATTAGCCTCACCTTCTCCCCTGGTAGTCCACTGGTGCCAGGCAAACCCTGTGAGCAAGTCAACACACACTTACTCACATACACACACATGACTCACACACAAATATCACAAATATCTAAAGCCTCTGCATGTATCATCAAATCCTATAACTGAACAACATCAATCAATAGTGGTGGGTCACGATGTGAAAATGACTCAAATCATGTAGAGGTACAGTAAGACATGGTTACTCACCCTCAGGCCTGGAGCCCCTGTAGAGCCTGGCTGTCCACTCTCCCCCTGAAACACACAGCGCCACACTGTGGTCAGAACAACACACTGCATGACAACCCTCAGCAGGCATTTCCGATACCTGTGACCTTCATGCTAATACAAATGGATTCGGTTCAGTGTAGGAGTAAAAGTGAGCGAGCAAGGATAAGGATAAATACTAGTGAACACATGAAAATGGAAAACAAATGTGACATTCATATACTGTAGCTGTACAATATCTAGCTTAATGGTCATGAACAAGGTCACAGTGAAAAGACGCATAACCAAATGCATGGTACTGTACTCACCCTCTCTGCTGCCAAGCCGGCAGGTCCTCTCTCCCCCTGGAAAGACAACACAGTCAGTTACAACCCACAGCAGACAAACCAGTTTAACAGCAGCAGTCTAACTGGGTTAGAGGGGCTGTATCCATACTCACCCTGTCACCTTGTGATCCAGGCTCACCTGGCTGGCCCCGGTCCCCCTGAGAAGACAGAGAGAGTAGGGTCATCCATCCACCCAAACCCACCCAAATATACATTCTATCATACATTCTAGTCCCAAACATGGAGATTTGATTCAATGTTTTCCATTGTCTAACCTTGAGTCCAATGCTTCCAGCAGGCCCACGGGGACCCTAAAACACACAAACGTGTTGGAATATGTTGTACATGACTTGAGTATGTCCTTCATTTTACAGTAAAAAGATATGTATGTAAGCATGTATGTACTGTACAAAAGTATGTGGAGACCCTTTCAAATAAGTGGATTCACCTATTTCAGTCACACCCGTTGCTGACAGGTATATAAAATCGAGCACACAGCCATGCGATCTCCATAGACAAACATTGGTAGTAGAATGGCCTTACTGATGAGCTCAGTGACTTTCAACGTGGCACCGTCATGGCATGGCACCGTCATAGCATGCCACCTTTCCAACAAGTTAGTTCGTCAAATTTCTACCCTGCTAGAGCTGCCCCAGTCAACTGTAAGTGCTGTTATTGTGAAGTGGAAACGTCTAGAAGCAACAACACAAGCTCACAGAACGGGAACGGCGAGTGCTGAAGCGCGTAGCGCGTAAAAATCGTCTGTCCTCGGTTGCAACACTCACTACCGAGTTCCAAACTGCCTCTGGAAGCAACATCAGCACAATAAATGTTTGTCGGGAGCTTCATGAAATGTGTTCCCATGGCCGAGCAGCTACACACAAGCCTAAGATCACCATGTGAAATGCAAAGGGTTGGCTGGAGTGGCTCGCCGCCATTGGACTCTGGAGCACTTAAAAAGCGTTCACTGGAGTGATGAATCACACTTCACCATCTGGCAGTCCGTTTGGGTTTGGCGGATGCCAGGAGAACGCTACCTGCATAGTGCCAACTGTCAAGTTTGGTGTAGTCGGAATAATGGTCTGTGGCTGTTTTTCAGGGTTTGGGCAAGGCCCCTTAGCTCCAGTGAAGGGAAATCTTAACGCTACAGCATACAATGACATTCTAGTTGAGTCTGTGCTTCCAACATTGTGGCAACAGTTTGGGAAAGGACCTTTCCGGTAACAAAATGTGGAAAAAGTCAAGGGGTCTGAATACTTCCCGAATGCACTGTATGTAAATGTGTATCCTACCCGATCACCAGGCTCTCCTGCCTTCCCAGCCAGTCCTGGCAACCCCTCTGCACTCTCCCCCTGAAACATAAAAAACACTCAGTACACACTATCAGTACACACGTATGTACTGTACACACACAGGCGCACACACACAGGCACACACATAGTACCAACCTTGTCTCCTTTGGCTCCTTGTTGTCCTGTAAATCCTCTGGGACCCTGAGCTCCTGGGTTTCCATTAGACCCCTGAACACAAGAAAACACAATAAGATATGGTAAATAAGTCAGTTATGACATCAAACCATAGACGTGTACAGTATAATTATCACCCCAGAGATCTGCAGGATACAAATGCAGGCACATATACAAAAAGACACACATGACACATGTCCAGTGATTGACAGAGCTTACCGGTGATCCCTTCTCCCCCTTCACAGCCAAGCCACTGCCCACTCCTGGAGGTCCCTGTCAGCAGGACAAACAGACACACAGACAGAGAGAGACAGAGAAAGATAACAGAGAGGTGATAATCATTATGCTCCATCATTCTTCCAGAGATATATGCAATGAATCTACAAGACAAGCTAGGGATAGCCCTGTACGACTCACCCTCTCTCCGGTGCTGCCCTTGTCTCCCTGAAAGGAGAGAGGGAGAGGAAGAGAGCGAGAGAGAGAGAGAGATAGAGAGAGGGATAGAGAGAGAGATATAAATGATTAGTGATTGAGCTTTGTAGTTTCGCAGACTCTACATCCCAGTATAGGAATACATTTGAATTCTAGACACGCACACGTGCACCAACACACACCCACTCACACCCACAGAAACACACACACAATGCCCGTCTACTGCACTATGACGAAACATCAAGGCCTCTCCAAGTCTAAAGATGCTGGTTGTCAAGGAAACTGATGGAAGGGCATGATCAGGTGGAAGATCAAAACATAAAGAGGATGATGACAGATATACTCAAAGGCAGAGAATGAAAAGAACCTAGAAATCTAAAATGTAATCCCACATTATCATATCACAGCCATACTGTTGGGGGGTTACTCTTAAGGTGAAGATATATTTTACATGAGGAAGTAAAAGATATATGAACATCCCTCACAGCACTTCAACTATTCCAAGTTATAACCATCTGAGAACTTTTGAAAAGGGGACATGTTTTTGGGAGCAACTTGAATTGAACTTGAACTGATGAGGTGCCTGTTAGTGGTGCACAGGTCAGCTGTTTGTTCACCGCCCACAATTGCTAATAACTTATCCGCAACCGCCCGACTATATGTGATCAAGTGAAATCTGAGGCCTGCACCCAACCCTAACCCACAAATATAGAAAATGCACTATAGGCTACAGTCAAAGATGGCATATATATGTTTCTGCTTAGAGTTTCCAACATTTTGGTAGTGTCACGCCCTGACCTTAGAGATCCTTTTTATGTGTCTATGTTGGTTTGGTCAGGATGTGAGTTGGGGTGGGCATTCTATGTTTTGTGTTCTATGTTTTCTGTTCTGTGTTTTGTGTTGCTGCACCTGACAGGACTGTTTCGTTTTCGTTCATTCTCTTTGTTATTTTGTTTAGTGTTCTGTTTAAATAAAAATAACATGAACACTTACCACGCTGCGCTTTGGTCCACACCTAATTCAACAGACGATCGTTACAGGTAGGCTATTTAATAGTCAGCTTGTCTAAAATTAGATACATGTAGCTTCTCTTCTGTTATTACATGTTGCCCTAGAAGACTAAATAAACCCTTGCCCAACAGAATAATGTAATTGATCGATAAAATAAATGCTTCAATCTAGTTGACATCGGTACAATTTTCTCTGTCATCTTTAGCAGAACAAAGATGTTTAGGGACTAGGGAGAAAATACAATAAATCAACCCCCAAAAAACTGAAAGATTTCCTGCGCAAAATGTCCAAATTACATCAGTTTGACCAGTTGCAAGGGGAAAGAAAGCTGTGAAAACAACCCAACCCAACCCTCTTTCACCCCAATGTGGCCAGGTCAAATCAAATCAAATGTTATTTGTCACATGCTTGTAAACAACAGGTGTACACTAACAGTGCAATGCTTACTTATGCCTCCTTATCCAACAATGCAGAGTTAAAGATAAAAAATGTAACAAAAATGTGACATGAGGAATAAATAGATGGATTAGCTGACAACATCAGGGAAACGATGCACGCACTTTAATGGGGCAGAAGTATGTGCGTGTTGTGATTCTAGATGGCCAGATAGCTACCAACAATGACAAGAAACTGCCATGTGGGATATCGTAAGTGACTCGTTCCATCTAGTTTCATTTTGTTCTTTAGGGTAGGCAACCCTGGTCCTGGAGTGCTGCAGGCACTTCATGTTTTTTGATTTAACCAACCTGGAAGACCAGGTGTGTTGAATTTAGATAATCACTGAACTGATAAATTAGCTCAGTTGTTCAGGTGTGGTGCCTAGTTGGAACAACATCCTGCAGTACCTGAGGCACTCCAGAAACAGGGTTGCCTACCCCTTGATCTAAGCCAACCCAGTTTGCTTTGCCCCATAGTTGCACAAACGTCAGTTTTGTTGCTGAACAACCAACCCGTCTATACACAGTGAATAATGAATAGCAATAACATGCCTATATACAGGGAGTACCAGGCAATGTGCAGGGGTACACGGTAACTACATACATATTTTTTGTTTTTAACTAGGCAAGTCAGTTAAGAACAAATTCTTATTTACAACAACGGCCTAGGAACAGTGGGTTGACTGCATTGTTCAGGGGCAGAACAACAGATTTTTACCTTGTCAGCTCGAACTAGTCCAACCTTTTAACCACTAGGCTACCTTCCACCCCACATATAGGTAGGGTTAAAGTGACTAGGCAAGAGGATAGATAATAAAGAATAGCAGCAGCGTATGTGGTGAGTGTGAAAGTGTGTATGAGTGTTTGTCGTCAGTATGCATGTGCACGCATGTTATGCGTGTGTGGGCGTATGTAGTGTGTGTGGGTGTGTGTTGGGCTGTCAGTGTAAGTATGTGTGAGAGTGTGGGTAGAGTCCAGTGTGTGTCAGTGTCAGTGCAAGAGAGCAAAAAAGGGTCAATGCAGGTAGTCTGGTATTTAGCTATTTAGCGGTCTTGTTCAGCAGTCTTAATATGGCTTGGGGGTAACCACTGTTCAGGGTCCTGTTGATTCCAGACTTGGTGCACTGGTACCGCATGCCGTGCGGTAGCAGAGAGAAATGTTGGGTGGGTAGAGAAATGTTTTTGGGCCTTCCACCACCTGGTATAGACGTCCTGGATGGCAGGGAGCTCAGACCCAGTGATGTACTGAGCCGTACTCACCACCCTCTGTAGCGCCTTGCGGTTGGGTGCCTTGCAGATGCCTTACTAAGCAGTGATGCAGCCAGTCAAGATGCTCTCAATGCTCTCAAAAAACTTTGAGGATCTGACGGCCCATGCCAAATCTTTTCAGCCTCCTGAAGGGGAAGTGGCGCTGTCGTGCCCTCTTCACAATTGTGTGGGTGTGTGTGGACCATGTTAATTCCTTAGTGATGTGAACACTGAGGAACCTGAAGCTCTCGACCCGTTCCACTACAGCCCCATTGATGTCGATGGGGGTGTGCTCGCTCCTCCATTTCCTGTAGTCCACGAAAGGCCTTTACAGGTTATACAGGTTACAGGCTGCTGGTACTACTCTGCTGGTACTACTCTCTTTCTCCCCCCATGTGTTCTGTTCACTAGTTACTGTGTCAAGGGCCAGACCTGACCAGGGTAACTGACCTTGATGGAGAGGCCGGGGGTGCCTGGTATCCCTGGGCGACCATCCTGTCCAGGGGTCCCTGCAGGTCCCACAAAGCCCTTGGCCCCGTCATTCCCTGGACGCCCTAGGGTACCCTGGGTAACGGAGAGAACGTCATTCATCGTCATTCAGAATTAATTAAACGGAAGAGAATATGACTTACCATCACACGTGTCTGACTGTGTGTGTGTGTGTGTGTGTGTGTGTCTCACTGGTATTCCTGGGATCCCTGGTTCCCCTTTCCTCCCGGGCAGACCTCCTCCTGAAACAGCTGACCCTGGCTCACCCTGGAACACCAGAGAAACAGCTTAGTGAACATCCAACACACACAGCAGATGGGATTACATACAATGTATAGTTCACAGACGATAAAGAGATGTGCTGTACTCACCCTGTCGCCCCTGTCACCCTTTGTCCCTGGTCCTCCTGTAACCCCAGGATCACCCTGCCACAGAGAAAACATCAAACTTCATAATACAACAACACACACATAAACACAAGATACAGTATAAACAGATCCCATTGGCGTGCTGAGGGATACTCACAGGATCTCCTCTGACACCCGGTAGCCCCTGTGAACCCTGAAAAAGACAAAATAGCAAAACATATTTTGTTAAATCACGTCTACAGCAGGTTGGACCAATTCAGTGGCAATGTGGTTAGAGTGCCACCCTGAGATTGAAAGGTTGGGGGTTTGATCCCCAACTCCAAAAATGGGACCAGATGCCTCCCTGCTTGGCACTCTGCATTAAGGAGATGGATTGGGGCTAAGGCCCTGCGACAGCCTAGTGTCCTCTCCAGGGGATGTACCTGTACATCAAGCTGCCTGCCCCTATGGGCTGCTCAGAAAAGGCTTACATATTTACAGCAGGTTGACCATCTACTACTTACAGTATAAGAACATCAGGATAAAAAACATGTGTTATTGGCAAGTTGATTTACACATTGTGATTGCCCCTGGCTGTAACTGTGGCCCCTGACTACTCACCGGCACACCTCCAGGGCCTGGGGTCCCTGGTCGCCCTGGCAACCCTGGACTCCCATCCAGACCAGGAAAACCCTAGAGAATAAACAACAGTAAATACAGCAGTACAGATGTAGGATCTTAATTTGAGCCAGTTTGCTACAGCAGGAAAATAATCCTACAGGAAATGTGGATTATAATGAACATTCATGTTTGAAGAGGTTGATACATTTTTAGTTTAGTTAGTAAATCAAATCTGACATTTTAAAGTGGAAATTACAAACTTTAGAATCCTTTTTAAACCTCAGAAACACTACAAGTTTGCGTATCCTCAGCAACATTCTTAGCAACAAGAGTGATCAAATTAAGATCCTACATCTGTTCACTACATCACTACAGCAGTACACTACAACAGTACAAGTGTTGAGTATAAGTGTTAATGTGTACTCACCCTATCCCCCTTCTCCCCTCTGACCCCCACTGAGGGGTCCTCACTTCGGCCAGGCTGACCCTGTCGCCCCTCAGGCCCTCTGGGGCCATCCCTGCCAGGCAAACCATCACGACCCTGGAAATCATACACACACAATCTCAGTGGATGATACGTGGATGCTAATGTTTGAGCTACCAGTATTAGATCAGTAATCAGTGGTGAAAGACTCACAGGCTCTCCTTTGCGTCCGTCAGCACCGTCTCTTCCACTCTCTCCCTGTAACAGAGAAACTGATCAGGACATCTGACACAACTACTGACCATAGAGCTTCCAAGACAACATACAGTAACAGAAAATGGTATTAAAACAATTCAATTGTTACCTTTCCTCCTCGCTCCCCCCGGTCACCCTAGAGATAGTAAAAATGAACAGATATGAGAGATAGCAGGGCAAAGAGGGATGAAAAAGAGAGCACACAGAAGTTGTAAGGTATGGTGAGAGTGTAATGATGGCTACGTGTGTGTGGATGGAGGAGGTAAAGTACAGTAACTCACCTGAGGACACTGTACGGTACACTGCTCTGTCACTGGCCCCTGATATAGAAAACATCAACATACACACTGAGACCCAGAGCACTCCACCATATTGTTGTCTGACTTCTAAACTCTCTTTCTCACCTCCCCTCCCCACCAACTTTTCCCCTCTTATCTCACCACTCCCTCTGGTATCCTGGCGACGCCACACAGCAGGTCAGCCAGGTCGGCGTGCAGGGTGCCCAGCTGGGTGGCATCACGGGCATATAGAAGGTTCTGGGTGCTGCCATCTGTCACTGCCTGGCGCAGCTCCTCAGAGTCCGCCCTACCTATACCCACCGCCAGCACTGTCACACCTGACACACACACACACACACACACACACACTAAATATTGGGCATTTTTCTATTTATTGTTCAAAATGTTAATTTTAAAAATGTGTGTGACAAGGGACTGTAGGTTAAAAGTTACTGTCGAAAATTCCATTAGTAGAGATATGCAGTTGCTCTATATGTGCTTGTGTGTTTAACGCTCTCAACACAGTCTGTGTGAGGCTACCTGAGGCTTTGACAACACTAGCTGGGACAGTGACGTTGTCGGAGGATTTTTCATCTGCAATGATCACCACCGCACCAGGAACTCTGGGTCTACGACCAGCTGTGGGGCTGAGAAGGAACTGTCTGGTGAACGTCATTGCCTGGCCTGCCGGGGGAGATAAACATTTAAATATCACCATAGAGATGTATAGAGATCTCAACTTTGTATCTGTACCATTATGGTATCTGTGACAGCATTGGAATCGCCACTGAGGTTATATCTATTTTAAAGTAGTACGTTTTGTTCTTCTTTTGATGTTTGAAAAAAGTGTAAAGCTAATATTGGTGATTTACTGCCACCTGCAGTGCTGGAGTCTTGAACCAAATGTTATGTGTCATTCATTTATTGTGGCCACTAGATGGCGGTGATATAGCTTAAAGCCATTTACAAACTAGGCAAACCAATTTGAAGAAGGCAATGCTCTGAGCATTGGCTGATCGCTCCTAACCTATAAAAATCCCCACCAAGTTAACACTAAAATGGCAGAAGCCCTCAATGGCAATGTCCATGCAAAAACGGGTTATTTTCAAGTAATGATCTCTATACCTACATATACATATACATATACATATACATATATATACATACACATGCACAGGCACCCACGCGCACACACAAACTCACTCACACACACACACTCAAGCACGCATGCGCACACACAAGTACGTACAAAATACACACACCTATAGCATTCCCTGGGCCATCCTCAAAAGGCGTGGACAGGATCTCCTGAAGCAGCGTCTCACTGTTGGTATGGCGATTGAGCAGGAACCAGACCTTGGGTCGGGCGCTGTACACTACAATCCCCACCTGGAGGATACAGGAAGACCATGCCACAGAATCACACAGAAGAACACTAGCAGCCAACACACACATATCACAGACGTCTGTATGTGTACAGTACCTGTGAGTCCCGTTCTCCAATGGTGCTGAGGGAGCCGGCAGCGCTGGTCAGGAGGGAGAGCAGAGAATCAGCCAGGCTGGCCCGATCCCTGGAAGCTGGAACCAGGAATACCACGTCGAGACGACCACCCACACACACTGAGGACAGAGACACAGAGAGCGAGGAGGGGTTGGAACATAATGGGCCAGTATGAGGACTAAGGAGAAGGGAGGGAATGGAGTGACTGGTTAAAAAAGAGTGATGTCAGTCTTACCAGTGCGTTCGTCCACTGGGGTCTCAGGGCCCACCTCCCTCTGGAAGTTGGGCTGCAGGGTGAAGCGGTATCTCAGGCCCAGACGTAGCCCTGTCACCCTGTAGGAGCTGGATGACCCAGGCAGCGTGGTGGATTGACCCGGACCAGTATCTGGTTAGAGACCAAACACACACAGGCACCCACACAGACGAGTACGTACAAGTACATACACACACAGTCACACACAAACAAAGATTAGCGATAACCTTTCATTGTGGAACATAGTCAATAAACTACCAAATGTGACCCCATTATGCAGTGTTTCTGTCTCACCTCTCTCCTCTTTCCAGCGCAGGATATATCCTGTGGCACCAGTCAGTGGAACCCAGCCTAACAACACAGAATTCTGGGTAACCTCCGCCACACGCAGACCTGTTACAGGCTGTAGGGGAGCTAAAGGGAGGAGAGGAGGAGTGAGTGATCAGTTAAGAGAGAGACAACCGTATGTGAGTGACTTCAGTAATCGTGTGATAGAGAACATTAAGAGGTTGTGACTATACAACAGTTAGAACCTATAGCCATAACCACAAAAACCTTGGGCTTTTATAAGGTTTTATCTTAGTCAGGTCACATGGTCAGGAAAACTCCTGTCCATAACTATAGTGAATGAAAGGAGAAGAGATGTGGGCAGAGAAGTGTACCTGTGGAGGCAGTGATAGTGACAGCTTGACTCTCTCTGTCCCTGAAGATGGCAGCCAGCCTCATTGTGTAGCTCACCCCAGGCCGCAGACCATCCAGGTCAAACGAGGTCGCACCTCGACCTATCAGACGGCTGGATTCAGCCTCACCTGCATCGAACCAGTAGAGAATATTAGAAAACGTAAATAAATATTAGATGCCGCCAAAAAATTGCAAACGTTTGTTTGGATGAGCATTTTATGTACGCATCTGTGTGTGTATGTGTATGTATGTATGTATGTATGTGTGTGTGTGTGTGTGTGTGTGTGTGTGTGTGTGTGTGTGTGTGTGTGTGTGTGTGTGTGTGTGTGTGTGTGTGTGTGTGTGTGTGTGTGTGTGTGTGTGTGTGAGAGTTTACCCAGGGCTGATCTCCAGTAGATGCGGTACCCTGTGACCCCAGCCATTCCTCTCCAGACCAGACGCAGCACCCCTGGGGTAGCCTCCAGCACCCTGACCCCCTCCACACGGTCCACAGCAACAGGTTCCCCAGCTACACACACACACACACACAGAAAATGCACAATGAGCAAGGCAATACTGAGAATATTGAAAGAGGGAATACAGTACATAGCAGTACGCATCAAAACACCACGTTACAGTACTACTGGACATAGTACTATATAGCAGGGTTGGAGTAATTTCCACTTCTTTCCAGTGAATTCAGGAAGTACACTGACATTCCAATTATCTTCAGTGCTTTTCAATGAGGACCATTTGGAATTGGAATTTAGTTTACTTTCTGATTTGACTGGAATTGACCCCAACCCTGCTACATAGTAATTCTGTAAAGTTGTACCTTCCAATGTTTTCATATCCATTCTAATCAAACAGAGGTACAATGTAACCGCACAGTCTCTTTTCTTTAAGACTGTAGTGTAACTCACGTGTTGTGACTCTGACAGAGACTGGTGATCCCTCTCTGTTCTGAACCAGAGCCATGACCTGCACCTCGTACTGAGCCCCTGGGTCCAGCTGCTCCAGGTCCACCGCTGTGAGCTCACCACCTACCAGCTGGCTCCTCTCCTCCCCACCTATACCAAGACAGAAGGGGTGGTGGTGAGTGGTCTGGCACAAAATGGCTGCCATGTTTTATTAATACACAGCAAATTCTCCACTGTTAAATCAACACTGACAGTGTGACATTTAACACTGGTCCAGTGTCTATACGGAGTGTTAAATCAACAAACTGCTTAGTTTAAAGCCTTATTCAAATATTTCCCAGAGTGCCTTGCCTTTCGAGTGAAGTGTAAAATTACCACCTACGACTGTATTTGTTAGTGACAAAGACATATATCCATCCATTTTCAGTCCTGTGTCAATCCTAGTGAGATCCTAAGTGAATATGTTATCATTAAAATGTAATTATTTAACACAATATAAAGTGTATGTCATAAAGCCTTAGACTCTTATGTGTTAACTAGAACAACTTTTCAGTAACGGATGCAACGTCTAAGTAACAGAAAAATGTATGCTATTTATATTTGAGTAACACAAGGTGAATTAATCAATCAATGCACATGCAAAAACATAGAAATTGAAACCAGCAACTCTAAAAATCAACCTGCATTAGAGGATGCTGGGAAATATGATAATGATGGGTGTGGTTTTGATTTAACACTGGTTATTAACACCAACACTGGGTTATTTTACACCAATGAGTGTTAATTTAACACTTACAGAGTTAATTTAACATCTGAATCAACACTAGAAATGTTACACAGAAAACTCAACACTAGGTAACACTGGCCAATTTGCTGTGTGTGTATGTATATATATATATATATATATATATATATATATATATATATATATATATATATATATATACTGTATATATATATATATATATATACACTGCTCAAAAAAATAAAGGGAACACTTAAACAACACAATGTAACTCCAAGTCAATCACACTTCTGTGAAATCAAACTGTCCACTTAGGAAGCAACACTGATTGACAATAAATTTCACATGCTGTTGTGCAAATGGAATTAACAAAAGGTGGAAATTATAGGCAATTAGCAAGACACCCCCAATAAAGGAGTGGTTCTGCAGGTGGTGACCACAGACCACTTCTCAGTTCCTATGCTTCCTGGCTGATGTTTTGGTCAGTTTTGAATGCTGGCGGTGCTTTCACTCTAGTGGTAGCATGAGACGGAGTCTACAACCCACAGAAGTGGCAAAGGGTGGGCAGCTCATCCAGGATGGCACATCAATGCGAGCTGTGGCAAGAAGGTTTGCTGTGTCTGTCAGCGTAGTGTCCAGAGCATGGAGGCGCTACCAGGAGACAGGCCAGTATATCAGGAGACGTGGAGGAGGCCGTAGGAGGGCAACAACCCAGCAGCAGGACCGCTACCTCCGCCTTTGTGCAAGGAGGAGCAGGAGGAGCACTGCCAGAGCCCTGCAAAATGACCTCCAGCAGGCCACAAATGAGCATGTGTCTGCTCAAACAATCAGAAACAGACTCCATGAGGGTGGTATGAGGGCCCGACGTCCACAGGTGGGGGTTGTGCTTACAGCCCAACACTGTGCAGGACGTTTGGCATTTGCCAGAGAACACCAAGATTGGCAAATTCGCCACTGGCGCCCTGTGCTCTTCACAGATGAAAGCAGGTTCAGACTGAGCACATGTGACAGACATGACAGAGTCTGGAGACGCCGTGGAGAACGTTCTGCTGCCTGCAACATCCTCCAGCATGACCGGTTTGGCGGTGGGTCAGTCATGGTGTGGGGTGGCATTTCTTTGGGGGGCCGCACAGCCCTCCATGTGCTCGCCAGAGGTAGCCTGACTGCCATTAGGTACCGAGATGAGATCCCTTGTGAGACCATATGCTGGTGCGGTTGGCCCTGGGTTCCTCCTAATGCAAGACAATGCTAGACCTCATGTGGCTGGAGTGTGTCAGCAGTTCCTGCAAGAGGAAGACATTGATGCTATGGACTGGCCCGCCCGTTCCCCAGACCTGAATCCAATTGAGCACATCTGGGACATCATGTCTCGCTCCATCCACCAACGCCACGTTGCACCACAGACTGTCCAGGAGTTGGCGGATGCTTTAGTCCAGGTCTGGGAGGAGATCCCTCAGGAGACCATCCGCCACCTCATCAGGAGCATGCCCAGGCGTTGTAGGGAGGTCATACAGGCACGTGGAGGCCACACACACTACTGAGCCTCATTTTGACTTGTTTTAAGGACATTACATCAAAGTTGGATCAGCCTGTAGTGTGGTTTTCCACTTTAATTTTGAGTGTGACTCCAAATCCAGACCTCCATGGGTTGATAAATTTGATTTACATTGATCATTTTTGTGTGATTTTGTTGTCAGCACATTCAACTATGTAAAGAAAAAAGTATTTAATAAGAATATTTCATTCATTCAGATCTAGGATGTGTTATTTTAGTGTTCCCTTTATTTTTTTGAGCAGTGTATATATGTTAAGTGTGGCTGGTGTGAATAGAGGTAATTCCTATATTAAAATGAGCTATGGATAGTACACTATTTAATCATGAAACATCATGGGAATATCATTCACATTTCAAAACAGTAAAGCGAATCAAATCTCTCACCGTCAATTCGCTTCCAGGCCACACGATAGGCTGTTGCTCCCTGCACGCCCACCCATGTTACTCTGACGACCTCACCGCGGGACTCTTGGGCTTTGAGTGAAGTCACTGTTCCCACTACCACTTGGTCTGACTCTTGAGGACAGAGAAGTAGAAGAGGTCAGTCACCAATTTACAAGCACTGTTCTATAGGATAGCACTCATTTAATTCAATCAATCTTTAAATTTACTAAGTGAGGGCTAAGTGAAGCTGTTACCATATTGTTGACAGCTAACCAACTCATTCAAATCTAGTAGGGGTTATCAAGAAGAGAAGGGGTTAGGGGTCAATTTGGTAATGGAGTGATAGAGTACCTGTTCTGGTGTTCAGGGAGGTGGGGTATCCTTCCCGAGACCCAATCAGTGAGGAGACTGAGACCCGGTAGGAGGAGTCTTCCTGAAGGCTGTCGATGGTGAAGGAAGTGACATCAGCGGCCACCGTACGGGAGGACTCCACTCCTGTAGACAGATGGGGTCAGGCCATAAAGAATGATAGAGAAAGCTTCCCTATATAAATGCAGCAAAAAAAGAAACGTCCTCTCACTGTCAACTGCGTTTATTTTCAGCAAACTTAACGTAAATATTTGTATGAACATAACAACATTCAACAACTGAGACAAACTGAACAAGTTCCACAGACATGTGACTAACAGAAATGGAATAATGTGTCATTGAACAAAAGTAACAGTATCTGGTGTGGCCAACAGATGCATTAAGTACTGCAGTGCATCTCCTCCTCATGTACTGCACCAGATTTGCCAGTTCTTCCTGTGAGATGTTACCCCACTCTTCCACCAAGGCACCTGCAAGTTCCCAGACATTTCTGGGGGGATGGCCCTAGCCCTCACCCTCCGATCCAACAGGTCCCAGACGTGCTCAATGGGATTGAGATCCGGGCTCTTCGCTGGCCATGGCAGAACACTGACATTCCTGTCTTGCAGGAAATCCCGCACAGAATGAGCAGTATGGCTGGTGGCATTGTCATGCTGGAGGGTCATGTCAGGATGAGCCTGCAGGAAGGGTACCACATGAGGGAGGAGGATGTCTTCCCTGTAACGCACAGCGTTGAGATTGCCTGCAATGACAACAAGCTCAGTCCGATGATGCTGTAACACAGCGCCCCAGACCATGACGGACCCTCTACCTCCAAATCGATCTCGCTCCAGAGTACAGACCTCGGTGTAACGCTCATTCCTTCGACGATAAACGCCAATCCGACCATCACCCCTAGTGAGACAAAACTATGACTCGTCAGTGAAGAGCACTTTTTGCCAGTCCTGTCTGGTCTAGCGACGGTGGGTTTGTGCCCATAGGCGACGTTGTTGCCTGTGATGTCTGGTGAGGACCTGCCTTACAACAGGCCTACAAGCCCTCAGTCCAGCTTCTCTCAGCCTATTGCGGACAGTCTGAGCACTGATGGAGGGATTGTGCGTTCCTGGTGTAACTCGAGCAGTTGTTGTTGCCATTCTGTACCTGTCCCAGAGATGTGATGTTCAAATGTACCGATCCTGTGCAGGTGTTGTTACACGTGGTCTGCCACTGCGAGGACGATCAGCTGTCCGTCCTGTCTCCCTGTAGCGCTGTCTTAGGCGTCTCACAGTACGGACATTGCAATTTATTGCTCTGGCCACATCTGCAGTCCTCATCCCTCCTTGCAGCATGCCTAAGGCACGTTCACGCAGATGAGCAGGGACCCTGGGAATCTTTCTTTTGGTGTTTTTCAGAGTCAGTAGAAAGGCCTCTTTAGTGTCCTACGTTGTCATAACTGTGACCTTAATTGCCTACCGTCTGTAAGCTGTTAGTGTTTTAACGACCGTTCCACAGGCGCATGTTCATTAATTGTTTATGGTTCATTGAACAAGCATGGGAAACAGTGTTTAAACCCTTTACAATGAAGATCTGTGAAGTTATTTCGATTTTTACGAATTAGCTTTGAAAGACAGGGTCCTGAAAAAGGGACGTTTCTTTTTTGCTGAGTTTAGTTCCAATTATGCCGTCTGGGAGCGCACAGGCAGCGCCATTGAGGCAATCTCCATTTTGAAGTAGTACATTTCTTTACAATTGGCTGATCCCTCCTGATGACCTGCTTGAACATGACTCCAACAGGGTCATCAGCCAATAAAGTTTTAAGTCACACCCAGTTGACTACATTAAAATGGTGTAAGCCCTCAATGGCTCTGGCAATGCTAAAACAGCCTTTTGGCCACTAGAGGCCTCTATCATTCTCTATGGGTCAGGCAAAGAGGTAAGCGCTACTGGGGATTGCTATTACTTTATTACTAGACTACAGCAACTACTAGACAATCCCAAAACAATGTGTTCTTTGAGCCTTAATGTGCTTTGAGACCTAAGGTAAGGATCCTTAGAAATGTAATTTATACGTCAGATAACACCCATCTCACTTATATTAACCACGCCTACCATTTCCACTGCGCCAGGTAATCTTGTAGCCAGTTGCCCTGGAAACTGGTGACCATGTGATGCGTATCCTCTGAGAGGTGACATCAATGATACGCAGGCCGCTAACCGTGCTTGAGCCGTTGTTGCCATTGGTCCTGGCCGAGAGGGTGACCACCTCCCCGATACGTTGACCAATCACAGCCGCCACGCCCAGGACCACAGCTGTGTCTGGCTGCAGCCCCTCCACCGTATAGGACGAGGCCTCTGGCCCCAGAACACGGGACTGCTCCGCATCTAGGAGAGATACACACTGTTAAAGACACACACTGGGACTGCTCTGCATCTAAAAGAGAAGGTGAGAGACAGTAACATATACATACATAAATAGGGACTGCTGATATAATTATGTTATCACAACATTGTATTTCTAAGGACTAGTTTATCACAAAATCATTCCAAGCATAATTCAGCTGACACTTACTGTTGCCTTGTCTCCAAGTGACCCTGTACCCTGTCGCACCGGAAACCCCTGTCCAGGCGATTCGGAGTCGCCGACCATTGGTGTTTGTCACACGCAGGTTAGTCACTCTCTCCAATGCTTGTTCTGAAATCACACATCAATAAGAACATTGCAGTTCAGTGCACCACCAAACTACTTCCCATGTTCAATATCAAACTTACATTTCCCATTTCAAAACATTTTGCCATTTCGTGTCTACTAAACACGGCCCTCTTCTTTTATCTGTCTGTGCTTGCCTCAGCTCACCTCCCCTCAGTATCACTATTCACCACCTATTCACATTGACAATCAGCTGGCAGCCATTCATCACACAGCCACAGTACAGCACTGTTTACCAAACTGGCAAACACACTGCAACCCTGAGCCAAGATCTGCACGCATTCAATCCATCCACATCCTCTCTCTCACAGGCTGGAGCACGCACTAGCATACAATCAGTGTGTGTGTGTGTGTGTGTGTGTGTGTGTGTGTGTGTGTGTGTGTGTGTGTGTGTGTGTGTGTGTGTCTCACCTGCTTTGATGTAGACAGTGACTGGGTCCCCCTCGCTGTCTCCCACCACAGCTGTCACGCTGACCCCATAAGATACGCCCTCCGTCAGACCCTTAAGGTCAAGGGTCGTCTGGCTTCCAGGGATACTGCGGGTTTCCTCTGTTTGCGCTGTAAGTACAGAGTGTTAAAACATATGTGGCTCCCGGTCTAAAGTAGTGCACTATATAGGGAGGGAATAGGGCGTCATTTGAGATTTGCCCTTACCTTCAGTGTTGACCATGAGGATACGGTACTGCGTTGCACCGGCAACCCCTGTCCATCCCAGTCGCACAGTGCTGCCCAGGTACTCTACCACTCGCAGGTTGGACACCCTCCCCACCGGCTGTTCCACTGTACACATGAGGGGGGAGGAAAGTCAGTAAAATGGTGAAACAAATAAGATACAAATAATAAGTGAAATATAGAAGTAAATATAAAATACAAAGAGGCTAAAACAAAGCGGGTGCGCCTGCCCCTATCCCTGACCTGTGGGAGAGGTGGAGACGGGGGTGGCCTCTTCTCGTCCCTCATACAGGGTGAACAAGGTGATGACATACTCAGTGCTGGGCTGCAGCCCTGACAGATCATAAATAGTGGTGTTCCTGGAGAACGACTGACTCTGCATTCTGCCACCTGAGGAGAGAGAGACTACAGTAAGGCAGTTTGACGTTGACAGTGAGTCAGCGAGGGTACATCTATGTTTGTGTGCGTGGATCGGTGTACTCAATGTTGAGGGGTTTGAAAGTACATGAATCTTTTGCTTGTATGTGTGAGTGTACGTGTGTGTGCACACTCGTGTGCCGTACGTGTGTGTGTGTGTCCTTACGTGTGTATGCAAGCATGAGTGTGTGTGTGTGTGTGTCTGACCTTCTCCCTGCCTCCACTCCAGGCGGTATCCCCTGGCAGACTGGATGAAATTCCAGGTGAGGCGGATGGAGGAGGGCCCGGTGGTGGCTGCCCTCAGCACCTGCTGCTCCAGACGCTCTGCATGGGGGGAACAGAGACAACACAACCATGGGTCTTATCAACTGATATATCATGGTATGCCAGAACCTCTTAAAAACCCATTCAGGGTGATGGGGTCAAATTGGGGTCATGATAGGGGCTGCACCAAATGTTTGATGTATTATAATGATTGACTATGCTTATGTTGTATTAATAGAAGGGGAGGGGCTATGGGACCCCTCCTCCTCCACATTTATAGGGTCCTAGACTACTGATTAAGAATATATATATTCATTATAAGGTTTTAAAATTGTTCCATAGTATTTTCTAAGTCTCTGCATCTTATAAAGAAATGGTCTGAGAAATGTGTTAATTATTGCATGGGGTCTGTGAAAAAGCACTTCAAAGATAAACATAGAGCCCTGCAGGGGAGTAAAAGAGATAAGAGGCTAGTCAGACATACTTCTATAAATCAACTTGGGGGAGTGGACAGTTACTGCTGAGGCTTTAGAAAACACTGGAACTATTGTTTCTCTCTTGCAAGTTTGTATAGCTGTGTATGCATGGGCTTGGTCGGATGAGTAGCAGGTAATGACGTATGCAGTAACATCACTAGGGCTGGACTTCGGGCTTAATAAAATAACTTGGTACTTTTCCTATGGGGCAGAACTCAGGAGAGACATCAGTTGTATGTGTGATGTTTGATCTTTGACTTCTGTCTACAGCTGTATTTTGATAAAAATTGTTAGGATTTATAAGTGCACATTTTGAGTGTTCCTTATTTGATAAGTAAATAAAACGGAGCACAGAAAAACGGAACCAACAAGGGGATATTTAAGCAAGAAGGCACAAGGGGGTGTGGTATATGGCCAATATACCACAGCTAAGGGTTGTTCTTACCGCAAAAGCCCAAGGTGCCTTGCTATTATAAACTGGTTACCAACGTATTTAGAACAATAAAAATAAATGTTTCGTAATACCCATGGTATAGCTGATATACCACGGCTTTCAGCCAATCAGCATTCAGGGCTCGAACCACCCAGTTTATAATCAGCTATTAGAGGGGATTTCAATTCATAATGCATCTTAGTTGGACTGCCGGTATACTTGTTTAGAACAACTCTTAGCTTAACAAACATTGTGTGTTTCCCCTTCCATTTGAGATCAAAGATCCCAGAGAGGAGCATTAGGAGGCATTCTGTTTTAAATAACTACAGTATGCTACCCCCCTCCCTGATTTCAATCCAGACCAATAAACATGATGATGACTCAGCTTTAACTCAAACAACACAAATCCCCTGTTAAGTGAAGACATCCCTCAAAAATGTGTCATACACAGGAAGCGGTATGTGTGTGTGTTTGTGTGTGTGTTTTCTGCACAGTCTGCATGTGTGCAACAGATTTAACTTCCAAAAAAGGATAAACTGTAAATATTTAGTAAGCAGAATAATATCGTTATCTCTCTTCCTCTATTTCCTCTATTTTCTACTGCCTCTATTATCCTCCTTTACACTACGGTCTGTTGGACGCAGCAGAAAGAGTCTTTCATAAAGGCATTCTTTCACTGGCTAAAATGAACCACAAGTGGAAGTTACTGGAACAAAGACTGAGAGGAAAATAGAGTGAGAGGAAAATAGAACGAGAGGAAAATAGAACAAGAGGAAAATAGAGAGAGAGGAAAATAGAGCGAGAGGAAAATAGAACGAGAGGAAAATAGAACGAGAGGAAAATAGAACAAGAGGAAAATAGAGAGAGAGGAAAATAGAGCGAGAGGAAAATAGAACGAGAGGAAAATAGAACGAGAGGAAAATAGAACGAGAGGAAAATAGAACGAGAGGAAAATAGAGAGAGAGGAAAATAGAGTGAGAGGAAAATAGAGTGAGAGGAAAATAGACTGAGAGGAAAATAGAACGAGAGGAAAATAGAACGAGAGGAAAATAGAACGAGAGGAAAATAGAACGAGAGGAAAATAGAGAGAGAGGAAAATAGAGCGAGAGGAAAATAGAGCGAGAGGAAAATAGAGCGAGAGGAAAATAGAGCGAGAGGAAAATAGACTGAGAGGAAAATAGAACGAGAGGAAAATAGACTGAGAGGAAAATAGAATGAGAGCGAGAGAGGAGGAGAGGGAAATCTGTTTGTGTTTCAGTGATCTCTCCAAATTTGCTTAACTTTGTAAAGTGCTTAGGAAGTTACTGAATCGTGTGTGTGTGTGTTGTGTATGCGTGGTGTGTGTGTGTGTATGCGTGTCTGCCATGCATACATGGGTGTGTGTGTAGCTCTATACCTATCTTGAACCTGGTGGTAGCACCAGGACCCTCTGTGTTGCCTTCGTAGAGAGCGATGACAGTGACAATGTACTCAGTGTCTGGCTGCAGGTTCAACAGGGTGTGAGTCTCACTGTCACCAGCCACCTCCACAGATTCCACATCACGACCTGGGAGAGACAGAGGCAAGGGGAGAGGATAGAGGGATGGGCGGAGAGGAGACAGGAGAGATGGGTGGGGGGAGAGGAGGGTGGGGGGAAAGGAAAGGAGAGAGGGGTGGGGGAAGGAGAGAGGGGTGGGGGGAAGGAGAGGTGGGTGGGGGGCGAGGAGAGAGGTGAGTGGGAGGAGGAGAGGGGGGTGGGGGGAGAGGAGAGATGGGTGGGTGGGGGGAGAGGAGAGAGGGGGGAGAGAGAAGAGGGGGGTGGGGAGAGGAGAGGGGGTGGGGTGGGGTGGGGGAGAGGAGAGGGGGTGGGGGTGGGGGTGGGGGGAGAGATGGGGGAGAGGAGAGAGGGGGGAGATGAGAGATGGGTGGGGGAGGAGAGCAGAGGAGAGAAGATAGAGGAAGGTATGGAGGGGTGAAAGAAAAGGACAAGGACAGTTGTTGTGCACATATAAATTGTGTCACTGACTGCTCACTATACAAAGTATTAACAGCCTTGCTGATTCTCTCATAAATTCCATTCTGTGTCACTATAGATTTCTGAAGAACAACCCTTCTGTGTAAATATACATGTTAATAAGGTACGTCTATATTGATTGGTGCATGGGTATACTGGCACATAATCTGCTGTCAATGGTCACTGTCTCTCTCCTTACCGGTGAATGGTCCCCAGACCAGTCTGTAGGCCCTGGCTCCACCCACTCCTCTCCACAACACCCGGACACTACGCTCTGACACAGTATCCACTGACAGCTGCTGGGCCGCTTCTAGACGCACTGCAAGACAGACATAACACGCACACGCAAACACACACAAAAATAGTGCTAAACACAGTTCACATACTGAAATAGGGCACAGTTTAACAATATATAAGAGCTTCAGACTTTTTATGTTTACTGCAGCGCAAATAGTCACCACCAGATGGCAGTATGACGTTCTAACGATTTGAAAGAATAGTGTCGGAGAAAGACGTGCAAAGCTCCCTATCTGGCGATGACAACCTTTCTGATCACTGTTACCTTTCCACCTATGGTTCACATATGGTTCACATAAAGTCACAAATGCATGAGGCCAATCGGTATGGTTTACATGGCATGAAATCCATCCATCCAAAAACAGTTCCAAATGATTTCCTCTTAATGAAGCCTTCCCACGACTGCCACACGGCACTGTGCTTGCTGTGAGGTCAGGCTCAGGAGCATGACAACTGTAGAACTTCTGTTCTCCTCTTCCATTGACAAACAATGTCTCACAACAATGGCTCAAACTGTGTTTGACCAGATACAATGCTATTTCACAGGAAACAAATTGACAACAGAATTTCAGCATGCTTATAGGGACACACAGCACACACAAATGACTGATGATTGGCTGAGAGAAATTGATCATAAAATGATTGTGGGGACTGTCTTGTTAGACTTCAGTGCAGCTTTTGACATTATCGATCATAGTCTGCTGCTGGAAAAATGTATGTGTCATGGCTTTACACCCCCTGCTATTATATGGATAAAGAGTTACCTGTCTAACAGAACACAGAGGGTGTTCTTTAATGGAAGCCTCTCAAATATAATCCAATTAGAATCAGGAATTCCCCAGGGTAGCTGTTTAGGCCACTTGTTTTTTTCAATTTTTACTAACGACATGACACTGACTTTGAGTAAAGCCAGTGTGTCTAAGTATGCGGATGACTCAACACTATACACATCAGCTACTACAGCGACTGAAATGACTGCAACACTCAACAAAGAGCTGCTGTTAGTTTCAGAGTGGGTGGCAAGGAATAAGTTAGCCCTATATATTAGTAAAACTAAAACATTGTACTTGGAACAAAACACTCACTAAACCCTAAACCTCAACTAAATCTTGAAATAAATAATGTGGAAATTGAGCAAGTTGAGATGACTAAACTGCTTGGAGTAACCATAGATTGTAAACTGTCATGGTCAAAACATATTAATACAACAGTAGCTAAGATGGGGAGAAGTCTGTTGATAATAAAGCAATGCTCTGCCTTCTTAACAACACTATCAACAAGGCAGGTTCTACAGGCCCTAGTTTTGTCGCACCTTGACTACTGTTCAGTCGTGTGGTCAGGTGCCACAAAAAAGGACTTAGGAAAATTGCAATTGGCTCAGAACATGGCAGCACGGCTAGCCCTTGGATGTACACAGAGAGCTAATATTAATAATATGCATGTCAATCTTTCCTAGCTCAAAGTGGAGGAGAGATTGACTTCATCACTACTTGTATTTGTGAGAGGTATTGACATGTTGAATGCACCGAGCTGTCTGTCTAAACTACTGGCACACAGCTCAGACACTCATGCATACCCCACAAGACATGCCACAAGAGGTCTCTTCACAGTCCCCAAGTCCAGAACAGACTATGGGAGGTGCACAGTACTACATAGAGCCATGACTACATGGAACTTTATTCCACATCAAGTAACTAACGCAAGCCGTAAAATGATATTTACAAAATAAGATTAAAAAAACACCTTATGGAACAGCGGGGACTGTGAAGCAACACAAACATTGGCACAGACACACACACACATACACACACACACAATAACATACGCACTATACATACACATGGATTTAGTACTGTAGATATGTGGTAGTGGTGGAGTAGGGGCCTGAGGGCACACAGTGTGTTGTGAAATCTGTGAATGTATTGTAATGTTTTAAAAATTGTATAAACTAAATTGCCTTAGTTTTGCTGGACCCCAGGAAGAGTAGGGATCCATAACAATGGGGATCCATAACAAATACAAATACACCAATAATGTGAAGTTCACTTAAAACAGAAGATGATATGATGCATCATGCAGTACTGACTGAGGGTAATGGGAGAGAGGGTGTGGTGTACTTACATGTCCGTGACGTGAGGGTGGCGGGGGAGGCAGAGTTTCGGGGGAACAGCGGGTAGAGGGTGAGGACGTACTCTGTGTCGGGCAGTAGCCTCTCCAGGGTGACAGAAGTAGAGTCTGCAGCCAGAGACTGCTCCAATAGCTGGGCCTTGGGCTGACCTGTCAATCAATCACAGCCAGCCATTCACAAGGGTTAGAGCAGGCAACAGGCAAGTAAATACACAGCTGACAATACACATCTTTAAATGCACATGTTTGTGCTTGTAGTGTATGTGTATAATATGAGGAAGATCAAGAGCAGTCTGGAGAACTGTTTGTGTGTGTGTGTGTGTGTGTGCCTGCCTGCCTCTCTGTATGTCTGTCTGTCTGACCTGCAGTCTGAGGCAACCCCAGCCCCACCCAGCTCCACTTTCAGGCTGTTGCCAAGGCAATGTGCCAGCCTGAGAGGAATGTGTTGCCTGGCGAAATGGGCACAGATCTTCATCCTACCACAGACAAGGCATGTATGTGTGTGTGTGTGTGTGTGTGTGTGTGTGTGTGTGTGTGTGTGTGTGTGTGTGTGTGTGTGTGTGTGTGTGTGTGTGTGTGTGTGTGTGTAGAGAGATTGGCAGTATTTCTGTTAGTGAGAGGAAAATATGTATTTCAATTACTTTAGAGAATTTTGTCATATGTATTTCATTGGCCTAAACTACAATCCATATATTTTGTAACAAGATACTTTCAAGACCTATAATTTATATTTTTGAAATACAAAATACTTCTTCTATATCATTTTTTATAACAGTTCACAATTTTGTGACCCCCTTTCACCCTGCATTAGTATCAGAAGTCTGATGACACTATGGTGTGATAAGACTGTCTGCTAACTGATCAAAATGTAAATGTAAAAATGAACACTTGCAAAGCATGCTTGGTCATTTAGCAGACACTCTTATCCAGAGCGACTTACAGTCAGTGCATACTGCATTCAACTAAAGTAGATAAACAACCACATATCACAGTCATAGCAAGTGGAATGTTTTTTGTTACCATTACTGAGAATGTTGTTGTAGTCCTTGCAAATGTATTTTGTACTTAGAAAAGACAAAATACCTGTATTTTAGTTTGATACATTGGTCTTTAGAGTATCTTGTATTTGTAACAAGACACATCAAAATGTCTCTGTGGGTGTGGGTGTACTGGGTGCATGAATTAGGGCCTGCAGTTGCTTGCTCCTACTCAAAGAATGGCTCCCCCATGTGAAAACTAGGTGAATTACAACAGTACTAGGCTGCATTCAAAACAAATCTCCCGCCTTACCGCATCCCATTTCCCCGTAAAGGTGAGTTTTGATGGGGTTAAGAATTAACATAAAATCAGGAGAAAGGACCACACTTGAATGCAACACTTTTGCTAGTTGCCCTCAACGCAGCCCCTTACTAACTCAACAAACACCAGCTGCTACTAACTGCCAATCAGCTTCCACGCCTGTTGCAACGTTTTAACTAGTTGACGTGACCGCAGCTCCTCAACATCATCAGCTGCAACTAATTGCTAATCAGCCTCCACACCTGTCATTATTCTCCGTAATCACCACTGCCACCCTACTTAAACCTGACCAAACTAAGATTCCTCCTCTGTGTTGTGCAGTGCATGTCGCGTTCTACGTCACTGTGTGGTACTAGCCTTATCAAGTGTCTCTTCGGTTCTTCCTGGGGGGGTTGCCATCACCACAGCAACCTAACTACCATGGCGTGATGATGTCTACCTGCCTTGGGCTTCATCCAGCCCGTTCTCATCCCCTCCTGAATCCTTCTTGCATCCATTCAATTTTTCCCATAAATATTCTAAACCCATTTCAATGTCTGCTCCTTTAACTCATAAAACCAGAGTCGTCGGTGCCTCCTCTTGACAACGCTTCGCTTGAAATGTTCATAAACTAGGGAAGAGCTCAATTTTTTCTGGCGCTAGCAGGGTTCTCGCCACTCACAATTCCTCTGCATGCCCTTGTTGAAAATGAATGGGGGCAGAAATTCTCCTGCTGAATTCCTTGTTGGTAAAAACCCTAGGTAACATGGAGAAGACTCGCGCTTGAGCCGTTTACTTTCAGTTTTGGCACACCGGCTTCAAACGGCTATAAAAACATGTTTTTTATTATTGAAAATATATTTCACAGCGATTTAGATGGTACAATGAATGATTTCCTACACTATTCAGTGCTTGTTTTTTGAAATTGTGCGAAAAGTGTAGAATTTTAGCAACCAGGAAATGACAGAGCGATGTTTACATTGGCCGTTTCCACTAAATGACAGTCACAAATTCTAAACAGATTTCCCTTTTTGACAACAGAAGCCTTTTGTTGTAAAATAGAAATTCTGCATTTTAGAATGCGATTTTGCATGTGCCCAAAATATTTTTTGGGGGGGGAAATATTATGAAACACTATCATTTCACTATTACTGCAGAGATATTATGGAAATTGTGTGTAGCACCCTTAAAGAATACACACTGACCTAATTTAAAACAAACACACAAGAGTGCCAGTCTGTCCTCCTAAAGGTTCTCCATGTGAGACTGGTACTCCTGCCACACCCTGACTCAGGGATGGAGCTGCCTCGCTGAGTTATGGTGTGTGCGTATGGTGGTAGTTCCTCTGGGGCACGTCACACCACGCACCTCAACACACCCCATAAATAGATCTATCTGACATAACACACCCTTTCCCTGTATAGAATTGCAGCCACATTCAATCCGTACTACACACCTGAAGTTTCCCTATGTCTCTCCTGCATAGTTTTTAACGTCTCTGTAAAACTATCTGTAAAAGTGTATGTGATATTTGTGGTAGTGATTGGGTAATAAAACTCTTCGTTGCCAGGCAGGGAGCGACGGAGGGCGGTATAAGGTGAGACGTCGTATCTCACCATAGTACTGCATACTACCCTGCTGTCCTTAAAACTACACTCAGATTTACATTTCTCAACTTGCCACATGTAGGTTTTTATCCCCATCCCTCCCTCTCTCCCCCCTTTCTGTGTCTGTTACACTCTCACCTGCAAAGAAAAGATGTAAGGAGTTTAGTGTTTTGTAACGTCAGTTAACATGAAAGCATGTATTTCTCCTTCATCTGTGAACAATCAATCAAATGTATGTTATAAAGCCATGTTTACATCAGCAGTTGTCACAAAGAATGAGAGTATGCGTGACTGAGCAGTAGCTGGTGTATAGGTGTTTAGGAATGTGTGTGTGTGTGTCTGTGTGAGTGTGAGCATGAGTGTGTGTGTTTGTACATGCGTGCACGTGTCTTACCTCGGGGTCCATAGGTGAGTCGGTAGCCCTGGAACTGTGAGGTGGGAGCGTCCCAGGTCAGGGAGAGGGAGAAGAAACCAGCCTGGACCAGACGAAGACCAGACACCCCCGGTAGCGAGTCTGAGAAACGAGGGGTGGAGAGGCAGATGAGACATACGTGTGTTCTACGAGGATGGTTTGGCTTCACATTGGAGAGTGACACATTGAGGAGAAACGGGAGAGAACTTGTTAGTGCCTAAAGAAAGACAGATGTGGAGAGAGGAGATTATATGACATGTCATTGAGAGGTAAGAAAGACTGTGTTGGTATGGTATTCAGAACTCATCTAAAATATACATAGATTGAAAGGAAAGATAAAGCTCCATTTATAAAGTGGTCTTGCTCCTTCCTGTCATCCCCATATCCTCCCCTTCCACACCCGTCTGTCAAATGGAATTGAAATGCATTGACATTTTACTCTCTCCTTCTCTCCTCCAGGCTTCCACCGCCCCTCTTCCTCCCTGCATCTTTCTGTGTGTACTCATTGATTCGTGCATTGGTTTCTAATTATCTCAGCTTCTCCCCTCCCCCCTCCCTCCCTCTGCTGCCTCTGTCCCACCCTCTCTCTGTGAACTCACTGGTTCTTGCCTTGGCGGACACAGGCTCTCCTACACTGTTGGGATACTGGGCGATGACCGTCACCAGGTAGTCTGTCCCTGACTTCAGCTCTCTAGCCACGAAGCTCCTCTGACTTGCAGACACTGTCTCCTGCAGGGGGGAGAAGGAGGGGTTAGAACAAGAGGTGCTCAGTTCTGCTCCCCTGAGGGGCTGCAGCGTCATCTGATCTTTGATAAGAGACTGGTTTCTACCTGAAAAACTAGGCGTGTGTGCACTTTCTAGACAAATAGGATCACAAAAAAAATAAAGGCAGCAGGATTGCAGAACTTGAGGATTGCACTTGTGCACCCCTGACATATATATATACATGTAAGCTGACATACAAAGCTACTGCTGTAAATGGGTCTTCAATGTAATAACATAGCAACAGGTTTTGTCAAAGCCTTTGACAGGGGAGAATGTTTCCTTTAATCTATGTTATTCCTCATTATGGTCATGAGTAGGGTTTCAAAGGGAGGGTATATTACTTGAAACATTCTAAGTTTACCAGTAAACTACCAGAATTTTGGTAACTTTAAAGGATTTTATGTATTTATCACAAGACATCTAGTAGCCTTTTGGGTTCTTCAGATTATCAAAAGTGTAATTATCTCTGGCCCTCTGTGTGACCTCAACACATCAAATATATAAAATATTAAAATAATATGATTTAAAAAAGAAAAGAATGACAAAGCTGTAAAACATTATACTAAATATAAACCATCAACTTAGTGAATACCATTGGTGTTCAATCTGAGGGTTTCAGTATGAAATCTATTTATTTATTTTACTACTGTATGTCAATATCTCTTTGTTGTTGTTAATGTTTTGGCACCAAACTGGTGGCAGTTGTGAAAAAAGTCAAAGTTGGAAGAGTTGCAGAGTTAATTGAAAATAATGCAATTGTTGATTAGATGCTTTTTTTAATTAATTAGGCAATTTTCTCTTGAACCATATGGTCTATCCACTAAAAACGCATGGACCATATGGTCTATCCACTAGAAACTCATGGACCATATGGTCTATATACTAGAAACTCATGGATCATATGGTCTATCCACGAGAAACTCATGGATCATATGGTCTATCCACTAGAAACTCATGGACCATATGGTCTATCCACTAGAAACTCATGGATCATATGGTCTATATACTAGAAACTCATGGACCATATGGTCTATCCACTAGAAACTCATGGACCATATGGTCTATCCACTAGAAACTCATGGACCATATGGTCTATCATATGGTCTACCATATGGTCTATCCACTAGAATGGTCTACCATATGGTCATATGGTCTACCATATGGTCTATCCACTAGAAACTCATGGACCATATGGTCTATCCACTAGAAACTCATGGATCATATGGTCTATCCACTAGAAACTCATGAACCATATGGACACAGATACAGTATAACAAATGAATGCTATATATGAATAAAAAAAAGGTAATTATTGTATAAATGACCAACATTACCATAGATGACCTGTTAATTACCAGAATTACAGAGGATTCTGATAACTTTGGTAAATTACCAGTAGCTTTGCAACCCTAGTCATGATTGCCAACACACACACCCAGTCACAGAGGGGGAATTTCACTGTTTTCCTGCCAATGTTTAATCTGCACAGACACAGAAATTCAATTAAACTCCAGATCCACCCATTGAAACATGTTCCTACTCAACCCAATCCCTCTCTCTCTGTCTGTCTGCCATGTAATCAGGCTCCCTGGCTGCACCCACTCCCAGAACTGCAATGAGCCATTAGAATCTGGGTCACATCTACAGTATGAGCTGCTGCCCATCCCCTGAGTCAGGAATGAACACCACCCAACCAGCAATGCCCACCTGACGCAGCTCCGCTGTGATTGGCTGGCCAAGGCCAGAGAGGGGCGTGTACTGCACCACATAGCCAGTCACAGGCCCCCCTGCAGGAGTCCACCGGAACCTGAGCGAATCAGAGGTCTGGCTTGAGAACTGGAGGTTAGAGGGACCGGAGAAGGCATCTGCAAGAAAAAAGAGAGAAAGAGAGAGGTAGAGTGGAGGAGAGGTAAGACAATGAAAGGGAGATAAATATAGAGAGGGGATGTTTATAGTGTAATAGACTGTAATGTATTGTACTGAGCTGTGTGTGTTTACCATCGCTAGCGTACACTCCACCAGAGCTGGAACAAACACGCGGGCCCACCAGGGAGAGCAGTGTGTTAAGCAACTTAAAGTCCCCCACAAAGAATGTGTAGTCTCTCTGAGGAGGAGTGGCTATCAGAGCCAACTCAGTCTGGTCTGCACTCTTTATACCTGACAGAAACAAAAACAACCAGTTAAATACTGTACACACCCAAACTATCAAGATATACAGCCTGAGGCTTGTGGTCGGGTTTAATGAGTCAATTTGGCATTTGGCAGATGGTGTCGGAACATCAGGTCTCGGACCAACAGGTTCTACCTCCAGGCCATAAGACTGCGGAACAGTTAAACCTAGCTATATACCTGCACAGACCTTCTATTCGCCTACTTCTAGTGCTTTTCTATACTTCTTGTTAATATTTTGATTTTGTCATCTGACTTTGATATTTTCATATTGATATTTCTACTACACTGTTGAGGAGCGCTTGCAAGTAAGCATTTCACTGTACTGTTTACACCTGCTGTATCCTGTGCATGTGACAAAAAAAACAGATTTTGAATGTCTTCCCAAACCTACCCACTGCAAACATCTCCACTCCCAGACTCCGCAGCTTCTGAGCTGGGTCCCTTACACTGTCTTGAGACTTCCCATCTGTGATCAGTATACAGACCTGCATATATATGAGAGAGGGAGAGGGAGAGGGAGAGGGAGAGGGAGAGGGAGAGGGAGAGGGAGAGGGAGAGGGAGAGGGAGAGGGAGAAATATGTCATGGTCTGTCACAGGACAAAATATAGTCTGTCTTTCAGCCCACTCTATCCCCCCTCAAACCTTTGAGACATTCCGGATGGAAGTGGGGTTGAAGAAGTTGTCAGCGACAAATTTGAGGCCAGCACCGGTGCGAGTGTTGCCTCCTTTATAGTTGAGGTTTTCCACAGCGCTGACCAGCTCTGTGCCATTCAGGTACGTGGTGAAGGTGAACTCCACTCTGAACGGGACAAAACACACAACAATAAACAACTTCATTACCTGGGAAAAACCATACACTATTATTATGGCAGTAAGAAAGAAAGAGAGGAAGAGACAAGAACGGAGAGTCAGGTGTTATAGATTGATATTGTCACTAGAAACAAACATAACAGACAAAACTCTCAGTGTCTGACCTTGAGGTGTCGCTGTACTGCACAGCGCCGAAGCGGATCCCTGATTGGCCCACGGAGCTGGTGAAGGGCTTGACAATACCGGCCATGAAGCCCTTGACCTGCAGGAAGTTGGCCCTGCCGATACTGGACGAGCCATCTATCAGGAACACTATGTCTGCTGGTCCAACATTATTACACCTGCCTGAGGAGATGTGCATTAGTGAGTCTCTGTATCTTAGCTCTGGGAGTCGTGGGCTAGAGTAGGCTAGTATGATGATGCAAGTAGAGAGAATTAGTGCAGAGGCATAGTATGACAGAATAGATAGCTGTTTTACTGTAGGCAGGGGGGTCAATTTACCTTGGGCTTCAGCCTGGTGCACTGAGGACAGCAGGAACGCCAGGGGGAAAACCCAGCTCCACATCTTCACAACCTGCACACAGACGCACACAACCGTTACAAAATGCACATTCACATGCACATCTACACTGTAGACACACATCTACACTGAGTTGTAAAATATACACATAAACACAGACTGAGTGTGGTCTGCCTCACAGCTGTCCCACAGTATGTCCTCAATAAGTCAGTGAGGCCTCTCTGAGGGTCACAGAGTGGAGGGACACATCACTCTACAGCCTGCCTTGCATCCCCCTCACTTCCCTACAAGGACCTCACCATGTCACAGGTCAATGGAGCTAACTAACTAACACTCTCGGTGAAGAAAGACTACTCACATTGAACACCAATATCACAACAACAAAAAACTCCTGGCCTTAGTCAGGAGGAAAAGGATGCAAGTTATTATTTATTTTTGAATTTTTGGGGAACAGGAGAGAAGTTAACCAAGCTATTAAGCACAGGCCTCAGACGATTAGCTAGTGATCACTGTTCAGAGCCATCTCTTATTTGTCATGCAATACCTTGCCTCATGCAATGGTTTAGGATCTGGCAATAGGGTCTGTTTCTTTCCGCGACATGGCTGTTCAAAAACAGGCAAGGTGATGCACAACAGAAGTAGGGATGGGCATTTGAAATGATTTCACTATTCAAAAAATATAATGATTAGTCTAAAAATAAATAACTACAATTCTCTACTCTATTGCCCAATCAGAATAATGCAAAATGCCACAACAGGGTGCTATTCCAGTAGTATTTGGCTAACAGTAGCTTAGGCTAACATCAACAGTGAAAGAGTCTGATATTCGCCATCATAGAACTGATTCTGTTTAAAAAAAATAGTTTTCTGTTGAGTGTTTAGCATTGATCTGTGTCAGGTCTTCTGGACCCTGTTGGTGTGCGCCTATAGGCTAATCCCTATTTGAAGAGGTGAAAATAGCATACCGCTGTTAGGTCTGACCGGAGGGCTAAATGCTCTATGATAGTAAAATGCCTTTTCATGTAAAACCCATCCCATAACCCATGAGAGAAAATGAGCTTGAACATTAAAACAATCAGTTATCAACATCCTCAGAACTGTAGGTTACACTTACAGTGCACAATGGACTGTCAAAGACATGTGACATCTGAAGCAGAGTAGCTTAATGTGCCGTATAAACACTACATTCTAAAGTTTGCTGTTTTATTAAATTAAGCATTTAAAATGTCATGGTATATCCTTCTGTGTAACGATATAACATGGACAATTTCATTCAAACAAAGCTTTTTCATTATTAAAAATAGGCCTAAAGAAATATATCCAAAAATGAATAGCCTACCCTCATAAGTGTTTAAACACTAACGTCTGTTTGGAAATCCGGATATTCGATTAACCATGACCATCCCCAGAGATCTACCATAGTGACATCTGCTGGTCAATAAATAGCAGCGTGTGAATACCAGATAGAAGCTTTTTATTTGTTGATTAAAACTCCATGGAGCAGCGGTAAGCCATTATCTGAAGTAGCCTAGAATCAGTTGGAATACCAGGTTCGCATCTTACATCATGCATCCCTTTTTCGCCTTCCAGTTTACTATTTTTCAAAAAACGGAATCTATGGCATTATTTAGGATGCTTAAGACAGAAGCTTATACTATACTAAATAAAACTAATTATATGAACAACAGTGCAGAAAGTGTGGTTTCACATTAAAAAAAATCTAAATAGTGTGTATTTTTAATGGGATTCACCCTCACGTCCCTGAATATTCCATAGTTCCCTACTCTATCTGCTAAACTACCGGTCAGGTGAAACAGTTTGTACAAAATCCTAACTAGACTTATAAGTACAGTGTCCAGTAGGTGTCGGTGTTTGAAAATCAATGGGATCTCGCATTTTCCAACACACGGTTTGAAAAAGCATGTGATCAAACTAAGCTTCGGACGTCATTGATGACGTACTTCTGATAAAGTGATACACACATCGGCACACTGCTTCGAAGTTAGCTGCTTAGCGATTTCGAGACATGCCTCGGAGCTCCGGTATCAAATGTAACATCACTAGAATCCAGCCAGAGTGAGGATATCCAACATGTTTTTTACATTTTTATATAACCCACAAACTGCATTCAGAATGACTGCCCGACTGGGACAACTACGATATGAAACGACCTAAACTGGAACAACCATTTCAGTAACAGGTGCAAAAGTCCAAGTAACAGATTGGATTAGTTTAGAAAAATGTATGTTATTAATATTTGAATAGCATGAGATTAATGAATCAATCAATGTACATGCAAAAACATAGATATTGAAACAAACAATTCTAAAAATCAATAGATTAGGCTAGGAAATATGATAATGATGGGCGTGGTTTTGGTTTAACTTCTCACGAGTCACCATCCCGGATCCGGGAGCACCCTCATCAGTAAAAAAGCTGACTAGCATAGCCTAGCATAGCGCCACAAGTAAATACTAGCATCTAAATATCATTAAATCACAAGTCCAAGACACCAGATGAAAGATACACATCTTGTGAATCCAGCCATCATTTCTGATTTTTTAAATGTTTTACAGGGAAGACACAATATGTATTTCTATTAGCTAACCACGATAGCAAAAGACACAACTTTTTTTTCTCCACCATTTTTTTCCTGCATAGGTAGCTATCACAAATTCGACCAAATAAAGATATACATAGTCACTAACCAAGAAACAACTTCATCAGATGACAGTCTGATAACATATTTATTGTATAGCATATGTTTTGTTAGAAAAATGTGCATATTTCAGGTATAAATCATAGTTTTACATTGCAGCCACCATCACAACTCTCACCAAAGCAACTAGAATAACTACAGAGACCAACGTGAATTACCTAAATACTCATCATAAAACATTTATGAAAAATACACAGCGTACAGCAAATGAAAGACAAAGATCTTGTGAATCCAGCCAATATTTCAGATTTTTTAAGTGTTTTACAGCGAAAACACAATATAGCATTATATTAGCTTACTACAATAGCCAACAGCATTGATTCAAGCCAACAATAGCGATAACGAATAAACCAGCAAAATATATACATTTTTTCACTAACCTTCTCAAACTTCTTCAGATGACAGTCCTATAACATCATATTACACAATACATATAGAGTTTGTTCGAAAATGTGCATATTTAGCGGCACAAATCGTGGTTATACAATGAGAATAGTAGCCAAGCTGCCAACAAAATGTCGGGAGAAATCTTGGGAGAGGCACCTAATCTAATTAATAACTAATCATAAACTTGACTAAAAAATACAGGTTGGACAGCAAATGAAAGATACATTAGTTCTTAATGCAACCGCTGTGTTAGATTTTTAAAATTAACGTTACTACGACATACAGCGTGCGTTAAAGCGAGACCGCACCGAAATTAATGGCGGAATAGTAGTTTGACATTTTTCAACAGAACAACGAATTAACATCATAAATAGTTCTTACTTTTTGATGAGCTTCCATCAGAATCTTGGGCAAGTTGTCCTTTGTCCAGAAGAATCGTTGCTCGGTTGTAGATTGTCGCCTTCAACTTTGGAATTAGCAGTAAACATTAGCCATGTGGCGAAGACGTGCCCAACTCACTATAACGCAGCACTAAGAAAATTCCAAAAATCGCAATATACTGATATAAAATGATATAACTCGGTTTAAAATAACTACATTATGACGTTTTTAACACCTATATCGAATAAAATCAGAGCCGGATATATCTAAGGCCTATAACGAGAGCTTTCCAGAACGCCATCCTGAGGTCTGTCTTGCGTCATGGCGAATGTTGAAAAGAGTGTACCCCACGTACCAAGACCCTTTATATGGCCTCAGATCTGCCTAGCAACTCCATTCCAATTCTCACTACTTGCTGACATCTAGGGGAAGGCGTATGCAGTGCATGTCGACCAATAGAATACATGCAAATGAATAAACTGACCCTAGAACAGACTGCCTGATTTCAGATTTCTCACTTCCTGACAGGAAGTTTGCTACAACTTGAGTTCTGTTTTACTCACAGATATAATTCAAACGGTTTTAGAAACTAGAGAGTGTTTTCTATCCAATAGTAATAATAATATGCATATTGTACGAGCAAAAATTGAGTACGAGGCCGTTTGAAATGGGCACCTTTTATCTGGCTACTCAATACTCCCCCTGCAGCCCAAACAGGCTAAGGTGTATGTCAAATTCTGACTTCAACTGTATGTTTATATGTAGGCATGACAGAGTAACAGAGGCAGAGGACAGAGTATATGTATTGGTCTGTAAAGTGAATCAAAATCCCAGCATCTGTAAGCATTTACAGTAGCATAGCATGTCACACTACTGAACTAACCCTAGCCCATAGAGCAGACAATGTCAAGCTGTTCTCACACATGAAAGAGGTCATGTTGGGACTCACCAATTAACACGCTAATAAACTGCCAGACTCACTAACAACTACATTAGACTGGAGACCTTTAGAAGCTGACACTGCATTACTTTGTGTAGTCTACAATATGTCCATAAAAACACACACACACACGCATGCACATACACAACACACATGCACGCACGCACACATACATACTGAGTACACACACACATATACAGCCCGCGGCTTGTGGTTGGGATGAATGAGTCAATGTCCGACTCATGCTATCAGTCACTAAACACAGACAAGCACACCTGCCTTCAGCAAGGGTCAAATTTATTTAGAGTTGCGATTTGAGTATCTAACACAAAGCTCACTCTGTTTGTGAAGGGGTAAATGTTTGTCCTGGTACTGGTATGCAGAACTCGTGCTGAACTTCTTGTATCTCAACAATCGACAGCAGGACAAATTTAGAAAGATACACAATCTTAGATCCTTTAGGTGACTAAGTCGCTTTGGATAAAAGCGTCTGCTAAATGACACATATTATATTATTATTATTATTATTGCTACGTGTCAGTGCACAGTTCATTAAAAAGTCCATAATATATTTATTTTTCATAGGATAGGGGAGCAGAGAAAACAACAACCCTTTTAGATAATTGTCTGAAGGCAGAAACTCATGAGTCTGAAATGTTTGTTCCCCTTGAATAATTTCAAAACCACATAACTGCCATTTCCTGAACTTTTCTCGTAAGCAACCGACATACATATTTAATTCCAAATGTAGTGTCCCTTTCCTCTCTAAAACCCTAGACAAATCGAGATCCTCTATATAGGTTCCTCACCTATAAAATGGAATTACTCACAATTGTGCAATAACAGAAACCAAATCCACCCTCTTACCTTTCATGTTATTTTTTACATTTTCTGTGGAATCTATAAAGCTACAGTTCTTTTATGGTCAAATTAAATCAAATCAAATTGTATTTGTCACATGCGCCAAATACAACAACCTTACAGTGAAATGCTTACTTACAAGCCCTTAACCAACAATGCTTTAAGAAGTTAAGAAGAAAAAAAGTGTTAAGTAAAAAATTGAAAATAAAAAGTAACAAAAAATAAAAAAGCAGCAGTAAAATAACAATAGCGAGGCTATATACAGGGGATACTGGTACAGAGTCAATGTGAGGGAGCACCGGTTAGTCGAGGTAATTGAGGTAATATGTACATGAAGGTAGAGTTAAGGAAACCAGATTGTGAGAACACAGTCTGACCACATGTCTTTAAGATCTTAAATTTACAACTGAAACACTATATGTCAATGACAGTTAGATATAAAAACAACACCAGTTGAAAACTATATGATCAGTTGTAGCATGGTAAACATCCTACAAAGTACGGCCACGACTGCGTGGCCATGCACGCCTCCAACTCAATCATCAAGTTTGCGGACGACACTACAGTGGTAGGCTTGATTACCAACAACGACGAGACGGCCTACAGGGAGGAGGTGAGGGCCCTCGGAGTGTGGTGTCAGGAAAATAACCTCACACTCAACGTCAACAAAACAAAGGAGATGATTGTGGACTTCAGGAAACAGCAGAGGGAGCACCCCCCTATCCACATCGACGGGACAGTAGTGGAGAAGGTGGAAAGTTTTAAGTTCCTCGGTGTACACATCACGGACAAACTGAATTGGTCCACCCACACAGACAGCGTTGTGAAGAAGAAGCAGCAGCGCCTCTTCAACCTCAGGAGGCTGAAGAAATTCGGCTTGTCACCAAAAGCACTCACAAACTTCTACAGATGCACAATCGAGAGCATCCTGTCGGGCTGTATCACCGCCTGGTACGGCAACTGCTCCGCCCACAACCGTAAGGCTCTCCAGAGGGTAGTGAGGTCTGCACAACGCATCACCGGGGGCAAACTACCTGCCCTCCAGGACACCTACACCACCCGATGTCACAGGAAGGCCATAAAGATCATCAAGGACAACAACCACCCGAGCCACTGCCTGTTCACCCCGCTATCATCCAGAAGGCGAGGTCAGTACAGGTGCATCAAAGCAGGGACCGAGAGACTGAAAAACAGCTTCTATCTCAAGGCCATCAGACTGTTAAACAGCCACCACTAACATTTAGTGGCCGCTGCCAACATACTGACTCAACTCCAGCCACTTTAATAATGGGAATTGATGGAAATTATGTAAAAATGTATCACTAGCCACTTTAAACAATGCCACTTAATATAATGTTTACATACCCTACATTACTCATCTCATATGTATATGTATATACTGTACTGTATATCATCCACTGCATCTTGCCATCTTTATGTAATACATATATCACTAGCCACTTTAAACTATGCCACTTTATGTTTACATACCCTACATTACTCATCTCATATGTATAGACTGTACACTATACCATCTACTGCATCTTGCCTATGCCGTTCTGTACCATCCCTCATTCATATATCTTTATGTACATATTCTTTATCCCTTTACACTTGTGTGTATAAGGTAGTAGTTGTGGAATTGTTAGGTTAGATTACTTGTTGGTTATTACTGCATTGTCGGAACTAGAAGCACAAGCATTTCGCTACACTGGCATTAACATCTGCTAACCATGTGTATGTGACAAATAAAATGTGATTTGATTTGAAGTGCATTCAGGTGTTCTCTCTTGTCTTCTCTCTCCCCTCTTAGCTTATATGCCAGCTTCTCTCTTCTTTTGGCTCTCCTCCCTTTCTCTCTCTCTTTCTGACTCTCTCGCTCACATTGTTTTTACCTTCTGAGACAGCACCTGTCCTTCTGGTATTCATCAATGTAACATAGCTATTAAAAGCTTTTTAACACCATCATTTATTACCACATGGTGTGATCCAAGGACACCCCGATAAGAGTCCATACTTATGCTGCGTTCACAACCAAGTGGAAAGGTGGCATTTACCACATACGACTGGGAAAAATCCACTTGAACGCCCCTCCAACTTGTAACTACTAGTGGGAAAATCATCAATCATCCCTGAACTCCGACTTCTCCCACATAACTGACCTCTGACGTCACCTACTAAGGAAATTACCTCGATAACATTTTCTGCAGTTAAATGTAACAAAACATTATTTATAAAAAGCTAAATCAATTAATCTGTGTGGCGGCCTAGGAAAACGCTAAACTTTGAATTCTTTATAGCTCTGAAAACTACCAACTGTCCCAAATCCAGATTTTTTAAATCACGGACATAGCTTTATCAGAACCCGAGTTATGAGCATTTAAAGTTGACTTCAGCCAAAATGTTAAAACTGAGAAAATGGCAATGAAAGATTCCGTTAAGTTTATTTCTAATTCCATTGAGACGAATGAGAGAAAAACACCAACACTCAGCTTGATTGTTTCAAAAGAGATTGTCACTATATTTATTATTTTTAAAACAGCAACTGCTGGTATTATTTGCATTAAATAATTAAATTATTATATGTAAGAGATAATCAACGAAGGGGCTGGGCTATGAGTTCTATGAAAAATAATGAACGACATGGAAGGTGTTTCCAAGACACCCTAGTGGAGTGGAACTGACCTTCAACGGAGTTACATTATTTTCCAGAGAATGCATAGAGCCCTGAGTTGATTATCCCTTTTATACTGTACCATGGCTATAATTTAACACATTTGCCACTAGAAATGGTCATTTGACAGTAGAACTGCATTCAACAATCACCAATAAATTAGCTAGCAAGTTTACTAGATAGCTACAGTAGTTGCCTTGATAACCAAACAAACAGACTTGCTACAGTAGTTTAGCTAACCAAACCATCAGTCCTAGCTTGCTATTATAAAAATCGAATTCAACAATGCCAATAATGTTTTTAATACGACTTTTCTTTCAAAAGCAGCTCAAACAGAACATGTAAGAACCGGTAACAACAAATTCTTTATAAGAAAAACAGTAAAGAAAGATCTGTTTGATTTGGCTATATACAATACTGGAAGGCATGAATGATGGCAAAAATAATGATCATTTAAATTCAGCTTGCAGGAACGGGTACTGGAACCAGTTGCCCATGTTTCTCCTGGTCATGGAGACAATCTCATCTGCTGAGAGATTAGATTCATTTGTCATTTAGGAAAAGTAAAAACAATACAAATACTCACAACAGAACAAGACAATCACACGAAACATAAATATAACTGTGGAGAGGCAAGGAAAATAGTACAGTAATAGTGTGAAAAAGCCAATAAAGTGACTGAGTAGTTTTGTGTGTTGACTGATACCTGGTTTTGTTGAAGGCCCGTATGGCAATGTGAAAGAAGGATTTAATTCATATTGATAATAATGAATTTGACTCTCTATGACAAACAGTCAAACAAAGAGATCTCTAACACACACAAACAAAAACTACCAGGTCATAATTCTTACCTTAGCTGAGTGCTCCATGGTGACAGCCACCTCAGATCCAGCTCTCACCACCAGATCCATGAGCCTGCCCCTTCCCTTCACCATCTTACCCTGAGGGGGGGAAAAAACATGTTTCAGTGCTTTTATCAGTCTTATTTATTTGGGTCCACAATAAAGTAAATTGTCATGGAGACACAATTGTTTTAAAGCGAAGTGGCTCTATTCCTCTTCAAACCTTTGTGTGTCTCTAATCTGTATCTCGCTTTCAATGAATTAACATGAACTTGTTAGCTAGCTAACTTGTTGTGTGGGATATAGGGATGAAAAATACCATGGCTGGTGAAATAGTGAGTTAAACATTTAGGCTAATGCTATACCAGCATGTCTTCAAGCCTGTCTTCAGTGGTATTCACTCCAACAACATTGGCTATAGCTTACCTTAAACAAATTCAAAGTAGATGGAGGTAGTGAAGGCCTGATAGTTTATAAAGTCTAGGTAATGCATTGTGTACTTACAGTAACTAACTAGCTAGCTAATTAACTAGCGTAACATACCTTGCTTGTCAGTGAAGATGCTTTCTCATCTCTCCATTCATGATGAGGTGACAGACGATTGTAAGATAATCCTTGATTAACGGTAATTCAGCGCATACTGGCAGCTTTGCTCAAAGTAATGACAACTAACTATGTAAATCAAACAACAAGCAATGTCGCTATTTTCGGAAAAGTCAGCTGTCAGCTTCAACGATGATTGATTACAACTAGAAAACAGGAAGATGTCGTACGTGTGCTACGATGACATGAACCCAATCCCAATTGCACCCCTTCTTGCCAGGGCACTCATTCACACCCCCTCAAATATTAAAAGAAGTGGATTGTTGTACCTGTGTTGGTAGATAATTAATCTACACCTATCCAATGTTTTTACATCTTGAGGGGAGTAAAAGTGATTGGCCAGGGCTAGCAAGAAATTGAATGCGGCTCAAAATGACAGAAAAATGATAGCAAGATGTCACTCGCTTCCAACAAGTTCTAGGATACTGCAATACTGTTAATATATTTGGATGACTTTTCATGTCATTTTGGCCAGCTAATAGGCCTACCCACTGATCAAGCAACACCGGAAGAAAGTGCGGACCTCTTTTATGAACTTTTGGCTTTTGCTCCGGCTTACGGCTACTTGTAGACAAAATGAAAATCTGACCCACTTTTGTATTGATAACTACATTGTTGATTGTAAATTACAACTTTATACTACTACATTACTAACTAGCTAGCTAATTATTATGTGTCTAAACCAGCTGATTCCATTTATCTGTAGCATGTTAGGCTATCTTGAATGGGCCAAGTCAGCTGTGACACTCTCTGGGAAGTTTGAGATAGCGTGTTCACATTGGGCATGCTAGCTAATGTAGACAAAAACGTGGAAATGAACCATTTTCCTTAAGTAATCATACAATATTGTTATACACTGCTCAAAAAAATAAAGGGAACACTTAAACAACACAATGTAACTCCAAGTCAATCACACTTCTGTGAAATCAAACTGTCCACTTAGGAAGCAACACTGATTGACAATAAATTTCACATGCTGTTGTGCAAATGGAATAGACAAAAGGTGGAAATTATAGGTAATTAGCAAGACACCCCCAAAAAAGGAGTGATTCTGCAGGTGGTGACCACAGACCACTTCTCAGTTCCTATGCTTCCTGGCTGATGTTTTGGTCACTTTTGAATGCTGGCGGTGCTCTCACTCTAGTGGTAGCATGAGACGGAGTCTACAACCCACACAAGTGGCTCAGGTAGTGCAGTTCATCCAGGATGGCACATCAATGCGAGCTGTGGCAAAAAGGTTTGCTGTGTCTGTCAGCGTAGTGTCCAGAGCATGGAGGCGCTACCAGGAGACAGGCCAGTACATCAGGAGACGTGGAGGAGGCCGTAGGAGGGCAACAACCCAGCAGCAGGACCGCTACCTCCGCCTTTGTGCAAGGAGGTGCACTGCCAGCGCCCTGCAAAATGACCTCCAGCAGGCCACAAATGTGCATGTGTCTGCTCAAACGGTCAGAAACAGACTCCATGAGGGTGGTATGAGGGCCCGACGTCCACAGGTGGGGGTTGTGCATACAGCCCAACACCGTGCAGGACGTTTGGCATTTGCCAGAGAACACCAAGATTGGCAAATTCGCCACTGGCGCCCTGTGCTCTTCACAGATGAAAGCAGGCTCACACTGAGCACATGAGCACATGTGACAGACGTGACAGAGTCTGGAGATGCCGTGGAGAACGTTCTGCTGCCTGCAACATCCTCCAGCATGACCGGTTTGGCGATGGGTCAGTCATGGTGTGGGGTGGCATTTCTTTGTGGGGCCGCACAGCCCTCCATGTGCTCGCCAGAGGTAGCCTGACTGCCAATAGGTACCGAGATGAGATCCTCAGACCCCTTGTGAGACCATATGCTGACACATGCACATTTGTGGCCTGCTGGAGGTCATTTTGCAGGGCTCTGGCAGTGCACCTCCTTGCACAAAGGTGGAGGTAGCGGTCCTGCTGCTGGGTTGTTGCCCTCCTACGGCCTCCTCCACGTCTCCTGATGTACTGGCCTGTCTCCAGGGTAGCGCCTCCATGCTCTGGACACTACGCTGACAGACACACCAAACCTTTTTGCCACAGCTCGCATTGATGTGCCATCCTGGATGAACTGCACTACCTGAGCCACTTGTGTGGGTTGTAGACTCCGTCTCATGCTACCACTAGAGTGAGAGCACCGCCAGCATTCAAAAGTGACCAAAACATCAGCCAGGAAGCATAGGAACTGAGAAGTGGTCTGTGGTCACCACCTGCAGAATCACTCCTTTTTTGGGGGTGTCTTGCTAATTGCCTATAATTTCCACCTTTTGTCTATTCCATTTGCACAACAGCATGTGAAATTTATTGTCAATCAGTGTTGCTTCCTAAGTGGACAGTTTGATTTCACAGAAGTGTGATTGACTTGGAGTTACATTGTGTTGTTTAAGTGTTCCCTTTATTTTTTTGAGCAGTGTATTACAATAAAGTGAAGGATTTAAAGTATCCAAAACAACCAAAATCGCAATTTCCACAGAAACGGAATTTCATTGCAATTGGCTTTTTTAAACTTTAATTTATTTACAAGCATGATAGCTGTACTTTTAGTTTATGTTTGATGCAGATTGTTGGCCATTAGCTAATCTGCATTTCTAAACGAGTTCAAAGCACGTGAATGCATCCAACTGGTATTTATGACTTCACAACTGGTAATTACCACGTTCCCACTTGGTTATGAACGCAGCATTTGCACATTCCGGGAGCAGCTTTCACACCTGGGTATGACCACACCCACTGTAACCCACCTGGGGTATGAAGCATAGCACTGAGGTCATAAGGTTATCCCTTTTGGTAACAATGACACTGCTGCCCTGGGGTGACCTAATAGACCACTGACTGATTGAACTGTGTTCCTTACATAGTCATTGATGAAGAACCGGGGTGTGTGTGTGTGAGTGTGAGAGAGAGAGAGAGAGAGAGAGAGAGAGAGAGAGAGAGAGAGAGAGAGAGAGAGAGAGAGAGAGAGAGAGAGAGAGATGAACAAGAACAAGAAAGGGAAAGAGTAGCTAAGGGAGAAAGGAAGAGAGTGAAGGAAAGTAAGGAGACAGTGAACACACACTGTACTTTCTCCCAAGAGAGCAGCTGTGAAATGCCAGTGTTACAGTTGGTGAGAGATGCCATTCGCCTGGAGTGACAGAGAGGACTGTTGTGTAACAGCAAGGTTCCCTTGGCGTGACATCAGCACAGGGACAGAGGGGGACAGAGGGGAGGGGGACAGGGGGGGAAATGTCATAGTCAATTATCCCACTATTTCACTCACCGGTGAGATGTTGTGTAGGCCTAAGTGTTCTGTTCAGTGTACAGCATTTGTCCCTTTTATAACGGGAGCCACGTTAAAGAGCAACTCTACTGTATAGGCCTACAGTACATGTCTGAAGTCAAGAACAGGACAGACAACCCAGTCAGTGACCTCCATGGTAATGCCCCGTTAAAGTGCATGTCGGAACTCTGAAATGTCCGACTTGCTAACTGGTTGTGGTTAATCACGTGCAGCGTTCAACGAATTACCAAGTCGGAAATTTATGAGCTTCCTAGTTCCGACTATCATGGAACGCACTAAAGCATCAAGCACGGTCATGTCCACGCTCTCTTATCAGCCAAACCAAACAAAGAGACTCCATTTTGATCAATTGTCTTTGAGAAGTCCATAACCCTGTTTGCACAAGCTCCTAACATGCCCCTGGGGATTACAAGATGTAGCAGATGAAATGTCAGGGACCTCATGAACTTGTCTCCAAACATGAAGACTTTTCACTGTAAGAAATGTTTAAGTTTCTTTAAACTCTGCAAGTTTCCCTGCCTCTGGTGAATCTTTCCCTGCCTCTGGTGAATCTTTACCTGCCTCTGGTGAATCTTTACCTGCCTCTGGTGCATCTTTACCTGCCTCTGGTGCATCTTTACCTGCCTCTGGTGCATCTTTACCTGCCTCTGGTGCATCTTTACCTGCCTCTGGTTCATCTTTACCTGGCTCTGGTGCATCTTTACCTGGCTCTGGTGCATCTTTACCTGGCTCTGGTGCATCTTTACCTGCCTCTGGTGCATCTTTACCTGCCTCTGGTGCATATTTACCTGGCTCTGGTGCATCTTTACCTGGCTCTGGTGCATCTTTACCTGCTTCTGGTGCATATTTACCTGGCTCTGGTGCATCTTTACCTGGCTCTGGTGCATCTTTACCTGGCTCTGGTGTATCTTTACCTGCCTCTGGTGCATCTTTACCTGCCTCTGGTGCATCTTTACCTGCCTCTGGTGCATCTTTCCCTGCCTCTGGTGCATCTTTACCTGCCTCTGGTGCATCTTTACATGGCTCTGGTGCATCTTAACCTGCCTCTGGGTCATCTTTACCTGGCTCTGGTGCATCTTTACCTGGCTCTGGTGCATCTTTACCTGCCTCTGGTGTATGTTTACCTGGCTCTGGTGCATCTTTACCTGCCTCTGGTGCATCTTTACCTGCCTCTGGTGCATATTTACCTGGCTCTGGTGCATCTTTACCTGGCTCTGGTGCATCTTTACCTGGCTCGCTGTGAGAACATCTATAAGAAAGTAGTGAGTCACTTTCGCCACATAGACACAGAGAAAGGAGAGAGAAGCCGAGGCAAACATACAAAGAGACTCTTTCCTGTCTAGATTATAGCCTTTGTCCTGTTCATTTTCCATGAGACATTAACGACCACTTAAGAGTCAGCTATCTAACACTAAACCCACATAAGAGTCAGATCAGTTCCATACTACTGTATGTCTAGACCTCCCCAACCTTTATAAATACCTTACTCTAACTCAGCTTTACTTCATTTCTATTCTGAAACTCTCTGAAGACAATAGAGAATCAGCTCCCTGACAACACCAACATGGACTAACACAGCAAACAGACAGTAACCAACAGCAGTCTTCCCTTCCACAGATGACACACTTGGTAACCGTCCAGGTCTCTACACAACACAGCCCAGGAAAGTGGCACGCCATGAGCAGCAAACAAACCATGGATGAGGAGTAGGAGAATGAATGGATGAAAAAGAAGGATATAGAGGGGTGAAAGTGAAATCTGAGAGGAAGCGAGAGACAGGAAAGTGATTATTGAGAGAAGGTGAGGAGGAAATAAAGACAATTCAGAGAAGGGGGGACTATGCAGTCTCAGTCGCTGTGGCACTGGGAGGTAAAAAAAAAACAGCAAAAGGCAGAAACCCACAGCAAAGACAGAACTTTCCCAGGGAATGGAACACACGATTGAAACCATTGATACAGACGGCCGCTTAATTCATAACAGCTCACAGAAAGGGATGGAATGAGACAGACAGACAGACAGACAGACAGACAGACAGACAGACAGACAGACAGACAGACAGACAGACAGACAGACAGACAGACAGACAGACAGACAGACAGACAGACAGACACACACAGACACACAGACAGACAGACAGACAGACAGACAGAGGAAAAGAGAGAACATAGCAGGGAGAAAGAAAGTGAGAAAGAAAGAAAGAGAGATGAGGGGGAAAAACAGAGGGAGAGGAGGGGCTTTGCACAGCAAATTAAAGTTGTCTCATTGGATCTGGTCGCCATATTTGTCATGGTAGCATGCCAGTGACAGATAATAGCAGGGGAAACAACAGGATGTTGGCAGAGTTGTTCTCAGGTGGGCCAGTGTGGCTCAACCCGGGCAGGCAGGTGTGGGGTGGGATGTGGTGGCTGATGCTGAGGCTTCCTCTGACATTGTTAAACCGCTGCCAGGGGCAGGGTGGTGGTGGTAACTAACTGGTGCTTTCTGACTCATCACATTTAACCCATGCTAGTCTCTTTGATGTGGTGGAATGAAACAGTGTAGGAATCCTAGCTGTTTTTGATATACTCCAAACTTCCTGCAAAATCCTGACAACAATTTCAGTCACGACATACAGTACATGGATATTGCAGATAGTTTGGAGTATAAGCTACAACAGCTAAGATTCCTGCACTGTTCCATTCCAGCACATCAAAGAGAATAGAATGGGGAAAATGAGACCACCTGAGAACAACTATCTGCCAGCATATAGGCCTGGCTGTAGTTTTCCCTACTATTACTTAAACAGGGTGGGGTGAGCCCGCTGCATTGCCCCCAGCCTGATATAAAATGGCTACAATTTATTTCAAAATCCTAGAACATTTTGATGGACCTTTGGAAATAAACCTCTTGAAATAAACACCAGTGGCACCAGTTCCCAACATGGGTAGACACGTAAGGGGCCCAGCTCTTCAGAGTGTGAAATATCTTCTTTTTAAGACTTTTACACAAAGTGTGAAATATCTAATGTCGCCAAGCAGACAAAGTCAACACTTATGTCATCACCTGAGTGAAACACTGCAACTACTCTATATTTACAGTAACTGCATGCCACATAATACTATACCAATGTAGAAAGAACATAGGCTGGTACTTGATCAAAGACATCCTGTTCTTTTAAATTAATAGGAGGGTTGTTCCACGAAATGAGTTGGTGTGATTTCTTTTTTTTTCTCCACTTAATTTTAACATTCAAAGCTGGTTGTATGCAACAGGGATGGGCAATTGAACGCAAACTTCACCAAAAAAAAAGTAATTGTTCAACCATTTCTAGCCTGTCTATACATGGTAACAGGGTTGACGTGTTATGCTCGACCCATTTAGTTTTCCACCACAAAACACCAGAAAATTGCCAAAAAGAGTAGAACCAGCTCACCTGCTTTTACACTATGATGATTTGACTATTAGAGGTTCAACGTTTCTTCGTTTTGTTATGTTTTTAAAAAGGAACAGTTTCACCAAATTAAAACAACAATTCAGTTCAAGTAACAGGGTTGACCCTAAAATGAGGGACAGGTTGAATCACTAATCACATTAAATAAATAATCATCTTCAGAAATGACTTTGTCAAAGCAACAAAATACCTAGGGATTTACAATGAAACTTGAAGAAATGTTGGGGTTAAGTGGGTTAAAATCTTCAGAGAAGTCACAGCGAGTGCACAGAGGGGCATAAATTCTGAATTTCGGCACTTTAGCACGTCTTTATTCATATAAAAAAACGGATTAATTGAATTGTCCATGTGATCTATATTAAAGGGAACTTCATTTAATATAACAGGCTTTTAAAATCCAATATCGGTGTACATTTTCTACTTAAAGGTAGACTCTGCGATATGACGTTGATGCAGAAAGTATACAGCATAGTGGGTCAATTTCCGCAACAACTAATAGCGTTAAAAGTTATGTTACAGTGTGAAGCGAACCAGTGCACATACGCAGATACTGTGTGTGACTGTGTGAGAGCGAAGTCTTGCATTTCGCTCATCTCAATACCTACAGTGCTGCTCGTGGCAACATAATTTCGCTGAAAATATCAAAGGGACTCATTTTGTGGAATGACCCATGAATGAATGCCTGCTTTTAGAAGGTTCCTCTAAGAGTTCAGGCCAGGTGCATACAACCTATTCACTTACTCTCTGTGTTTCAAACTCATCTTTTTTCTTCTTCGGATTATAAAGTCTAATGAACCAGGTGATTTCAGCATTCTGATGCTGGATGCTGAGGTAATGAGATATGCTTACCCCGAAGGCTACAATTTGAGTTAGTCTGAGACTGTGAAGCAATAGAAGTAGCCTACACTGTAAAACCATGAAACATGTGACACGTTTATAACCTAAACATCAGTGTTTAAAACTTAAACTTTGGGCATTTAGATTTGCCAATAAGTGTTCTCATCTTAAACACATGCGTTTAGAATGCAAGATTAAACATGATAGTCAGCTTTTTCCAGTCAGTTTCCAACCTGGAAAATACCTTTATCTCCTAAGTGTTCAGATTTTATTTCCCATCGTCTTGTTTAGAGTGCATTTAATCATTCGAAATTTGGCTTTACGGCTTTACACCCTACAGTGTTAAAACAACACCCCCAGTGTTTAGTGTTTAAAACCTAACCACCTTGTGCTGAATAAACATATGCGTGTGTTTAAAAGTGTGTGTGACACTTATGTGTTTTCATTTAAATTCTAAATGCCTTGATGCGTTCAAAAAGTGTTATAGACAAGTTTTTAGTTATGTTTTCAGATCCTAAACACTTGGTTTGACAGTGTAGTCTGACTCTGTATCAAAAACCTGATTTCAAAACAATTAGCCAGCATTTTGCACACCAGGAAGAATAGTTGCTGCCTCTGCAAAAGCTAATGGGATCCAAATAAATTTGAATTAAAAAAAATATATGAAATAAAAAATGTACAATTTAAATCATTTGACAAGTAAACAGCTAATCAGTTGTCTGGTCTTGTTCAAGTGCTTTTGCCTCAGGGAGACTGGTGATTTGTGGTTGATTGATTGACATAGGCATATATTTCTGTGTTTAAGCACACCAGGCTAGAGCAGACATGAATAAACCAAATAAGCATGCACCATAGAAACGGTAGCACTTTTATTAAGTGAGTAAGAACCGTGCGTAATGCATGTCCCGAACCTCTCAGCCGCAGCATCCGAGCTCACAACAGACGGCAACGACCTCACCTGGCAGCCTTCCAAGTCCTCACTCACCTTTCCACTTGTTGCATAATAATCCACCGTCTCCCCGTTCTTCCTCCACGTCTACTGCGAGTTAGTAAATTAATAGGCAAACTGTATATTCACTCTGTCACTCCAGTCCGTTGTCAGATAGGCTCCTCTGCTGCATAAAGTTTACGAAGCGTCCCGTGGCGCATGCCAGGTCCCACGAAAAGATGTCGTGTTTAGTTTAACTGTAACACAGGCAGAATGGACGGCTCAATTTGGGCAGAAACTGCAGTACTGGGAAATCAGATTTGTTCGGATGCTTGAACGAGAGTCCTGGGCAATTCCCTCGTTTTCCTTTTTTATGTCTCACTTTTCTCTCTCCCTCACAGTCCCGAGCTGGGGTTCGCACGCTCTACCCGCCCTCATCAGCAGCAGCCAATGGCGCGAAGACCTCGTGCGTTGATGACATATTTGCCTCTATACCAAACCCTTTACATTGGAATTAGAGATACAGTAACACTCAAACGTTTGGACACACATACTCATTCAGGGGTTTTTCTTTATTTTACTATTTTCTACATTGTAGAATAATAGTGAAGACATAAAAACTATGAAATAACCAGAGGCGATTTTAGCATGTAAATCTTGGTGGGGCATAAAATGGCAGCAAAGCCGCAACACAGCACAACACTAATCAATACATGAATTGCACTATAACGGTGACAAACGGTGCCCACAAACTGTTAGGGCCTACATAAAACTGTCCCAACAGCAGAGTCCCAAAAGCAGTCCCAACACTTTACCACTGCTACTGTACACCTGGCTATCAGCAGAGCCTTGTCTGGCAGCGAAACAGTTCATTCAGCCTCCTTTACTGCCTTTAAAAAAAACATAGCTGCTGACTTGCACAAATACGGTTTCTACGGACAATTGAGAAGTACAAACTATGGCATAATGGGACGACAAGTGGATAAGAGGCAATCCGTAATTTCGATTAAGACATTGATGAGCGAGCTAGAACGGACTTAGTCAATATAACTATTTCTTCAGCACTTTTGAAATGTACAGCGACAGAATTCAGAACATGGGCCATTCTTACAGTGTTCTCCCTGTACACCAAGTCAGAACCGTAGGATAAATAAAGGGGCCATATAAGCAGACAATGAAAGTGCTTACAATATTCAATGATTCTATTTATATTAAACAAGTTATAGGCTACATGTGCACCACCAAGTCAAAACAGTAGGTGAAATTAAGAGGGGAAAATAGACAAAATTATTAGGGTGAGGCACATTGGCTACTAACAGCTTACTACACAACATACACTTACTATTACTTTCTTAGCTACAGTATACATACAGTACCAGTCAAAAGTTTGGACACACCTACTCATTCAAGGGTTTTTCTTTATTTTTTACTAGTTTCTATATTGTAGAATAATAGTGAAGACATCAAAACTATGTTAAACAAATCAAAATGTATTTATATTTGAGATTCTTCAAAGTAGCCACCCTTTGCCTTGACGACAGCTTTGCAAACCCTTGGCATTCTCTCAACCAGCTCCATGAGGTAGTCACCTGGAATCCATTTCAATTAACAGATGTGCCTTGTTTAAAGTTAATTTGTGGAATTTCTTTCCTTCTTAATTCCATTTGAGCCAATCAGTTGTGTTGTGACAAGGTAGGGGTGGTATACAGAAGATAGGGCGGCGCACAATTGGCCCAGCGTCGTCCGGGTTAGGGTTTGGCCGGGGTAGGCCGTCATGGTAAATAGGAATCTGTTCCTAACTGACTTGCCTAGTTAAATAAAGGTTAAATAAACATTTAAAAAATTGCCCTATTTGGTAAAAGACCAGTCCATATTATGGCAAGAACAGCTCAAATAAGCAAAGAGAAACGACTGTCCGTTATTACTTTAAGACATCAACACGGAAAATGTCAAGAACTTTGAAAGCTTTTGTTTTTACCCCTTTTTTCTCCCCAATTGGTAGTAGTTACAGTCTTGTCTCATCACTGCAACTCCCGTACAGACTCAGGAGAGGTGAAGGTTGAGAGCCATACATCCTCCAAAACACAACCCAACCTAGCTGCACTGCTTCTTGACACAATGCACATCCAACCCAGAAACCAGCTGCACCAATGTGTCAGAGGAAACACCGTACACCTGGCGACCTGGTCAGCATGCACTGTGCCCAGCCCACCACAGGAGTCACTAGTGCACAATGAGACAAGGATATCCCTGCCAGCCAAACACTCCCTAACTCAGACAATTGTGCGTCGCCCCTTGGACCTCCCGGTCGCGGCCGGCTGCGACAGAGCCTGGGCGCGAACCCAGAATCTCTGGTGGCACAGCTAGCACTGCGATGCAGTGCCTTAGACCACGGCACCACCCAGGAGGCCCTCTTTGAAAGCTTCTTCAAGTGCAGTTGCAAAAACCATCAAGCGCTATGATGAAACTGGCTCTCGTGAGGACCTCCACAGGAAAAGAAGACCCAGAGTTATCTGCAGAGGATAAGTTCGTTAGAGTTACCAGCCTAAAAAATTGCAGCCAAAATAAATGCTTCACAGAGTTCAAGTAACAGACACATCTCAATGTCAACTGTTCAGAGGAGACTGTGTGAATCAGGCCAAATCATGGTTAAATTGCTGTAAAGAAACCACTACTAAACGACACCAATAAGAAGAAGAGACTTGATTGGGCCAAGAAACACGAGCAATGGACATTAGACCGGTGGAAATCTGTCCTTTGGTCTGATGAGTCCGAATATTAGATCTTTGATTCCAACCGCAGTGTGAGACACAGAGTAGGTAGTAGTAGTAGTCTTTGTGAGATGCAGAGTAGGTGAACAGATGATCTCAGCATGTGTGGTTCCCACCGTGAAGCATGGAGGAGGTGTGATGGTGATGGTGGTGTGGGGGTGCTTTGCTGGTGACACTGTCAGTGATTTATTTAGAATTCAAGGCACACTTAACCAGCATGGCTACCACAGCATTCTGCAGCGATACGCCATTGTCACGGCTGTTGAAGGAAGTGGACCAAGGTGCAGCGTGGTGAGCGTACATTTTCTTTTATTATAAAAAATGACACCAAAAAAACAACAAACGAGAAAACAACCGTGAAGCTAAAGGCTATAGTGCCAACAAACAAAGACAACTTCCTACAAAAACAGGTGGAAAAAAGGGCTACCTAAGTATGGTTCTCAATCAGAGACAACGATAGAAAGCTGTCCCTGATTGAGAACCCTACCCGGCCAAAACATAGAAATACAAATAATAGAATATAGAATACCCACCCCAACTCACATCCTGACCAAACCAAAATAGAGACATAAACAGGATCTCTAAGGTCAGAGCGTGACAGCCATCCCATCTGGTTTGAGCTTAGTGGGACTATCATTTGTTTTTCAACAGGACATTGACCCAATACACCTCCAGGCTGTGTAAGGGCTATTTGACCAAGAAAGGGAGTGATGGAGTGCTGCATCAGGTGACCTGGCCTCCACAATCACCCAAGTTCCCAGTTGTCTTGAACTCACTGAAGTCAGATTTCACAGTTCCGAGTTAACAGTTGTTTTGAGCGCGACAGAAATCCTGATGGGTTGACAGCATGGCCAATGTTGAATGTTTATCATTTTAAGCTTGGAAAAGAGACCCTTAAACCCAGAATTGGGACCACACACACTACACACACACAAACACTCACTCCACTGAGTAGCAGGCTAGTGATTGCTTTTCAATGCTTGCAGTTAGCCACTGATTCCTTCTAAATCACTCATTGTTGAATTAGCGATTTCCAACTTGATGTGTAATGTTTATGTCCAATGCCCGATGAGCACCGATACATTTATCTATAATTTCTCTTCATTATTTCTCTTCATATGACGAGGATTAAAAAGGATTCGCCAGTAGATTGTCGACTTGATTCATCATGATGACTGATAGCTAAGATTTTGAAAGTATCAGTCCAATCAAAGCCGATCAAAGCTACTGTAGATATAACGTGATTTGACGTCATTATATCTGTGGCCAATGACCTTGAGCCTTCTGGGATGGGCACTTCTGATGTAACTCTATGGCAGCACCCAAGGGGCTTGAATTTTCGAGCTCTACCCTTAGATTTGGCAGTGACGTAGTGTCCCCATGAGTGACAGAACACTCAGCCAATCATGGCGCAACTAGAGAACATTACCAACCCCTACGCTCCGTATTTTCCACTGGCTGCCCCACCACCACAGAAAGCACTGATCTAGGCTGAAACACCTGCATTTTGGAGTTGCTTAACTCAAGAAAGCAAAAAAGAGACAATATTTGTATGGAGGCTTTATTAACTCAATGATTGTTAATCAATTTTTTACATTGTTTGCAAACTGATATGTGACACATATTAATGCAAAAAATAACATGCAAAATAGGCAACCCCCCTGAATGATGAGTCGCCACTACACATGCTGGTTTGCAAAGTGATATGTAAATGAATTTCCAGCCAGCGTGGGGATATCCAACATTTGAAATGTTTATTCACCTGCAACCTGCATTCAGAATTACTTCTTCTTCTTTAAATTTGTATTGGCGGTCTTGAAACTGGCTTCAAATGATTGCTGTGGCCCTGGGGGTTTCACCAGGCAGTTCATGTCAGACGGCACAAAGCCCATACCTCGCTGGAGAACTTCCCTGCTGAATTCCAGGCTGGTCATGGTTTCTGGTCTGGCGGTTGTTGCTGCTGCTGCTCCTGCTCCTGGTGCTGCTGCTGATGCTCTCCGGCGATTGGCGGCTCCGTTCCTGGCAGCCTCTTCTTTGCGGACTAGTGTCAGCCACACCACGTTGTAGCGGTGCGTCACTCCAGGGTTCATTCTGGTCATCTTGCTCAGGTGGGGGATGGTGGCTTTGGTTATGGTCTTTGGCCCTTCCGCCGCGCCTCTGGTTCGCATGGTGTCTGGTCTGGTCACTACTTCTGTTGGTCTGCGCCGGGTGATTGCTGGTCAGCTGGTCCTGTTCTGGTCGGTGGTGGCCGTTGGAGGGCAGATAGGAAAGGCAGGGGAGGCGAGCTGCAGGCCAAGGGTAGAGGGAATAAGGCTTGCCTCGGCAGCACTTTACTCACCTCAAGGCCTGCAGTCTGTCATCTCTTCCTCAGGCAGCTGGTCCGGTTCTGTTTCTGGATGGTCTGTGGAGTCAGGTTGGGCCGCGGTCAAGCCACTGTTACCCTTCCGTCTTCCCCAGTCCTTCCGACGATTTCGGCTTTGTCCGATGGAGCAGAGAGACAGCGTCAGCAGTGGTCAAGCCACTGTTACCGTTGCTGCCGTCTGGTCTGTCCAAAGAAAAGGTTAGTGAGAGAAGGTAGAGAGAGGGACACAACCCCAGAAAATATCCACCATGCAGGGTTGTGTTTAATGAAGAGAAACCAGAGTGGAAAAGGGATTCAGAATGACTGTCGGGTTGGGAAGACTGAGATATGAGACTACCTAAACCATCTAAACTGGAACATCCATTTCAGTAACGCGGTGCAATAAGTCAAGGTAACAGATTGGATTTGTTTAGAAAAATGTATGTTATTTATAATTCAGTAACATAAGGTGAATTAATCGATGCAGAAACATAGATATTGAAACAAATAATTCTAAAAATCTACCTTCAATAGCGCATGCTCGGAAATATGATAATGATGGGTGTGGTTTTGATTTAACACTGGTTATTAACACCAACACAGGGTTATTTTAAACCAATGGGTGTTAATTTAACACTTACGAGTTCATTTAACATCTGAATCAACACTAGAAATGGTACACGGAAAAATAATTTTGCTGTGTATTAGCAGGCCAATACTACAGCCCACCGTAGCTTGTTCGGAAGGGAAGAACACATTTCATATAGGCGGGTGTATGTAACGATCGTCTACTTCGTCCTCCTCCTCAGACGAGGAGAGGCGAGAAGGATCAGAGGACCAATGCGCAGCGTGATAGTTTGACATACTGATTTATTTAAATGATAGACGAAACACGAAAACACTTTAACAAATTACCAAAACAAATAAACGATGTAGACAGACCTGGACTTGAGAACTTACAATAAACGAAGAACGCACGAACAGGAACAGACTACATGAAACACAAACGAAACAGTCCCGTGTGGTAGACATACAGACACGAGATACAACCACCCACAACAAACAATGTGAAACAACCTAACCAATGTATGGTTCTCAATCAGAGGAAAACGTAAAACACCTGCCTTTGATTGAGAGCCATACAAGGTCAATAAAACCTGACACTTAACATAGAACAAACAACACAGACTGCCCACCCAGCTCACGTCCTGACCCACTAAACACAACTATACAAAAGGAAAACAAGGTCAGGAACGTGACAGTGTATGGGAGGAGGAAGAAGAAGATTATAAAACAGTAGATCATTGCCTGTCTATCTGTTTTGTTTTCATGACTGTGCAGTAAGAACTGGGTAGGTGTATTCTTACTAGTACTTAGTATGTTTTGGGTGGGGTTGACATGGGTCAAAGTAGCGTGAGTTCTCAGTTGACAGACGTGCATGTTTAAGCATATCAGTGAGGGGGTAAAAAATGCCATTACTGTCTTGACATGCTGTATAGATTTACAGTGCATTCTATTTTTGACCCTAGTTTAAAATCTATACAAGGTATACTATAGGTGTGTGTGGGTGTGTGCATGTGTGTGTCAGTAAAGAAGGGGAAACTGTGCTAGGCAGATGTGCAGCTCTGACTCTCTTGAAGCAGTCAACAAATCTAAAACCACAACCAAAACACATTCCAGTCCAGGATTCTCTGCATGTTCTACTGATGCTTCTGCTTTAAGTTGTGGTGGGAAGAGGAGACAGGAACAAGGGGATTGACTGGGTATACTGTGGTTAGCCCTCTGCCTCCCTAAACCCTACCAGTCATACAGTCACTGACCCAAGTCATGCTTCTTTATGCATATTTATACAACGGTGGGTTTAATCCTAAATGATGATTGGTTAAAACCACATTCTAGTCCGTGTCTATTCTACAAGTTTTGACGTTAAAATGCCTATTTACTCTGTTCCATCTGACTGCGCAATCCACTGTCTCATCAGCCCAGCCAAGCAATTTATAAACTTGATCTAAACTATAAAAATGTAGTAAAGATCAAATGAAACGTGCAGCTAGTTTGCAGTGTTTCCAGCTTCAGTTTGAAGTGATTGCGTTTGCTGTGTTGTTGGCTAGCTCGTCTGAACAACAGTGTCCTGACAAGAGAGCACATTTTCTATGCCAGGGGAAATCGCGCCTCATTAGCTCATAAATGTCACTAGAAAACAGCTTAAACAAGTGCAAATGCAGCATCTGTTGTTAGTTGGTCATCAAATCAAATCAAAGTTTATTTGACATGTGCGCCGAATACAACAGGTGTAGACCTTACAGTGAAATGCTTATTTACAGGCTCTAACCAATAGTGCGTAAAAAAGGTATGTGTGTGTGTGTGTGTGTGACTATGCATATAGTGACTATGCATATAAGATAAACAGAGAGTAGCAGCAGCATAAAAGAGGGGTTGGGGGGGGGGGGGGGGGGGGGGGGGCACACAATGCAAATAGTCCGGGTAACCATTTGATCACCTGTTCAGGAGTCTTATGGCTTGGGGGTAAAAACTGTTGAGAAGCCTTTTTGTCCTAGACTTGGCACTCCGGTACCGCTTGCCATGCGGTAGTAGAGAGAACAGTCTATGACTGGGGTGGCTGGGGTCTACAACAATTTTTAGGGCCTTCCTCTGACACCGCCTGGTGTAGAGGTCCTGGATGGCAGGCAGCTTTGCCCCAGTGATGTATTGGGCCGTACGCACTACCCTCTGAAGTGCCTTGCGGTCAGAGGCCGAGCAATTGCCGTACCAGGCAGTGATGCAACCGGTCAGGATGCTCTCGATGTTGTAGCTGTAGAACCTTTTGAGGATCTCAGGACCCATACCAAATCTTTTTAGCTTCCTGAGGGGGGAATAGGCTTTGTCGTGCCCTCTTCACGACTGTCTTGGTGTGTTTGTACCATTCTAGTTTGTCACTTCCGGCGCCGACAGAGATGGCCGCCTCGCTTCGCGTTCCTAGGAAACTATGCAGTATTTTGTTTTTTTACGTGTTATTTCTTACATTGGTACCCCAGGTAATCTTAGGTTTCATTACATACAGTCGGGAGGAACTACTGAATATAAGAGCAACGTCAACTCACTATCATTACGACCAGGAATATGACTCTCCCGAAGCGGATCCTGTGTTTTGCCTTCCACCCAGTACAATAGATCGGATCCCAGCCGGCGACCCTAAACAACGCGCTCCACTCCCTAACATACTACTAGCCAATGTCCAGTCTCTTGACAACAAGGTTGATGAAATCCGAGTGGCACTGGGATATGTTCCGGTTGACACTTAGGTTGGCACTTCCGGGTTGGAGCGAGTAGTCGCATTTCGCTTCGCTCCACAGGTAGTATTACATTTAATTTCATTTAATTTCATCACGGTTTTATTTGTTTGATCTTAGCAATTTTTTTCTTAGCTAGCTACATAGCCGTCTTTGTATCAAAGATAATTGTGTAGTTTAGAGTAATTATCGAGGTTAGCTAGCCAGCTATTTTCGTCCTTCTAACGTAGTCAACACTGCTAGCTAGCCAGCTAGCCAACTTCTACCGAATAGCAGCACTGTAGAAACTATTACATTACAACGGAACGACTTGATTAGTGTAGTGTTAGCTAGCTACTTAGTTGTCTTTGCTGTCTTTGTATCTAAGATAATTGTGTAGTTTAGAGTAATTATCGAGGTTACCTAGCCAGTTCGAGGTTACCTAGCCAGCTACACTTTCAAACAAAGTCAACAACGCAGCCACTGCTAGCTAGCCTACTTCACCAGCCAGCAGTACTGTATCATTTTTAATCATTTTAGTCAATAAGATTTTTGCAACGTAAGCTTAACTTTCTGAACATTCGAGACGTGTAGTCCACTTGTCATTCCAATCTCCTTTGCATTAGCGTAGCCTCTTCTGTAGCCTGTCAACTATGTGTCTGTCTATCCCTGTTCTCTCCTCTCTGCACAGACCATACAAACGCTTCACACCGCGTGGCCGCTGCCACTCTAACCTGGTGGTCCCAGCGCGCACGACCCACGTGGAGTTCCAGGTCTCCGGCAGCCTCTGGAACTGCCGATCTGCGGCCAACAAGGCAGAGTTCATCTCAGCCTATGCTTCCCTCCAGTCCCTCGACTTCTTGGCACTGACGGAAACATGGATTACCACAGATAACACTGCTACTCCTACTGCTCTCTCCTCGTCTGCCCACGTGTTCTCGCACACCCCGAGAGCTTCTGGTCAGCGGGGTGGTGGCACTGGGATCCTCATCTCTCCCAAGTGGACATTCTCTCTTTCTCCCCTGACCCATCTGTCTATCGCCTCCTTTGAATTCCATGCTGTCACAGTTACCAGCCCTTTCAAGCTTAACATCCTTATCATTTATCGCCCTCCAGGTTCCCTTGGAGAGTTCATCAATGAGCTTGACGCCTAGATAAGTTCCTTTCCTGAGGATGGCTCACCTCTCACAGTTCTGGGTGACTTTAACCTCCCCACGTCTACCTTTGACTCATTCCTCTCTGCCTCCTTCTTTCCACTCCTCTCCTCTTTTGACCTCACCCTCTCACCTTCCCCCCCTACTCACAAGGCAGGCAATACGCTTGACCTCATCTTTACTAGATGCTGTTCTTCCACTAATCTCATTGCAACTCCCCTCCAAGTCTCCGACCACTACCTTGTATCCTTTTCCCTCTCGCTCTCATCCAACACTTCCCACACTGCCCCTACTCGGATGGTATCGCGCCGTCCCAACCTTCGCTCTCTCTCCCCCGCTACTCTCTCCTCTTCCATCCTATCATCTCTTCCCTCTGCTCAAACCTTCTCCAACCTATCTCCTGATTCTGCCTCCTCAACCCTCCTCTCCTCCCTTTCTGCATCCTTTGACTCTCTATGTCCCCTATCCTCCAGGCCGGCTCGGTCCTCCCCTCCTGCTCCGTGGCTCGACGACTCATTGCGAGCTCACAGAACAGGGCTCCGGGCAGCCGAGCGGAAATGAGGGAAAACTCGCCTCCCTGCGGACCTGGCATCCTTTCACTCCCTCCTCTCTACATTTTCCTCTTCTGTCTCTGCTGCTAAAGCCACTTTCTACCACTCTAAATTCCAAGCATCTGCCTCTAACCCTAGGAAGCTCTTTGCCACCTTCTCCTCCCTCCTGAATCCTCCTCCCCCCCCCCCCCCCCTCCTCCCTCTCTGCGGATGACTTCGTCAACCATTTTGAAAAGAAGGTCGATGACATCCGATCCTCGTTTGCTAAGTCAAACGACACCGCTGGTTCTGCTCACACTGCCCTACCCTGTGCTTTGACCTCTTTCTCCCCTCTCTCTCCAGATGAAATCTCGCGTCTTGTGACGGCCGGCCGCCCAACAACCTGCCCGCTTGACCCTATCCCCTCCTCTCTTCTCCAGACCATTTCCGGAGACCTTCTCCCTTACCTCACCTCGCTCATCAACTCATCCTTGACCGCTGGCTACGTCCCTTCCGTCTTCAAGAGAGCGAGAGTTGCACCCCTTCTGAAAAAACCTACACTCGATCCCTCCGATGTCAACAACTACAGACCAGTATCCCTTCTTTCTTTTCTCTCCAAAACTCTTGAACGTGCCGTCCTTGGCCAGCTCTCCTGCTATCTCTCTCAGAATGACCTTCTTGATCCAAATCAGTCAGGTTTCAAGACTAGTCATTCAACTGAGACTGCTCTTCTCTGTGTCACAGAGGCGCTCCGCACTGCTAAAGCTAACTCTCTCTCCTCTGCTCTCATCCTTCTAGACCTATTGGTTGCCTTTGATACTGTGAACCATCAGATCCTCCTCTCCACCCTCTCCGAGTTGGGCATCTCCGGCGCGGCCCACGCTTGGATTGCGTCCTACCTGACAGGTCGCTCCTACCAGGTGGCGTGGCGAGAATCTGTCTCCGCACCACGTGCTCTCACCACTGGTGTCCCCCAGGGCTCTGTTCTAGGCCCTCTCCTATTCTCGCTATACACCAAGTCACTTGGCTCTGTCATATCCTCACATGGTCTCTCCTATCATTGCTATGCAGACGACACACAATTAATCTTCTCCTTTCCCCCTTCTGATAACCAGGTGGCGAATCGCATCTCTGCATGTCTGGCAGACATATCAGTGTGGATGACGGATCACCACCTCAAGTTGAACCTCGGCAAGACGGAGCTGCTCTTCCTCCCGGGGAAGGACTGCCCGTTCCATGATCTCGCCATCACGGTTGACAACTCCATTGTGTCCTCCTCCCAGAGCGCTAAGAACCTTGGCGTGATCCTGGACAACACCCTGTCGTTCTCAACTAACATCAAGGCAGTGACCCGTTCCTGTAGGTTCATGCTCTACAACATTCGCAGAGTACGACCCTGCCTCACACAGGAAGCGGCGCAGGTCCTAATCCAGGCACTTGTCATCTCCCGTCTGGATTACTGCAACTCGCTGTTGGCTGGGCTCCCTGCCTGTGCCATTAAACCCCTACAACTCATCCAGAACGCCGCAGCCCGTCTGGTGTTCAACCTTCCCAAGTTCTCTCACGTCACCCCGCTCCTCCGCTCTCTCCACTGGCTTCCAGTTGAAGCTCGCATCCGCTACAAGACCATGGTGCTTGCCTACGGAGCTGTGAGGGGAACGGCACCTCCGTACCTTCAGGCTCTGATCAGGCCCTACACCCAAACAAGGGCACTGCGTTCATCCACCTCTGGCCTGCTCGCCTCCCTACCTCTGAGGAAGTACAGTTCCCGCTCAGCCCAGTCAAAACTGTTCGCTGCTCTGGCACCCCAATGGTGGAACAAACTCCCTCACGACGCCAGGTCAGCGGAGTCAATCACCACCTTCCGGAGACACCTGAAACCCCACCTCTTTAAGGAATACCTAGGATAGGATAAAGTAATCCCTCTAACCCCCCCCCCCCCTTAAAAGAGTTAGATGCGCTATTGTAAAGTGGTTGTTCCACTGGATATCATAAGGTGAATGCACCAATTTGTAAGTCGCTCTGGATAAGAGCGTCTGCTAAATGACTTAAATGTAAATGTAAATGTTCCGCATTGCGTCCAACAACAACATTGACGAATACGCTGATTCGGTGAGCGAGTTCATTAGAAAGTGCATCGGTGACATTATACCCACAGCAACGATTAAAACATTCCCAAACCAGAAACCGTGGATTGATGGCAGCATTCGCGCGAAACTGAAAGCGCGAACCACTGCTTTCAACCAGGGCAAGGTGACCGGAAACATGACCGAATACAAACAGTGTAGCTATTCCCTCCACAAGGCAATCAAACAAGCTAAGTGCCAGTATAGAGACAAAGTAGAGTCGCAATTCAACAGCTCAGACACAAGAGGTATGTGGCAGGGTCTACAGTCAATCACGGATTACAAAAAGAAAACCAGCCCCGTCGCGGACCAGGATGTCTTGCTCCCAGACAGACTAAATAACTTTTTTGCTCGCTTTGAGGACAATACAGTGCCACTGACACGGCCCGCTACCAAAACCTGCGGGCTCTCCTTCACTGCAGCCGAGGTGAATAAAACATTTAAACGTGTTAACCCTCGCAGGGCTGCAGGCCCAGACGGCATTCCCAGCCGCGTCCTCAGAGCATGCGCAGACCAGCTGGCTGGTGTGTTTACGGACATATTCAATCAATCCTTATCCCAGTCTGCTGTTCCCACATGCTTCAAGAGGGCCACCATTGTTCCTGTTCCCAAGAAAGCTAAGGTAACTGAGCTAAACGACTACCGCCCCGTAGCACTCACTTCCGTCATCATGAAGTGCTTTGAGAGACTAGTCAAGGACCATATCACCTCCACCCTACCTGACACCCTAGACCCACTCCAGTTTGCTTACCGACCCAATAGGTCCACAGACGACGCAATCGCAACCACACTGCACACTGCCCTAACCCATCTGGACAAGAGGAATACCTATGTGAGAATGCTGTTCATCGACTACAGCTCAGCATTTAACACCATAGTACCCTCCAAACTCGTCATCAAGCTCGAGACCCTGGGTCTCGACCCCGCCCTGTGCAATTGGGTCCTGGACTTCCTGACGGGCCGCCCCCAGGTGGTGAGGGTAGGTAACAACATCTCCACCCCGCTGATCCTCAACACTGGGGCCCCACAAGGGTGCGTTCTGAGCCCTCTCCTGTACTCCCTGTTCACCCACGACTGCGTGGCCATGCACGCCTCCAACTCAATCATCAAGTTTGCGGACGACACTACAGTGGTAGGCTTGATTACCAACAATGACGAGACGGCCTACAGGGAGGAGGTGAGGGCCCTCGGAGTGTGGTGTCAGGAAAATAACCTCACACTCAACGTCAACAAAACAAAGGAGATGATTGTGGACTTCAAGAAACAGCAGAGGGAGCACCCCCCTATCCACATCAACGGGACAGTAGTGGAGAAGGTGGAAAGTTTTAAGTTCCTCGGTGTACACATCACGGACAAACTGAATTGGTCCACCCACACAGACAGCGTTGTGAAGAAGGCGCAGCAGCGCCTCTTCAACCTCAAGAGGCTGAAGAAATTTGGCTTGTCACCAAAAGCACTCACAAACTTCTACAGATGTACAATCGAGAGCATCCTGTCGGGCTGTATCACCGCCTGGTACGGCAACTGCTCCGTCCACAACCGTAAGGCTCTCCAGAGGGTAGTGAGGTCTGCACAACGCATCACCGGGGGCAAACTACCTGCCCTCCAGGACACCTACACCACCCGATGTCACAGGAAGGCCATAAAGATCATCAAGGACAACAACCACCCGAGCCACTGCCTGTTCACCCCGCTATCATCCAGAAGGCGAGGTCAGTACAGGTGCATCAAAGCTGGGACCGAGAGACTGAAAAACAGCTTCTATCTCAAGGCCATCAGACTGTTAAACAGCCACCACTAACATTTAGTGGCTGCTTCCAACATACTGACTCAACTCCAGCCACTTTAATAATGGGAATTGATGGAAATTGATGTAAAAATATATCACTAGCCACTTTAAACAATGCCACTTAATATAATGTTTACATACCTTACATTACTCATCTCATATGTATATGTATATACTGTACTCTATATCATCTACTGCATCTTGCCATCTTTATGTAATACATGTATCACTAGCCACTTTAAACTATGCCACTTTATGTTTATATACCCTACATTACTCATCTCATATGTATATACTGTAATCTATACCATCTACTGCATCTTGCCTATGCCGTTCTGTACCATCACTCATTCATACATCTTTATGTACATATTCTTTATCCCTTTACACTTGTGTGTATAAGGTAGTAGTTGTGGAATTGTTAGGTTAGATTACTCGTTGGTTATTACTGCATTGTCGGAACTAGAAGCACAAGCATTTTGCTACACTCGCATTAACATCTGCTAACCATGTGTATGTGACAAATAACATTTGATTTGATTTGATTTGTTGAGGTGGACACCAAGGAATTTGAAGCTCTCAACCTGCTCCACTACAGCCCCGTCGATGAGAATGAGGACGTGCTCGCTGCTCCTTTTCCTGTAGTCCACAATCATCTCCTTGGTCTTGGTTACATTGAGGGATAGGTTGTTATTCTGGCACCACCTGGCCAGGTCTCTGACCTCCTCCCTATAGGCTGTCTCGTCATTGTCGGTGATCAGGCCTACCACTGTTGTGTCGTCTGCAAACTTAATGATGGTGTTGGAGTCGTGCCTGGCCATGCAGTCGTGAGTGAACAGGGAGTACAGGAGGGGACTGAGCACGCACCCCTGGGGAGCTCCAGTGTTGAGGATCAGTGTGGCAGATGTGTTGCTACCTACCCTCCCCACCTGGGGGCGACCCGTCAGGAAGTCCAGGATCCAGTTGCAGAGGGAGGTGTTTAGTCCCAGGTTCCGTAGCTTAGTGATGAGCTTTGAGGGTACTATGGTGTTGAACGCTGAGCTGTAGTCAATGAATAGCATTCTCAAATAGGTGTTCCTTTTGCCCAGGTGGGAAAGGGCAGTGTGGAGTGCAATAGAGATTGCATCATCTGTGGATCTGTTTGGGCGGTATGCAAATTGGAGTGGGTCTAGGGTTTCTGGGATAATGGTGTTGATGTGAGCCATTACCAGCCTTTCAAAGCACTTCATGGCTACAGACGTGAGTGCTACGGGTCTGTAGTCATTAAGGCAGGTTGTCTTTGTGTTCTTGGGCACAGGGACTATGGTGGTCTGCTTGAAGCATGTTGGTATTACAGACTCAATCAGGGACATGTTGAAAATGTCAGTGAAGACACCTGCCAGTTTGTCAGCACATGCCCGGAGCACACGTCCTGGTAATCCGTCTGGCCCCGCAGCCTTATGTGGAGTACAGGTGATCGAGAATTTTTTCCCCTCTGGTTGCACATTTAACATGTTGGTAGAGATTTGGTAGAACTGATTTAAGTTTCCCTGCATTAAAGTCTCCGGCCACTAGGTGTGAAGCCTCTGGGTGAGTGGTTTCCTGTTTGCTTATTTCCTTATACAGCTGACTGAGTGCGGGCTTAGTGCCCGCATCTGATTGTGGTGGTAAATAAACAGCCACAAATGTATAGCTGAGAACTCTCTAGGCAAGTAGTGTGGCCTGCAATTTATCACAATATACTCTACTTCAGGCGAGCAAAATCTAGAGTCTTCCTTAGATTTCGTGCACCAGCTGTTGTTTACAAATATGCACAGACCGCCCCCCCCCCCCCCTCGTCTTACCGGAGTGTGCTGTTCTATCTTTCCGGTGCAGCGTGTATCCCGCTAACTGAATATCTATGTCGTCATTCAGCCACGATTCCGTGAAACATAGGATATTACAGTTTTTGATGTCCCGTTGGTAGGATATTTGTGATCGTACCTCGTCTAGTTTATTGTCCAATGATTGCACGTTGGTGAGTAATATTGACGGTAACGGCAGCTTTCCTACTCACCTTCTGCGGATCCGGACGAGGCATCCGGCTCTGCTTCCTCTGCGTCGCTTCCTTATGTGAATAATTGGGATGTCTGCCCTGCGGGGTGTTTGGAGAATAATTGGGATGTCTGCCCTGCGGGGTGTTTGGAGAATAATTGGGATGTCTGCCCTGCGGGGTGTTTGGAGAATAATTGGGATGTCTGCCCTGCGGGGTGTTTGGAGAATAATTGGGATGTCTGCCCTGCGGGGTGTTTGGAGAATAATTGGGATGTCTGCCCTGCGGGGTGTTTGGAGAATAATTGGGATGTCTGCCCTGCGGGGTGTTTGGAGAATAATTGGGATGTCTGCCCTGCGGGGTGTTTGGAGAATCATTGAGATGTCTGCCCTGTGGGGTGTTTGGAGAATAATTGGGATGTCTGCCCTGCGGGGTGTTTGGAGAATAATTGGGATGTCTGCCCTGCGGGGTGTTTGGAGAATAATTGGGATGTCTGCCCTGTGGGGTGTTTGGAGAATAATTGGGATGTCTGCCCTGCGGGGTGTTTGGAGAATAATTGGGATGTCTGCCCTGTGGGGTGTTTGGAGAATAATTGGGATGTCTGCCCTGCGGGGTGTTTGGAGAATAATTGGGATGTCTGCCCTGCGGGGTGTTTGGAGAATAATTGGGATGTCTGCCCTGCGGGATGTTTGGAGAATAATTGGGATGTCTGCCCTGTGGGGTGTTTGGAGAATAATTGGGATGTCTGCCCTGTGGGGTGTTTGGAGAATAATTGGGATGTCTGCCCTGTGGGGTGTTTGGAGAATAATTGGGATGTCTGCCCTGTGGGGTGTTTGGAGAATAATTGGGATGTCTGCCCTGTGGGGTGTTTGGAGAATAATTGGGATGTCTGCCCTGTGGGGTGTTTGGAGAATAATTGGGATGTCTGCCCTGTGGGGTGTTTGGAGAATAATTGGGATGTCTGCCCTGTGGGGTGTTTGGAGAATAATTGGGATGTCTGCCCTGTGGGGTGTTTGGAGAATAATTGGGATGTCTGCCCTGTGGGGTGTTTGGAGAATAATTGGGATGTCTGCCCTGTGGGGTGTTTGGAGAATAATTGGGATGTCTGCCCTGTGGGGTGTTTGGAGAATAATTGGGATGTCTGCCCTGCGGGGTGTTTGGAGAATAATTGGGATGTCTGCCCTGTGGGGTGTTTGGAGAATAATTGGGATGTCTGCCCTGCGGGGTGTTTGGAGAATAATTGGGATGTCTGCCCTGTGGGGTGTTTGGAGAATAATTGGGATGTCTGCCCTGCGGGGTGTTTGGAGAATAATTGGGATGTCTGCCCTGCGGGGTGTTTGGAGAATAATTGGGATGTCTGCCCTGTGGGGTGTTTGGAGAATAATTGGGATGTCTGCCCTGCGGGGTGTTTGGAGAATAATTTGGATGTCTGCCCTGCGGGGTGTTTGGTGAATAATTGGGATGTCTGCCCTGCGGGGTGTTTGGAGAATAATTGGGATGTCTGCCCTGCGGGGTGTTTGGAGAATAATTTGGATGTCTGCCCTGTGGGGTGTTTGGAGAATAATTGTGATGTCTGCCCTGTGGGGTGTTTGGAGAATAATTGGGATGTCTGCCCTGTGGGGTGTTTGGAGAATAATTGTGATGTCTGCCCTGTGGGGTGTTTGGAGAATAATTGTGATGTCTGCCCTGTGGGGTGTTTGGAGAATAATTGTGATGTCTGCCCTGTGGGGTGTTTGGAGAATAATTTGGATGTCTGCCCTGTGGGGTGTTTGGAGAATAATTGGGATGTCTGCCCTGTGGGGTGTTTGGAGAATAATTGGGATGTCTGCCCTGTGGGGTGTTTGGAGAATAATTGGGATGTCTGCCCTGTGGGGTGTTTGGAGAATAATTGGGATGTCTGCCCTGCGGGGTGTTTGGAGAATAATTGGGATGTCTGCCCTGTGGGTTGTTTGGAGAATAATTGGGATGTCTGCCCTGTGGGGTGTTTGGAGAATAATTGGGATGTCTGCCCTGTGGGGTGTTTGGAGAATAATTGGGATGTCTGCCCTGTGGGGTGTTTGGAGAATAATTGGGATGTCTGCCCTGTGGGGTGTTTGGAGAATAATTGGGATGTCTGCCCTGCGGGGTGTTTGGAGAATAATTGGGATGTCTGCCCTGTGTTGTGTTTGGAGAATAATTGGGATGTCTGCCCTGTGGGGTGTTTGGAGAATAATTGGGATGTCTGCCCTGTGGGGTGTTTGGAGAATAATTGGGATGTCTGCCCTGTGGGGTGTTTGGTGAATAATTGGGATGTCTGCCCTGTGGGGTGTTTGGAGAATAATTGGGATGTCTGCCCTGTGGGGTGTTTGGAGAATAATTGGGATGTCTGCCCTGTGGGGTGTTTGGAGAATAATTGGGATGTCTGCCCTGTGGGGTGTTTGGAGAATAATTGGGATGTCTGCCCTGTGGGGTGTTTGGAGAATAATTGGGATGTCTGCCCTGCGGGGTGTTTGGAGAATAATTGGGATGTCTGCCCTGTGGGGTGTTTGGAGAATAATTGGGATGTCTGCCCTGTGGGGTGTTTGGAGAATAATTGGGATGTCTGCCCTGTGGGGTGTTTGGAGAATAATTGGGATGTCTGCCCTGTGGGGTGTTTGGAGAATAATTGGGATGTCTGCCCTGTGGGGTGTTTGGAGAATAATTGGGATGTCTGCCCTGTGGGGTGTTTGGAGAATAATTGGGATGTCTGCCCTGTGGGGTGTTTGGAGAATAATTGGGATGTCTGCCCTGTGGGGTGTTTGGTGAATAATTGGGATGTCTGCCCTGTGGGGTGTTTGGAGAATAATTGGGATGTCTGCCCTGTGGGGTGTTTGGAGAATAATTGGGATGTCTGCCCTGTGGGGTGTTTGGAGAATAATTGGGATGTCTGCCCTGTGGGGTGTTTGGAGAATAATTGGGATGTCTGCCCTGTGGGGTGTTTGGAGAATAATTGGGATGTCTGCCCTGCGGGGTGTTTGGAGAATAATTGGGATGTCTGCCCTGTGGGGTGTTTGGAGAATAATTGGGATGTCTGCCCTGTGGGGTGTTTGGAGAATAATTGGGATGTCTGCCCTGTGGGGTGTTTGGAGAATAATTGGGATGTCTGCCCTGTGGGGTGTTTGGAGAATAATTGGGATGTCTGCCCTGTGGGGTGTTTGGAGAATAATTGGGATGTCTGCCCTGTGGGGTGTTTGGAGAATAATTGGGATGTCTGCCCTGTGGGGTGTTTGGAGAATAATTGGGATGTCTGCCCTGTGGGGTGTTTGGAGAATAATTGGGATGTCTGCCCTGCGGGGTGTTTGGAGAATAATTGGGATGTCTGCCCTGTGGGGTGTTTGGAGAATAATTGGGATGTCTGCCCTGTGGGGTGTTTGGAGAATAATTGGGATGTCTGCCCTGTGGGGTGTTTGGAGAATAATTGGGATGTCTGCCCTGCGGGGTGTTTGGAGAATAATTGGGATGTCTGCCCTGTGGGGTGTTTGGAGAATAATTGGGATGTCTGCCCTGTGGGGTGTTTGGAGAATAATTGGGATGTCTGCCCTGTGGGGTGTTTGGAGAATAATTGGGATGTCTGCCCTGTGGGGTGTTTGGAGAATAATTGGGATGTCTGCCCTGTGGGGTGTTTGGAGAATAATTGGGATGTCTGCCCTGTGGGGTGTTTGGAGAATAATTGGGATGTCTGCCCTGTGGGGTGTTTGGAGAATAATTGGGATGTCTGCCCTGTGGGGTGTTTGGAGAATAATTGGGATGTCTGCCCTGTGGGGTGTTTGGAGAATAATTGGGATGTCTGCCCTGTGGGGTGTTTGGAGAATAATTGGGATGTCTGCCCTGTGGGGTGTTTGGAGAATAATTGGGATGTCTGCCCTGTGGGGTGTTTGGAGAATAATTGGGATGTCTGCCCTGTGGGGTGTTTGGAGAATAATTGGGATGTCTGCCCTGTGGGGTGTTTGGAGAATAATTGGGATGTCTGCCCTGTGGGGTGTTTGGAGAATAATTGGGATGTCTGCCCTGTGGGGTGTTTGGAGAATATCGTGTGAGTCCTGCTTGTTGTTGTTGAAGAAATCTTCGTCTAATCCGAGGTGAGTGATCGCTGTCCTGATATCCAGAAGCTCTTTTCTGCCGTAAAATATGGTTGCAGAAACATTTTGTACAAAATAATTTACAAATATCGCAAAAAAAACCACATAGTAGCACAATTGGTTAGGAGACCGTAAAACGGTGGCCATCTCCTCCGGCGCCATTTTTCTAATCCGTTCTACAAAGGTGATAATGCCCTCGAAGCCAGTGTTTGGAGGATATATTGACATGGATTGCCGGCCCTCAACCTCTTCTCGGGCCTAACAACACCCGTGCGAATATATCCTCCAAACACCGGCTTCTAAGGCATTCTAATGCTCTACAACAAAGCTTTCTTAGTGTCCAACAAGCTTTCTTTACCCTTAACCTTGTTATAAACACCTCCAAAACAAAGGTCATGTGGTTTGGTAAGAAGAATGCCCCTCTTCCCACAGGTGTTATTATACCTCTGAGGATTTAGAGCTTGAGGTAGTCACCTCATATAAGTACTTGGGAGTATGGCTAGACGGTGCACTGTCCTTCTCTCAGCACATATCAAAGCTGCAGGCTAAAGTTAAATCTAGACTTGGTTTCCTCTATCGTAATCGCTCCTCTTTCACCCCAGCTGCCAAACTAACCTTGACTTAGATGACCATCCTACCCATGCTAGATTACGGAGACATAATTTATAGATCGGCAGGTAAGGGTACTCTCGAGCTGCTTGACGTTCTTTACCATTTGGCCATCAGATTTGCCACCAATGCTCCTTATAGGACACATCACTGCACTTTATACTCCTCTGTAAACTGGTCATCTCTGTATACCCGTCGCAAGACCCACTGGTTGATGCTTATTTATAAAACCCTCTTATGCCTCACTCCCTCCTATCTGAAAAATCTACTGCAGCCCTCATCCTCCAGATACAACAACCGTTCTGCCAGTCACATTCTGTTAAAGGTCCCCAAAGGACACACATCCCTGGGTCGCTCCTCTTTTCAGTTCGCTGCAGCTAGCGACTGGAACGAGCTGCAACAAACACTCAAACTGGACAGTTTTATCTCAATCTCTTCATTCAAAGACTCAATCATGGACACTCTTACTGACAGTTGTGGCTGCTTTATGTGATGTATTGTTGTATCTACCTTCTTGACCTTTGTGCTGTTGACTATGCCTAATAGTTTTTGTACCATGTTTTGTGCTGCTACCATGTTGTGTTGCTACCATGTTGTTGTTATGTTGTGTTGCTACCATGCTGTGTTGTCATGTGTTGCTGCCTTGCTATTTTGTTGTCTTAGGTCTCTTTTTATGTAGTGTTGTGCTGTCTCTCTTGATGTGATGTGTGTTTTGTCCTGTATTTATTTATTTATTTTAATCCCAGGCCTCCGTCCCCGCAGGAGGCCTTTTGCCTTTTGGGAGGCCGTCATTGTAAATAAGAATTTGTTCTTAACTGACTTGCCTAGTTAAATAAAGGTTAAATATTTAAAAAAAATTCAAGTATCACTGAAGTAAAGGATGTTACGCTGCATGCTTAGTGAGTACCACTTCCCCCTGATTCGGCTTACACCGAGGCTTGAACCCAGGACCTCAGCCTTGCTAGCATACGTGATCGCCATCCAGAAGTGTCTTACCAGTTGGTGCTACCAAAAAGTTAACAATTTGAGAGTGTAAGGAAGATGTTAGGGAAGATGGTGAAAATGGGTCACAGAACCTGTGTCCAATATATGGTCCAGCTTTGTGGTTTAGCATTCCTGACCATTTAGTCAATTCATTGTTCTTATGTGATCTAGGACACATACTTATACTTCTAGGACAATAGTTGAGCAATAGAAAGGGGGCTTATTGTCAGGGTTTTTCCTCTATTTACCAACATCCTCTGACCGAGGATATATGAAGAAGACAGGAGGACAGATCAGGCAGGATGTATGAAGAAGACAGGAGGACAGATCAGGCAGGATGGATGAAGAAGACAGGAGGACAGATCAGGCAGGATGGATGAAGAAGACAGGAGGACAGATCTGGTGTAACGGATGTGAAATGGCTAGCTAGTTAGCGGGTACGCGCTAATAGCGTTTCAATCAGTTACGTCACTTGCTCTGAAACCTAGAAGTAGTGTTTCCCCTTGCTCTGCAAGGGCCGCGGCCTTTGTGGAGCGATGGGTAACGATGCTTCGTGGGAGACCGTTGTTGATGTGTGCAGAGGGTCCTTGGTTCGCGCCCGGGGCGAGGGGACGGTTTAAAGTTAAACTGTTACATTGATGCTGTTGACCCGGATCACTGGTTGCTGCGGAAAAGGAGGAGGTCAAAAGGGGGGTGAGTGTAATGGATGTGAAATGGCTAGCTAGTTAGCGGGTACGTGCTAATAGCGTTTCAATCAGTTACGTCACTTGCTCTGAAACCTAGAAGTAGTGTTTCCCCTTGCACTGCAAGGGCCGCGGCCTTTGTGGAGCGATGGGTAACGATGCTTCGTGGGCGACCGTTGTTGATGTGTGCAGAGGGTCCCTGGTTCGCGCCCGAGGTCGGGGCGAGGGGACGTACTAAAGTTAAACTGTTACACTGGCAGGATGTATGAAGAAGACAGGAGGACAGATCAGGCAGGATGTATGAAGAGGACAGATCAGGCAGGATGTATGGATGAAATAGAGAATGTTTTGAAGGAATGAAAAAGAGGCAACAGAATACAATACTACTGTACCTGATGACCGACAACAAAAGAGTGCTATATAAAGGGTAGGTAATCAAGGGAGTACTGACGTCCATGTGTGACTAATGATAATGAGATGCAGGTGTGCATAATGATGGTGGCCAGGTGTGTGTAAAGATGGGGTGCCAGGACTGGTGATTAGTAGACCGGTGACGTCGAGAGGTAGTGAACATTACAGAGCGTGATATGTGTGTGTTCGATACTGCATGCCAGCTGTTGACCAAATAACAGGCAGAAAAGTAGGGTTGGTTACCTTTGACTAAGGGTGGCCATTTTGAATACATTTACGCCATGCATGCGAGTCACTGCTCCATGGTGGATAGGGGGAATAGATAGAGTGCGGTGCTCCCAGTTACAATGCAGATGTTTTGAGTGAGGTGTGTCACGTTGTAAATCATCCCTTGCAAAAGCCATAATCTGGAGGCATGATGTCATCCTCCTCTTTAGTTCCTTATGGATCCAGGAGGTTTAGGGGCCCGATACCAGTTCCCCATCAGAGGGCATTTAGGAGAGAGTATGGCTGGGAGAGGGTGCTTAGAGAGAATAGAATATGTAGAATATAACTTAATTGTCCATCGAGGATGGAATAGTTTCTTTGGCAAGATCTTACAAAATAGGATTCACAGGGAGGAGGATGCCGACTCTCTGGTAATAAGGATCTGAAGCACTGTCCAGAACAAAGTCATCAATTGCCTATAGTCCTTGATCAAAGGCATGAGAAAGGAAGAAAGGATGTGATGTGGAGTTTGAAGAAGAGTTTGATGTTCACAGAAAAAATATTCTAGTGGTTTTGTCACCTGTAGTCTACATAACTGCAATTCATTCTGTTCATTCTGTGTACTGTGGAGGCAGTGTTAGGTACTTGCAATAAACAGAAACAGGTGAAATTGTTACATTTTACTGTTTAATAAAAGAGCCACTTCCCTCTCTCTTTCTGTCACAACCAAGTAGAACAATGAGATTCTGGTGGATCCCTTTGTGCTCCTCCAGGTGGAGAGAGGAATGCAGTGCGACAGAGGGTTGATGGGCGGTCTCATTCATTTGTGATCTCTTTGTACTTTCACTTCTTCCTGTCCTCCCTCTCATTGACAGATGTCTCTCTTCTCCCTCTTTTTCTTTTACAGGTTGCACATGGGTTACGCTACATACCTGTCTCAGGTGGATATCAAGGTGTAAGAGTACGCACGGGGGGAGAGTGAGGAAAGGTTAACAAAACAGGTAGTCCTTTTTACTCTGAAAACTTTATTACAGACCATTTTCCCTTTCCCCTCTATAAACAAACCATTGTGTGAGCGATCGTGTGTGTTGTGTGTCAATGTGTACATGTATGAGTGCGTACTGGTGACAGGGAGCAAATCCTACTGACACAGTGTTTCAAATGGCTCCCCAGCTCAGAAATATCTCCTGATCCCCATAATCAGTTTAGTCCTGATCTTGGCTGTCTGCCTGAGGGAATCTCTGACACTGGGAGGTATTATGTTCTTAAGAGGCTAGTATTCTTGGTCTCTGCTGAGGTAGTAGGGGAGTAGGTAGAAGGGTAGAAGGGGAAGAAGCAAAGTTCTTCTGGAAGTTCTCAAGAGAAGAGCGTCTCCCACACCCCATCTTGTTCCTGAAACCATCGCCTGCAGCTCTCTCTCCAAATACCGCCTGTCCAGGTGACTAACGATGCAGTGACCCCTCCAGTCGTTCCTTCAGCTCTGAGTGCCTGCTAAGGCAAGGAGAGAGAGAAAGAGAGAGAGAGAGAGGGAGATAGAGAGAGAGAGAAATGGGAAGGGAGAGTGAAAGAAATATAGGGGGGGAGAGAGAGAGGATGAGAATGGAGGGATGGGAAAAGAGAGAGGTGGGAAAAAGGGGGTCTACAACAGTAGGAAAGGGAATGCGTGGGTATGGCACAGTCAACATGCAATGGAGCCATGTACCTAGATGACTCTCTCTTCTTTATAACATGGGAGAGTACACCCGGAACACCATCCCACTGGGCACAAACGTCAGTTCAACATCTAGTTGATGTATAGATTTGGTGGAGCTGTCAACTAGCATGAATTCAATGTGGAATCAACAAAAAATACCACAATTTCATATTTAGAGTAGGAAATGCCCTTATGTTTTTTTTGCCCCCTATTCATGGTATCCAATTGGTAGTTACGGTCTTGTCTCATTGCTGCAACTCCAGTACAGACTCGGGAGAGGCAAAGGTCGAGAGCCGTGCGTCCTCTGAAACACAATCCAACTAAGCCGCACTGCATCTTGACACAATGCCCACTTAACCCGGAAGCCAGCAGCACCAATGTGTCGGAGAAAACACTGTACACCTAGCAACCATGTCAGCATGCACTGCACCCGGACCGCCACAGGAGTCGCTAGTGCGCGATGGGAAAAGGACATCCCTGCCAGCCAAACCCTCCCATAACTCAGACGACGCTGGGCCAATTGTGCACCGCCCCATGGGTCTGCCGGTCACGGCCTGCTGCAACTGAGCCTGGACTCAAACCCAGAATCTCTAGTGCCTTAGACCACTGCGCCACTCGGGAGGCCAATGCTTTTTGCAAATCCAATCAGTTTTCCATGTTGATTCAACATCAACAAGCATTTCGCTACACCCGCAATAACATCTGCTAAAAAAATGTGCATGTGACCAATAACATTTGATTTGATTTGCTCACATAGATTTCTTGGGTTGAAATGACGTGGAAACAATGTTGATTCAACCAGTTTTTCCCAGTGGGATACTACCAACACAAACTGTATGTGACATGTCCACCTGGCTACTCTCTTGCATATATTCCTCTGAATATGTAGGAGGCAGCAAATACAGTAGATACTGTATGATAATTTGTCAACATTACACATATTAGCACATACATTGGCAATCAACAAGTATAGCTCTTAAGTTTCTCTAAGGCACTGTACTCTCTTTGCTGTCTTCCTCCCTCCCATTTCAGGAGGGGCACAAGGTGATGGTGTTGATCTGGTGTTCAGGTGCTAGCATGGATTGTATAAATGAAGCAAATACCAAAGCTTTTATCTTGCTGCCTATTACTCTATCATTTACCCCACATATTTTACATATAAGATCCAGATTACACAGTGAGCAAAATTACATATTTTCAACGTCCATCGGCTTCGGATGGTGCTCACTGGATAGGCCTACAACAACACGTGTCATGGAGCTGATCGTGCCTTAATTCTAACAAAAGAAAACATGCCACTGATTAAAAGTCTTGATTGAAAATATGTTTATTAATCACAGTAGGCCTAATGGTTCTCCACCTTATAATGATTGTTATTTATCTGTGAAAATAGCAGAAATGTGTTTGAGTTTGTGGTTTGCCATGCCAAATAATTTGTGGGCCAAAAATGCTGTTTGTGTCTCCACGCTAGGCAGATGGTGCATTCAAGACAACTGGGAAGATTAAAAACACTAGGTCAAATCATGACGTCGTGATCTTCAGGTCGGAGATTTAGAAACATGCCTGATGCCGTTTTCAAAACAACTAAAAACTGAGAACTTGGAAATCTCAGACTTTCGGATTCAATGCATTCGAAGACAACTTCGAATTCGGGAAAAAACAAGCTCAGACTGGAATGTTGTTTTGAATTGTCAACCAACTCGGAATTCCATGTTGGTGCTCTTTTTTTCAGGAGTTCCCAGTCATGAATGAACTGAAGTCGGAAGTCAGAGATTTCAGAGTTCCCAGTTGTTTTAAATGTTTCACAAAGGTGCTGTCCCACGTCATGCATGATTGATCCGGGATCTTGAGCTGTGGAGTTGTTCATTTGCTCCTGTTTGTTATTTTGTAGATGTTGTAAAGACGTTTGACACCTATTTATTCTTCACTTGCAAATACAAGCCATCACGTTGGGGAGAAAAGCTGATTTTCCTTGCCTCTTGTTGTTACATCCACCACAACGACCTACCTCACAACATGGTAGGCTACAACCTTTTTTAATTATCTCTACACAGACTAAAAGGATGATGTGAAAATTTGATGCTGGTCTTCGTGAAAAAGCTTCATTATGTGCTTCCTTCCCCTGCTGGTTGTGTTTACCTAACCAGATGCACTGGTTCTGCCCAGCCACATCCATTCCAAACCGCTGATCTGGAAACAGTTACTATCCAATCCGGTACCAGTTTATCTGGAAACAGTAAGTATCTGCAAACAGCTGATTTGGAAACAGTGAGTAGGCCTACTGTATTTGCTTAGAGCTGATATGGAAAAGCAGTGAGTATGCAGTACCAGCTGATCTGAAATCAATAAGAAGCTGGTACCAGGGTTTGGTAATATGTCTGCAGCAGATTCTGATCCAGACAATTGGTAGACTTTTTCTTTTGATGATTCACCAGCTTGGCGTTCCTGCTTTTAATTATCTCAGTAAATATATATTTGAGCTGAGATTGTGTAGTTGGAAGCAGAGCATGAGTCTCTTTGAAGAAATTGATGTATAGTTGGGCTAAGAACATAATGTCCCATTTAGGGACAGTTCACAATTTACTGGGGGAGATGGGTGGTCCAAAATAGGGGAGGGTTGCCACTTATTTTTTTGCTTTGGTGAGGGTTGTGTGGTTTTTTATTTGGCACAGAAGAGAGTCATTTGTTTTTCACTGGTTTACTTTTTATGTTTTGCAGGTTTTACTATATACAGTGCATTCAGAAAAGTATTCAGAACCTTTGACTTTTTCCACATTTTGTTACATTACAGACTTATTCTAAAATGTAGTAAATTGTTTTTTTTCTTCTCGTTAATCTACACACAATACCATTATGACAAAGCAAAAACGATTTTTTTGAAATTGTAGCAAAATTATGAAGAAAATATCACAAAAATAGAGACGTTCGATCGGGTTCAAGTCCGGACTCTGGCTGGGCCACTCAAGGACATTCAGAGATTTGTTCCAAAGCCAGTCCTGCGTTGTGTTGGTTGTGTGCTTAGGGTCGTTGTCCTGGTGGATGGTGAACCTTCGCCCCAGTCTGAGGTCCTGACCGCTCCGGAGCAGGTTTTCATACTTTGCTCCGTTCATCTTTCCCTCGATCCTGACTAGTCTCCCAGTCCCTGCCGCTGAAAAACATTACCACAGCATGATGCTGCCACCACAATGCTTCACCGTTGGGATGGTGCCAGGTTTCCTCCAGACGTGACGCTTGGCATTTGGGCCAAAGAGTTCAATCTTGGTTTCATCAGACCAAAGAATCTTGTTTCTCATGGTCTGGCAAAATCCAAGTGGGTTGTCATGTGCCTTTTAGTGAGGAGTGGCTTCCGTCTGGCCACTCTACCATAAAGGCCTGATTGGTGGAGTGCTGCAGAGATGGTTGTCCTTCTGGAAGATTCTCCCATCTCCACAGAGTAACTCTAGAACTCTGTCAGAGTGACCATTGGGTTCTTGGTCACCTCCCTGACCAAGGCCCTTCTCCCCAGATTGCTTAGTTTGGCCGGGCGGCCAGCTCTAGGAAGAGTTTTGGTGATTCGAAACTTCTTCCAGTTAAGAATGATGGAGGCCACGGTGTTCTTCGGGACCTTCAATACTGCAGAAATATTTTGGTACCCTTCCCCAGATCTGTGCCTCAACACAATCGTGTCTCAGAGCCTACGAACAATTCCTTCCACCTCATGGCTTAGTTTTTTGCTCTGACATGCACTGTCAACTGTGGGACCTTAAATAGACAGGTGTGTGCCTTTCTAAATCCTGTCCAATCAATTGAATTTACTACAGGTAAACCAATCAAGTTGTAGAAACATCTCAATGATGATCAATGGAAACAGGATGCACCTGAGTCAATTTTGAGTCTCATAGCAAAGTGTCTTAATAGATATGTAAAGATATGTAAAAATTCTACAAACCTATTTTTGCTTTGTCATTATGGGGTATTGTGTGTAGACTGATGAGGAATTTTGTTTATCTAATACATTTTAGAATAAGGTTGTAACGTAACAAAATGTGGAAAACGTCAAGGGGTCTGAAACTTACCGAAGGCACTGTACATTTAAATATACATTTTAAATACATTCCGTAATATATGTTGGAATGTATTGTGGTATCCCGGGAGGTCTACGTCGGGGGCTGGTAATAGAGGGGAAGTACGTGATGTGAAGTGGAGGTAATTAGGGGAAAGTGCCAACCAGCCGTAGAGGCCACATAAAAGGAGCAATATGGCACACCGTGAGTGAGAACCGACACAGAGGCAAAGCTGTGAAGAAGGACCAAGCCAAACCAATGTGATTTTCTTTGTTATGTTTATTTTATGGCCTAGTAAAGATGTGTTTGCGGACCAAAACCTCCCTGTCTCTGTGTTAATCTCTGCACGCTCAACCCAACACCCAATGGTTTACCACATATGGTGGGGAATGCGGGTAACTCAGTACCTTTGGGTACCGTGTGGTCGAGCGTACAGAGAATTCCATGGAGGAGCTGGTGGCTCAGTTTATCCTCAGCCAGCAGAAGCAACAGGCTCTCTAGGAGCAAGCATTGGAGGAGCAGCACCAACAGAACCTCAGTTGAAGGCTGGGATGGCTCAGGAGTCTGGCCCAAATCAGTTCCTGGTTAAGTTAAGGGAGGAAGATGACATATTTGTGCACCTTCGAGAGGACGGCGTAGAGGGAAGGATGGCCCAAGCCCAAGTGGGCCAGCCTGTTGGCACCCTACCTCTCCATGAAGGCCCAGAAGGCCTACTTTGACTTGAACGCTGACCAGGCCGCGAATTATGAGGGACTCAAACGAGAGATCCTGAGCCGTTATGGATTCAGCCACGCACGCCGTGCAAGACTGGTCCACAACTGGGCCTTTGACCCCAACCTTTCCCCCCGTGCTCAGATGAGCTACCTGGTGCGCCTGACCGAAGGCTGGTTACTGACTGACATACTGTCCCTCCCATTGACCGACAAGCTCGTCCTGGATCGATACCTTCGGAACCTGCCATAAGAGATGAAGAAGACGGTGAGCATGCAGAACCCCCAGAGCCTGGAGGAATTGCTGACTGCTGTGGAAACTCACCAGAACACCCAGGACCAGCTGAGAGGGACCCGAGTGGAGAGAGGGGATGCGGCTAGAGGGACGAACAACACAAAGAGAGGCGAGGGGCTGAAAGGGGCCCTTTATGGAACCAGCCGAGCCTGTGAAGCAGGAGGGTGACCCAAACCGATGACGTTGTCCGCTTCTGGACCTAGATCAGAGACGCTGCTATGAGTGCGGTGAGCCGGGACACCTCGTGTGGAGTTGTCCCGGCCGGGAGGAGGCCTTGCCCTCTGCATCCCCCAGCTCGGGGGTAACCCGGATGGCGAGTTATGTCACCTCCTGTTGGGTGCACACCGAGACGGCCCCTCCGATGGTTCCTGTACGAATCGATGACAACAGCACCCGCGCTCTGCTGGACTCCGGCAGCACGGTAACCTTGGCCCACCCGCAGTGGCTCACACGAGAGGGGAAGGATGAACCAGGGGATGAGGAAGTGAGTGTCCTGTGTACACGGGGACATGAAGAGGTACCAGACTGTGCTGGTGAGGATAACCACCATGTGCCAGATGCGCATGAGGGCTGTTCCTAACCTGACCATGTCCATTCTCCTCAGTCGAGATTGCCCTCTCTTCCAGGCACTGTGGAGGAGGGACCTGGTAGGAAGAAATGGAAAAAGGACGGTGGCCTGCGCAACTCACCCCCCGCCACGAGAGGTATCCACTGGGCCCGAGTCGGACCCGGAGGAGGGAGATGACCCCACCCCGGCAAGCGAGCCACCGTGCGAGGAAGACCTCAGGCTCCCCTTTATGGAGGTGGAGGCCCCAGTAGGACCTCCCGACACGGGAATCCTCACAGGTCAGTTCGGGACGGCCCAGTTAGAAGACACCAATCTTCACAACGCTAAGGGCCAGGTGATTGCTGTGGATGGCGTGCTGTTACCTGGGGTAAGTGTGTTGCGCTACCCCCACTTCGCCATCAAGCATACTTTATTGTATCAGGTAGTAAAGCACAATGGGGAGATAAAAGACTTGTTACTCATACCCAGCCAGTATGTTAGGACTGTGTTGCAGCTTGCCCACACCCACCTGCTTGGGGCACATCTGGGATAGAGAAAACCAGGGAGTGGATCGGGAACCGTTTCCACTGGCCCGGAGTCAAGCGTGCCGTGGAGGACTACTGCCCGTAGTTGCCCGGAGTGCCAGATCACAGCTCCGAGGGTACATTATAGAAACCCTTAGGTTCCCTTGCCCATTATAGGAGTGCCATTTGAGCGGGTGGCAATAGATCTGGTGGGACCATTGGTGAAGACTGTGAGGGGACACCAATGCATCCTTGTAATCTTGGATTACGCCACCCGGTATCCTGAGGCAATCTCGTTATGCACGTCGGCAGCAAATGGTATCGCACGGGAGCTCTTCCATTTATTTAGCCGGGTGGGTATTCCGCGGGAAATCCTGATGGACCAGGGCACCACATTCATGTCTCGTGTGATGAAAGATGTCTGCAATCTATTACGAATAAAACAGGTGAGGACCAGTGTGTACCATCCACAAACAACGGGTTAGTTGAACGCTTCAATAAGACCCTAAAGCAGATGCTGAAGAAGGTCATCGAGAGAGACGGGAGGAACTGGGACCAGCTGCTGCCCCACCTGATGTTCTCAGTGCGCGAGGTACCCCAAGCATCCACTGGGTTCTCCTCCTTTGAGCTCCTGTATGGCTACATGGCATGGACCCTACGACATCGTTGAGCGGGTAGGCGACGTCAAATACAGGGTCTGCCAAACGGGGCGGAGAAAACCCCTCCAGCTTTACCATGTGAACTTGCTGAAGAAATGGCATGCACAAGAGGCGCTGTGCGTAACGTGGACCCAGCCACAGCAGAGCCCGCCCTCTGTCGAAGTTGCAATGGTAGAAGACCTCAGCCCGACCCAATGACAAGAGCTCAGAGAGTTGGTCCAGCAGAATATGGCCGTGTTCTCAGAGGTGCTGGGGCGCACGGATTTTATGGAGCATCATATCCACACACATCCGAGAGAAAAAGTACATAAACGGCCATACCGGATACCAGAAGCCCGGAGCGTGACAATCCAGCGGGAAGTGACAACAATGCTAGAGATGGGGGTACTGGAGGAGTCCCACAGTGCGTGGTCTAGCCCTAAAGTGCTGGTACCGAAACCGGATGGAACCATCCGCTTCTGCAATGACTTCTGGGGCCTGAACGAGGTCAGTAAGTTCGACCCCTACCCCATGCCCCGGGTGGACGAACTGATCGACCGCTTGGGTAGGGTGAGATACGTCAGCACGTTGGACCTGACCGAGGGGTACTGGCAGGTGCCGCTGGCAGCGGCCTCCCGGGAGAAGACAGCCTTCTCCACCCTGGGGGGGCTATACCACTACCGTGTTCTTCCTTTCAGGCTTCACGGTGCACCAGCAACCTTTCAGCGACTCATGGACCGTGTTTTGCGGCTGCACAGTGAGTCAGCTGCTTATTTGGATGAAATAATTTTGCACAGTGACAGTTGGGAGTCCCATCTTTGTAGGTCACAGGCCGTGGTTGATGCACTAAGGGATGCAGGTCTGACCGCGAACCCCCACAAGTGCAAGCTGGGCTATGTCGAGGTAGAGTACCTTGGCTATCAGATCGGGAGGGGAAATGTGAAGCCCCAAGAATTTTCTTTTGCTGACATTAGGGAATGGCCAGTCCCCCGAACCAAGAGGCAGGTGAAGTCATTCCTGGGGTTAGCAGGCTACTACAGTCAATTTGTACCTAACTTTGCCGCAATAACTTCTCCCCTCACAGACTTAATGAAGGCATGACCACCCCAGACGGTGCGATGGACGGAGGACACAGAAGCGGCGTTCCAGGCCCTGAAGGATGCGCTATGTTCGCACTCGGTATTCGTCACCCCGGATTCTCAAAAAACATCCTGGTCCAGACAGACGTGTCTGATACAGGGGTAGGGGCCGTTTTGTCCCAAGAGCAGGAAGGCAATGAGCACCCAATCATGTTTGTCAGCAGGAAGCTCCTCCCGAGGGAGAAGAAGTACTCGATTGTCGAGAAGGAGTGCCTTGCCGTGAAGTGGGCACTGGATACCCTCAAGTATTACCTCCTCGGGAGGAAGTTCACCCTGATCACTGACCATGCCCCCCTTGTGTGGATGGCAAGAGGTAAGGACACGAATGACCGTGTCACCCACTGGTTCCTGTCCTTACAATGATTCTCTTTCTGTCATCCACAGGTTGGAGGCCCAGCACGGCAATGCGGACGCCCTCTCCAGGAGAGATGCAAACCTAGCCCTGAGCATGCCTCCCTCCCAGTCAGGGCTAAGTGGGGGGTGGGGTGTGTGGTATCCCAGGAGATCTACCTCGGGGGGTGGTAATGTAGGGGAGGTACGTGATGCGACGTTGGCTCCCTCTGCTGGGAGTACACGAGCTGGGCACCCCGACACAGATAGCTCCAAGTGGAGGTAATTAGGGGAAAGTGCCAACCAGCAGTGGAGGCCATATAAAAGGAGTACTGTTGCACACCGCGAGTGAGAACCCGGGAGAGACCGACACAGAGCCAAAGCTGAGAAGAAGGACCGAGCCAAACCTACATGATTTTCTTTGTTATGTTTATTTTATGGCCTACCAAAGTTGTGTTTGCGGACCAAAACCTCCCTCTCTCTGTGTTAATCTCTGCACGCTCAACCCAACACCCCATGTTTTACCACAGTATATAAAATATATTAAATTATTTAAAAAAATAATTGTAATGTTTGGCCAATTTTAAATATTTCACATTGATCCCCAAAAATGTATAAAAAAATATAATTGAAATGTTCCTGTGGACTTGTTTGACTTTCTGTTATCTTCAATACTGAGCTAAACATCAGGAGCCAATGATAGGGTGTGTCAAGTCATTGAGGATACATTGACAACATCTGAGGATAGAACCAGCACATACTGTACAGTGCATTCGGAAAGTATTCAGGCTCCTTCCCTTTTTCCACATGTGTTACGTTACAGCCTTATTCTAAAATTAATTTAAAAAAAATATTTACTCATCAATATACAGACAATATCCCATAATGACAAAGTGAAAACAGGTTTCATAAATCTTTGCAAATTTATTACAAATAATAAAAAAATACCTTATTTACATAAGTCTTCGGACCATTTGCTATGAGACTCGAATTTGAGCTCAGGTGCATCCTGTTTCCATTGATCATCCTTGAGATCCACCTACATCCACCTATGATACATTCAATTAATTGGACATGATTTCGAAAGGCGCACCTGTCTATATAAGGTCCCCCAGTTGCCAGTTTATGTTAGAGCAAAAACCAAGCCATGAGGTTGAAAGAATTGTCCATAGAGCGCCGAGACAGTGTTATGTCGAGGCACAGATCTGGGGAAGGGTAGCAAAACATTTCTGCAGCGTTGAAGGTCCCCAAGAACACAGTGGCCTTCATCATTCTTAAATGGAATAAGTTTGGAACCACCAAGACTCTTCCTAGAGCTGGCCACCCGGCCAAACTGAGCAAACGGGAGAGCAGGGCCTTAGCCAGGGAGGCGACCAATATCCCGATGGTCACACTGACAGAGCTCCAGAGTTCCTCCGTGGAGATGGAAAAACCTTCCAGAAGGACATCCATCTCTGCAGCACTCCACCAATCAGGACTTCATGGTAGAGTGGCCAGGTGGAAGCCACTCCTCAGTAAAAGGCACATGACAGCCTGCTTGGAGTTTACCAAAAGGCAATTAAGAACTCTGACAGTGAGAAACAAGATTCTCTGGTCTGATGAAACCAAGATTGAACTCTTCGGCCTGAATGCCAAGCGTCACGTCTGGAGGAAACCAGGCACCATCCCTACGGGGAAGCCTGGTGGTGGCATTATCATGCTGTGGGATGTTTTTCAGCGGCAGGGACTGGGAGACTAGTCAGGATCGAGGGAAAGTTGAACAAAGCAAAGCACAGAGAGATCCTTGATGAAAACCTGCGCCAGAGCGCTCAGGACCTCAGACTGGGGTGAAGGTTCACCTTCCAACAGGATAACAACCCTAAGCATACAGCCAGAACAACGCAGGCATGGCTTCGGGACAAGTCTCTGAATGTCCTTGAGTGGCTCAGCCAGAGCCTGGACTTGAACCCGATCGAACATCTCTGGAGAGACCTGAAAATACCTGTACAGCGACGCTCCCCATCCAACCAGACAGAGCTTGAGAGGATCTGCAGAGAAGAATGGGAGAAACTCCCCAAATTCAGGTGTGCCAAGCTTGTAGCGTCATACCCAAGAAGGCTTGAGGCTGTAATCGCTACCAAAGGTGCTTCAACAAAGTACTGAGTAAAGGTTCTCAATATTTATATAAATGTAATATTTCAGTTGAAAAAATGTATTTGCAAAGATTTCCATAAACCAGTTTTTTCTTTGTCATTATGGGGTATTGTGTGTAGTTTGAGGGGGGGAAAACAATTTAATCAATTTTAGAATTAGACTGTAACGTAACAAAATGTGGAAAAAGTCAAGGGGTCAGAATACTTTCCGAATGCACTGTATGTTCACGGTTCAGGAGGAAAGAGCAGAGTAAGTGTATGTCCGCGTGAGAGTTGTTCTTTCTGGTAATGTAGTAGTATCACCTTCGGAGCATATTGAGGAGGTTTGGCACGCTTTCATTTGCCACATCCATCTCATCCTACTGTCCGCTTCATGGAAACCCAACATAGCCAAGACTCAGCAACACCCAGGCAGTGATGTCCGTTTTTGTATCCCGTAGTCTTCCACTCCAATATTTTCCAGTCATCTTTATCAAGGAGGTACTGTATACCTAATAAAAACAACATTTTGGCTAAGTTACCTGTCCTATTTGCTACAATCTCATCTTAACCTGTGTCTGCCGCAAATTAGTGTGCCAAATTGGAGCTGCAACTTTGGGTGTGATAGAAAATATCAAGAGGTGGGGGAGATCCAAGCCCATATTGATTTTCCTCTCTAATTTGGCAGGGGGCAGAGCCAAATACAGCATTTCATCAGCGACAGACGACAATAAATCAGCTACAGAAACTGGGCCCCATCTCACAACAGTATCTGTGTCCCCTTCAACCTAAAAAAACACTTAATATCATCATTATAGAGTTCCATCTCTGTTCCTTCTCACCCTACTGCCCTCTCAGAGACATCCCCTGACACCTTTTCTCCTTGACATGATTCATCTGGGGCCCAGGTTTGATGTTGATTTCATTGGCCTAATGACTCATCAGGAGATTAGATACAGGCCCTCTGACATGCAGACACACCATCCTATTGGGTAAAAGTAGCACAAGGGCTCATCACCTCCCTCTCCTAGTCCCAGAGTCTAGTTATCACAACATATTTCCCAGGGGCAGGAAGCCCCATGATGCAACTGGACTATTAATGAAGAAGCCATTGGACCCATGTCCCTCCATAACATCAATTACACATTTTCTGCCGTCCTATTTCCTTCAGTTGTAGGGATTGTATTCCAAAAAATGTTTCATAACCAACATTCCCTGACATGCTGCCTGAAATGTGCAGTATAGACTCCAGGTGGCAGTATAGACTTACATTGCCAATTTCAGACAACAGTTAAACATATACTGTACTACACAGCAAGAAGTGTGGATGAAATTACAGATAAAATACTTGATTGAAAACTTGAAAACTATACCACTACATTTATGTCTCTTCTTTCCAACTTTACCATTGGTAAAGAAAGATTGTGGTAAAATGTCCAAGTGCAGCTGATAGTGTAGATTCAGTGCATTCAGAAAGTATTCAGACGCCTTGACTTTGTCCACATTTTGTTACCTTACAGACTTATTCTAAAATTGATTAAATCGTTTCCCCCCCCTCATCAATCTACACACAATACCCCATAATGACAAAGAAAAAACAGGTTTATAGAAATTGTAGCAAATGTATTAAAAATATAAAACGGAAATATGACATTTACATAAGTATTCAGATCCTTTACTCAGTACTTTGTTGAAGCACCTTTGGCAGTGAGTACAGCCTTGAATCTTCTTGGGTATGACGCTACAAGCTTTGCACACATGTATTTAGGGAGTTTCTCCAAATTCTCCCAAGCCACTCCTGCATTGTCTTGGCTGTGTGCTTAGGGTCGTTGTTCTGTTGGAAGGTGAACCTTCACCCCAGTCGGAGGTCCTGAGCGCTCTGGAGCAGGTTTTCATCAAGGCTCTCTCTGTACTTTGCTCCGTTCATCTTTCCCTCGATCCTGACTAGTCTCCCAGTCCCTGCCACTGAAAAACAGCCCCACAGCATGATGCTGCCATCACCATGCTTCACCGTAGGGATGGTGCCTGGTTTCCTCCAGATGTGACACTTGGCATTCAGGCCAAAAAGTTCAATTTTGGTTTCATCAGACCAGAGAATCTTGTTTCTCATAGTCTGAGAGTCCTTTAGGTACCTTTTGGCAAACTCCAAGTGGGCTGTCATGTTCCTTTATGGGCTCCCGAGTGGCGCAGTGGTCTAAGGCACTCCATCTCAGTGCAAGAGGTGTTGCTATAGTACCTGGTTCAAATCCAGGCTGTTTGCCTGGGTGGCCAGCTCTAGGAAGGGTCTTGGTGATTCCAAACTTCTTCCATTTTCCCATTGCATGAGCCACATCAGTGTTCTTGGGGACCTTCAATGCTGCTGACATTTTGGTACCCTTCCCCAGATCTGTGCCTCAACACTATTCCTGTCTCGGCGCTCAACGGACAATTCCTTTGACCCCATGGCTTTGTTTTTGGTCTGACGTGCATTGTCAACTATGGGACCTTATATAGACAGGTGTGTGCCTTTTCAAATCATGTCCAATCAATTGAATTTACCACGGGTGGACTCCAATCAAGTTGTAAAAGCATCTCAAGGATGATCAATGGAAACAGGATGAACTTGAGCTCAATTTCGAATCTCATAGCAAAGGGTCTAAATATATATAGTACTGTATATAAGGTATTTTGTTTTTTATTTTTAATAAATGTGCAAACATTTCAGTTTTCGCTTTGTCATCATGGGGTATTGTGTGTAGATTGATGAGGCAAATGTTTTATTTCATTCGATTTAGAATAAGGCTGTAACGTAACAAAATGTGGAAAAAGGGAAGAGGTCTGCATACTTTCAGAATGTACTGTATATTCTCGTAGATACACTCTAAAAAGTCATCTTGCCTTCTAGTTGTTTCAGCTAATATATGAAAGCCCCAAAAAAGCATTTAAAAAACACTAATTGCTTGCCTTCTAGTTATTTCAGCTAATATATGAAAGCCTCAAAAAACATTTAAAAAACGCTAATTGCACGTTATAAAAAAAATGATTTGTTGAGTCAACAAAAACGTTTCTTATCCTGCTGCCTTAAAAGGTCCAGTCCAATCCGGATTCCGTGCTACGTTGTCATCTAAAGTTACTTCAACCTAGTAAAGTAAGTAAAACTAACAAATTTGAATTGAATGACTTGTTGAGGGATCTTGATACTTTTAGTCATATCAATGTGCTTCAACTGATTTTTTGTGTTGTGTTTACAAAGTATATTTTATGATACTGAAAATATGATAGTTTACGATAAATAAGTACTGTATTACTGTTTTTGCAATTACAGTTATTCTTATAGGATACTTCAGATGCGCTCATGGCACACACTGTTACAAGGCAATTGTCTCTCTCTGCTCCTGGAGAAGCATGTGTTGATGACAGTTATACAGTATCTATCAGAGGCCCAGGCGTTTAGCATAGATGGCAAAGCTCTCATTTCAGGACTGCAACGTTGTAAGATTGTGCCCTCCACGGCACTTGATATACACTGAGTGTACAAAACATTAAGAACAACTTCCTAATATTGAGTTGCACCAAAGGTGCACAGTTGTGTGAAGTTGATTGGATGTCCTTTGGGTGGTGGACCATTCTTGATACACATGGGGAAATGCTGAGTGTGAAAAACCCAGCAGCGTTGCAGTTCTTGACATAAACCGGTGCGCCTGGCACGTACTACCATACCCTGTTCAAAGGTACATAAATATTTTGTCTTGTCCATTCACCCTCTCAAAGACATTTTCAAAGACATATTTCTATCTACATGCTTTTGTTTCAAGTTTAGGTTTCAAGTTTTTTTAGTGGTATGTATGGGATACACATGGTATACACCTTCTAACTAAATGTTTACTTGTAGGTTCCTTCTCGACAATGCAACAACAATAAGAAATAATAAAAAATAAGAATTCGAACATCAAGTAAATGGCTCAGTATAATAGAATAAACATTTTAGCATAAGTTTACTCTGCCATCTTCAACAATCTCCAATCTTCTGCCATCTATTGTTGTTCAAAATAAGAACAGCTAGCTAGCTTATCAGTTCAGTTGGTCAAATAACTGACTTGACAGTCTTTCACTGCCGTGGATAAATATATATATATAGAATCAAAACTTAATTAGCTAGCTAACACAATAAAAAGTTAAAAACACCTAAACTATTAAAATATGTACAATATTTACAGAGCTCTCTAACTAGGTGACCTCATGGCACCATGGCAACCACACATTTTTTTCCTATTGCATGAGCCACATCAGTTAACATCATTTGAATTAACATTCTACATTACCATGGAAGTTATTGCATAACAATACCAGGCAGCTATTGCGAGTGTACCAATGAGTTTACCAGTCAAATTGTCAATGTTAGAGGTTCCAAGCCCGTTCTATTAATTCTATGCATTTTGGAAGGAGTTTCCTAGGCAACTGAAGACTCGTTTGCTAGTTTCTTGTTTCAGCAAGAAGTAACAAAGTTTCATCACATTGTTAAGAGTCCATGTTACCGCAGAAACCAACTCAGCTGCACAAATGCCCGGCCGTCTTCAGTCAGCTGTTCGTTCAATTTCATTTATTTGTATTGTTAATTAAACGGTTATTTTATTTTCATGACGGTCTTCGTCCATAACCATCGGTTACACGGTCATACGGTAATTGTGCCAGCCCTACTCAGAGTCAAGTCAATCATTGTCTGATTATCTGTTATATGTGCAGATAATCTGGTATAATGGTCAATTTCTACACAATATTTTGAATATAAGGTACAATCGTTACTGCGTTTTAAAATGTAGGTGGGGCAACATGAGCATTTTTGGGCAGGGGGCTATTAGCATATTTGCGGCATGGTAAAAAAAAAGTGCCAACTGTTAGTGGAAGTGTTGTACCAATTTAAGTGGTTTTATTGATATCTTAATGAAGGTTGAGTACTTATTTTGTGCACTTCCAATTCTGTGCTCTTTATAAGAGCTGGTGGCAATAAAGTGCTGCACTGTTAAGAGGCTACAGTGTATTTTACAGTAACATAATGGCGGCTGATATTGTACCCTATATTCAAAGTATTTGGTAGAAAAATTTACCGTTATACTATATCATCTGCACATGTACCCTAAAAGGTACCGAGTATTGCCGTTGAAGGTACCTTATGTGAACCTTTAACGTTTTTGTGAACCAGGGAACAACACTGTACCCTCATTTTTGAGTGTGTGGATATTTGTTCTCAGTAATAAATGTGGCACTGTAGAAACATCGATGCACTCCCAACCAAGAGGTTTCAAGTTTAAATCCCCAGAGCTGAGCTCTCCAACCCTGCTCCTGGAGCGCTACCCTCATATAGGTTTTTGCTTCAACCAATGTTGTAGCTTACTAGACCCAAGTTGTAGCTTACTAGGTGTGCTAGATTAAGTTTGGAGCGAAAACCTACAGGACGGTAGCTATCCAGGAATTGGGTTGGAGAGCCTTGCCCTAGACCATATATGCACACTTTACGTCAAGTGTCCCTGAGCCCTCCTATATTTAAGTTGTTGTTTTTTCAGATAATCTGACAATTATTGACTTGATTCTGAGAAACTTTTAGCGAAGTCCAGAAATGTATTCTTGCCAATAAATCTGTGACCAATCTCTGTCTTACCCACAGACCTTGTGGAGTAGAAGGCCACTCAGGTAGCTGGCAACCAAGAGGTTGGGAGTTCAAATTCCAGGTGAATATAGCTGTAAAAATTCAGCAGTTTGTTTATTTTCACTGAAGCTGGTAGTGTACTGTAAAATTACAGGACATTGTAACAGTGAATCCAAATGTGTTAGTTCCACTTTACTAGGTTGACGTAACTTTAGAGGAAGTTAACCCAACACAAACTCTGGATTGGACTTGACTTAAAATTTTAGGGCAGCAGGGTAACACACTTTTTTTAAGTTGACTTAAAAAAGTTAAAAAGCTAAGTTTAAGTTGACTCCCTCTTCTGTAGTCAGACCCTCTCTGAGAGCTCAGTAGCATGGAGGTGGCCAGTTGTCCACATGCTGTATCTAGCTTTAGTTTTAACCAGGGTTTGTTTTGGGGTTAAATGCCTAATAGATCTAATGAGATATAACAAATATAAACAGAAAGTCTCTATAAAATTGTGAGCCTCACATTACAGTTTTTTACTGATATTCAGTTCAAAGCAGACCAAAACCAAATTTGTCAAAGTTTTTGCTCGTGAGGCATGGGGTCATCATGGGTTGTAAATGTCAGAGTTCAATTCCAAGACCTTCACTGTCTTCAGGTGACAGGTTGTTGTCCTCATGCACAGTTCTGGTCAGGCCAAAGTCCTTTAGCCTTTACCTCCCTCTGATCTGTCTTCTTCCTGAAAGGTTAATGTGTTTTTCTCTCATTGTCTAACCTCAGCCCTGTTTAACATTGGCCTTGCTTGTCATTCAGGATGATCCTGGGCTTATCAAAATGACAACAGGGCTCAATGCAATCAAACCTGCATTACAGTGTAAACACAGTAGCATACAAATGTACCCTTTTTCGTGTCAAAAAATGAAATCACAGAATTGTTTTGTAGACTCCTCTCACAGGTAGATGCGTCCAGTTTTCATAATAAGACGTGTGTGTGTGTTTGTGTGGACATTTCTGTACAAAGTTCTGTAAAAGCTTCTGTATAGTACTGTACACTGCCATCGCTTTGAACATGAGTATAGGCTACCACGTCCCTGGTGTACTGAAACAGTTAAGTATGAGGATGAAAAGGTTATCCTTCCCTCTTACAAGAAAGCCATTGCAGTATGAGCCCAATAGCACAGGCATCTGAAATCAGCTCCACCCTTCTGCTGTCTTGTCATTGTTGTCCTCTCCATGTCTGGACCTGTCGGCTCCGTGACGCCACAGAATGTGGAGCAATAAAAGGGTAAGGCCTGGTTTAGGGGAATCCATGTGACTGGTTTAAACACACGGTTCATTATAACATTCAGTCTGGGGTTTACTGTCTTTTTCATTCACTGGTGGAAGCATTCAAATGTCTTTTCTTCTGGTATTATTTGCACCATGCACCTGCGTAGGGTTGTTATCTTATTTTTCTATTCATCATCTGGTTACTGTGAATGGACATGGGGCATCCACTAAGCTCTGAGCTGAGCCATTACTGAACACCTATAGGAAGATGGGGGATTCAGAGAATGAGGGCATTTTGGCTTTCTATAGGACTAATACACTCTGGCCAGGATACAGGTGCTTAGTTTTCCTCCTTTTACAGAAGGATTCTGCAGTGAATAGAGTACAACAATACAATACAAGACTGTACTAGAATAAGGCTAGAGGATGCCTCTTAAAAAGCATGATGGCTTATCTTTTCTCAACAGTCCACTTCACACAGCAATCCCCTCACCTCTTTGTCACTCTGAACACATGCACACACAATGGCAGTGCTATTGATGTGGTGTTCCCTCACCGTCTCCTTTTGGTGAAGCTGAGAAATGGAGTGAGGAGAGGATATTGTTAGATGACAAAGTGAGAGACAGGGCGAGTGATCCTATTACAGAGGGTTCAGCGGTTGTTCTCCAACAGGTCTACCATGAGGACTGTGGAGCCCTGGCTACCTGCTTACCTGCTATCTGAGTGATGGATAGGGATTTGGAGAGAGGGACAGGGGCCATGTTACCTGTGTGGCAGGCACAGTGAAGCAACCCTGGGGTAGTGTGGGGGCAGTTGTCAACGAGTCTGACCTTACAGTATATTTCCAGCTCCTCATGACAACAATAATAGAGATCGGTTTGTAATGGCCCCACTGAAAGTATCATGGCCTATGGTCTGTTGAGAAGAGAAGGGGTTTGTGCACATATCTTAAACTGTAGTATTGCAAATGTCATTCATTACTTTTGCTTTGAGGATGAATCCTTCGAAGTATGAGTTTGTAAACACAGATTTTCGGAGACCTTGCCATAGGACTTAGTTGTGGAGTTTTCTCCAACATATTTGGGAAGGAGGAAAGCTAGGAGATGAATTCTCCTAGCCCTCAGCCAGAGCACACCTTTTCCCCTCGCCTCTGGGTTTCCAGTGCTGAGTATAATAGTATAATCCTGCCCCAATGTGTGTTTATTTACATACTATTCCACTGGCATTTAATGACAGAGGACTGGTGCTCTTTCTGTGGAAACCTCCCTTCTCTCCTCCTCTGTTTGCCATGTCTGTCTGTCTGTCTGTCTGTCTGTCTGTCTGTCTGTCTGTCTGTCTGTCTGTCTGTCTGTCTGTCTGTCTGTCTGTCTGTCTGTCTGTCTGTCTGTCTGTCTGTCTGTCTGTCTGTCTGTCTGTCTGTGATGAGAAATAATTATAACAGCACTTTACTTGTCATTGATGGGGTATTTGCATACATTACAGTATTTGCATATACTGTATGTGTGTATTTTTGTATGTATTATGGATCCCCATTAGCTGCTGCCCAGCTACTCTTCCTGGGGTCCAGCAACATTAGGGCAGTTATACATTTGAAAAACATTACAATAAATTCATAACAGATTTCACAACATATTAAGTGTGTGCCCTCAGGCCTCTACTCTACTACCACTTATCTATAACACAACATATATGTGTATTTGTGTGTATGGTGTGTATGTTATAATGTGTTTGTATGCATGTGTCTATGTTTGTGTTGCTTCACAGTCCCCGCTGTTCCATAAGGTGTATTTTAGTTACTTGATGCGGAATAGAGTTCCATGTAGTCATGGCTCTATGTAGTACTGTGCACCTCCCAAAGTCTGTTCTGGACTTGGGGACTGTGAAGAGACCTCTGGTGGCATGTCTTGTGGGTTATGCATGAGTGTCTGAGCTGTATGCCAGTAGTTTAAACAGATAGCTCGGTGCATTCAACATGTTAATACCTCTCACAAATACAAGTAATGATGAAGTCAATCTCTCCTCCACTTTGAGCCAGGAGAGATTGACATGCATATTATTAATATTAGCTCTCTGTGTACATCCAAGGGCCAGCCGTGCTGCCCTGTTCTGAGCCAATTGCAATTTTTCTAAGTCCCTCTTTGTGGCACCTGACCACACGACTGAACAGTAGTCAAGGTGCGACAAAACTAGGGCCTGTAGGACCTGCCTTGTTGATAGTGTTGTTAAGAAGGTAGAGCAGTGCTTTATTATGGACAGACTTCTTCCCATCCTAGCTACTGTTGTATCAATATGTTTTGACCATGACAGTTTACGATCCAGGGTTACTCCAAGCAGTTTAGTCTCCTCAGCTTGCTCAATTTCCACATTATTCATTGCAAGATTTAGTTGAGGTTAAGGGTTTAGTGAATGATTTGTCCCACAAACAATGCTTTTATAGTTTTTGAAATATATATGACCTTCTTATTCCTTGTCACCCATTCTGAAACTACTGTAACTGCAGCTCTTTGTTACGTGTTGCAGTCATTTCAGTTGCTGTGGTAGCTGACGTCTATAGTGTTGAGTCATCCGCATACATAGACAGCACTAGCTGTACTCAAAGCCAGTGGCATGTCGTTAGTAAAGATTGAAAAAAGTAAGGCACATAGACAGCTGCCCTGGGGAATTCCTGATTCTATCTGGATTTTGTTGGAGAGGCTTCCATTAAAGAACACCCTCTGTGTTCTGTTAGACAGGTAACACAATATAGCAGGGGGTGTAAAGCCATGACACATACGTTTTTCCAGTAACAGACTATGATAATGTCAAATGCCGCACTGAAGTCTAATAAAACAGTCCCCACAGTTTTTTTATCATCAATTTCTCTCAGCCAATCATCAGTAATTTGTGTAAGTGCTGTGCTTGTTGAATGTCCTTCCCTATAAGCGTGCTGAAAGTCTGTTGTCAATTTGTCTACTATAAAATAGCATTGTATCCGGTCAAGCACAATTTTTTCCAAAGGTTTACTAAGGGTTGGTAACAGGCTGATTGGTTGGCTATTTGAGCTAGTTAAGGGGGCGTTGCTATTCTTAGGTAGGTAGGGGAATAACTTTAGCCTCCCTCCAGGCCTGAGGGCACATACCTTCTGGTTGGCTTAAATTGAAGATATGGCAAATAGGAGTGGCAATATCGTCCACTATTACCTCCAGTAATTTCCCTTCCAACTTGTCAGACCCCGGTGGCTTGTCATTATTGATAGACAAAAATAATTTGTGTCTAAATGTAAGAGAGAGCACAAATTAACAAATCATTTTCATACTACTGACTGTGTGTGCATTCTTGTGCAGTGTGCCGCTCACGTGCTGACACATACCCCCTTGAGACGCCTTCTATGCGTCACAGTTTCAGTCAGTGTGTCTGAGCTTGTCTGAGGCTCACCATCACCTGCATCCACCTCACTTCACCTCTCTCTCTCTCTCTCTCTCTCTCTCTCTCTCTCTCTCTCTCTCCCTCCCACCCCCTCTCTTTGCCCCTCTCTTTTCTGAGACTCCTACTCCTTGTGTTTAAACATCCTCTGTTTGCGTGAGTACGGTCTTTTCACCAGAACCCCAGGCCTGACCCTGATACACACAGTCCAACACTCCCACCCACACAACCAAAACATACAGTCAAACATACTGTTTGTCCAGACGGCATGTTGACAGAGCCCTGCGCAGGAGGCTCAAACACAGTCTCTGAACCACTGAACTGTTGTAAGCAATCCTCAGCTTTTCACCTCCCACCAAAACAAACTCTTCTGAATGCTAAAAATGGCCCTGAAAAAACGTTTTGTATAATATCAGCATTTATGTTTTGCTCACCATCTTTATGTAATGTCTGGCTACACACCTGGTGGTGAGCCCTGCAGCCAGATGTTTGAAGGCTCCGTAAGTCTTGGATCTCTGCCCAGTGTTAGCAGTGGGGTCAGGGGAGTGAGTGCTGGTGAGGGAGAAATAGAGAGAGACAGATTATAACTTCCCTCTCATCTGACTCTGCGCTCTCCAGTGCTGTAAACTTTTAAACCCATAAAGGGTGTGCTTTTGTCTCTGCATGGCATGCATGTGTGTGTGCGCGTGCACAGACACTTGGCTGGTGCTCGCTGCGTCTGTATGGCAGTGGGCCCCAGTGCTGGGGGCTGTCTGTGGGTCTGACCCCTGGGCCTGGCACCCATCACACACAGGAAACGGGCCCTAGAGCTGATCTGCACATTAAATAAAACACACAGGAAACCACGGCTTAACTGGCTGCCCGCTCGGCTCACTCCCCCATCTTCCACTCCTCTCCTCTTCCAGACAGCCAGAGAGCCAGAGCCATGGCCAGCGCATCAAACCTCTCTGCAAAACAGCACACTCGCTTCGACAAGATGCCACCCATCCCCCCATGGACACCCAGACACTCTCTGGAGGCTGGAAGCCCACTCTGGCTTTGGCAAGACAGGGGTCAGGCTTGTGCACCCACCCTTTAGACACCCAGTCTGGAGCAGGAACCTCTCCCCAGCACCCACCATACATACTTTAGTTACTTTGCCACATAAAAATATGGTACACACTCGAGGGTAAACACTCATTGAGACATGTACCCTACATAAGGCCCACTCGCCCATTACTTTCTCTCTTTCTCGCTCTCTCTCAGCTCATCCCAGATCCCTGATTAAGCTCACAGAGACTAGATCCTGAAGTCTCTGTCTGTTTATGTTGGATTAATCACTGTAATTATTTAACAGTGCTGTTTTTAGTTGACTCTGATACCAGGGGATATCTACTTAACCCTGGTGCTGAAAATTGCCTTTTTAGTCCCATGTATTCACTCTCCATAAAACAGGATCCATGTTGTGAGAACTTTGACTATATTAATAGTCAAATCAAATTAAATCAAATTTTATTAGTCACATGCGCCAAATACAGAAGGTGTAGACCTTACAGTGAAATGCTTACTTACGAGCCCCCAACCAACAATGCAGTTTTAAAAAATGCAGACAAAAACAAGACATAAAAGTAGAAAGTAATTAAAGAGCAGCAGTACAACAACAATAGCGATTATTGATGATTAGATGTTCAGTAGTCTTATGGCTTGAGGTAGAAGCTGTTTAGAAGCCTCTTGGACCTAGACTTGGCGCTCCGATGCCACTTGCCGTGCGGTAGCAGAGAGAACAGTCTATGACTATGGTGGCTGGAGTCTTTCACAATTTTTAGGGCCTTCCTCTGACACCGCCTGGTATAGAGGTCCGGGATGGCAGGAAGCTTGGCCCCAGTGGTGTACTGGGCCGTTCGCACTACCCTCTGTAGTGCCTTGCGGTCGGAGGCCGAGCAGTTGCCATACCAGGTAATGATGCAACCAGTCAGGATGCTCTCGATGGTGCAGCTGTAGAACCTTTTGAGGATCTGAGGACCCATGCCAAATCTTTTCAGTCTCCTAAGGGGGAATAGGTTTTGTCGTGCCCTCTTCACGTCTGTCTTGGTGTGCTTGGACCATGTTAGTTTCTTGGTGATGTGGACACCAAGGAACTTGAATCTCTCAACCTGCTCCACTGCAGCCCAATCGATGAGAATGGGGGCGTGCTCAGTCCTCTTTTTCCTGTAGTCCACAATCATCTCCTTTGTAATAATGGGTTCATATCAGTGTGATGTAGCACTCTGGGCTTACGATGAGCATTGCCATCAGTGACTACATACCTGTGAGGATTTAACTACTGTTATACTGTAATGCTTTATCTTCTTGATAATAGTATTGAGCTCCAACTCCCATGAAAAACCTGCCAGGACAGGAAGCAGTGAAGCACTGTGATAGTGAGTATACACAGAGCTCTGTTTAGTGTCAGTGATTTAGATACTAGAGTACGATCATCTGATGTATTCTACATTTACACAAGTGGATCCCAAGTTGACTGAGAGTGCAAGCCTGAGAAATTGAGTGAAAGACTGGATGAGCCCTGCTTGTGAGGAAAACGCTGTTGACAGACCAAAGTTAGATGACACCATGACCAACATCGTGATGAAGGGGAACACTTATGTAATCATCATTGCCATCCTCTTCATGGGACAAGATGCCCCTTGCAGCATCTGGTTACCAGTTGTTACCTGGTCCAGTGCTCATCCATTAGTCTAGAGGGCTTCCTAGTCAGCACCGTCACACACACGCGCACGCGCACGCGCACGCGCACGCGCACGCGCGCACACACACACACACACACACACACACACACACACACACACACACACACCCTCAGCAGTAAGATTGAAGGGGTTAACTCAGTTTAGTGGAGCAGTGTATCTAAGAGTCAATCAGTACATCACTAACATCCTTTATTACTTCAGTCTTAAAGATCCATTGAGCTTTCATGAACCAGATGAGAGAAGGTGTGAGATCGCATAGATCAGACTGTTGGAAAACTGAGTGCTGTGATGAAAGATGGAGAGAAACATAAAGATTGAACACGTGTCTAGGAGAGAGAGTGTGATAGATGGGGGAGATAGAGAGGGTTTGATGTCGTAAAACTCCAAACTGAAAGACTGATTAGACTTCTGGTCACATGACACATCAGTGTGTTCTGTGACAGGTAGAGCTGTGATCCAATTGAAACATGACCCCCAGTGTTTCAGGCCCACTAGGTCCTCTACTCCCCCCCGGAGGAGACTGACCCCTCTCTGTGACCACTGACGACCCCGCACTAGGGGGCTAGCTTACACTCACCTGGTACTCATTACATATCAATCAAAAAGCAGACAGTCAGAGGGTCACACACTCATTTATACACAGAGGGGAGGGACGGTTGGTTTGAATTGTGTGTTGTTAGTTCAAGAGCAACCTTGGACAGACTGTCTCTAAGTGTCACAGAGGTTTAAGGGAATACATTGTCATGACTTCCACAAAGTCATAATTATCCATAAACAAGCTAGGGGCTCTATTCAATCCATATTGCGGAAGTTCAGCTTTATAGCGCAATAGACAATTAAAGGCAATGTTCACCGTATACACTGCATATGCCTGCTCAACCTGAAATGAGCTTTTAGTGTTTAGGGGTATTTCCATCTCTGTACAACTAAGCACAGCTATCCCAACTGTAGCCTTGAGACATATGTATTGTGCATTAGGGGGATTCTTTACATTTACAGTCATGGAGTTACACATGATTTACGTTCTTCCCTGGCAGAGGTAAAATATATATTATTCTGTATGGAGGACATAGTGTGTATGTTTGTGTGTTTGAGCACAGGGTTTCTACAATACATCTGCTGTGTCAGGAGCTGCCAGGAAGGATAGATAGATAGATACTCTGGTGTTCAGTGTTTTTCTCTAACACTGAGAGACTCATTGACACTGTCTACATGCCT